>NW_008240060.1:0-12458 GCF_000691975.1 Corvus brachyrhynchos | reverse complement strand
CTTCTGTGAGATAAGAATTAGGAGAAACACAAAGCAGGCACCAATCTTGAAAGAATATAAAAAATTTTATTAACAGACCTAAAAGAAGGAAAAAAAAAAAAAATCATACCACACTATTACCGCAGGCCTGGTTCCTACGGTATATCACCGTGTCCCGCAGCTATAGGGAGGAGGAGGAGAAGAAGATCCAGCAGGCAGGAATTGTGCAGCAAGATTGATTTATTTAATTATTTTACAAACTCTTTTATGGACTTTTTTCTTCATAGTCTAATTGGACAAAGGACCAGCCACCCCTTGGGGGTGATTGGCTAAAATCCTAAAACATCCATTGTCAAAATATTTTTCTACTATACCATAAACAAGACTTTCCAAGGTTGCAGGTGGCTTGGTTGTTTACATTCCCTGCTACCTCTTCTGTGAGAGAGAAAAGTCTCTCACGGACTTAGAAAATAGCAAGAAAATCCTCGCTAACGGCATTTTTGTTCCTACACACTTCCCATGGGCCGATCCTCCGAGGAAAGATTATTGGGTTGCCTGGAGAGGCTCCCCCTAGACAGAACTTTTCCTGCCCAGAGACAGATGTCTCAGCGACCTCCTCCTCCCCATCAATCATGAGTGGCATGTGCTGTTGCTACTAGAACATGCACAGCTTTTCTAGTACTTTCCATTCAGATTAGAAAAAAACAGATTTATAACCAACAGTTCAGTATAAAATCCAAGCAATGTTGAGGTATTCTTCTTCTAAAATTAATCAGTCCCTCGCATATGCTCAAGAGAGGATATAGTGGGTACACACCACGAGCCACCCTGTGGTTTTACCTGCATGACCATGGAGAGAACGTGAGGAAGTAGGATGAAAAATCTAACTCAACCCTAGAGACACAGGTACATGAGTTGCAAGGAAAAGCAATCAGAAAAGGGTTTTCTTGCAGGAAAGTTGCAGCTCCAGTCTCCAGTAGGAAGGCAGTTCCCCAGACAGAGTAGAAGGGCTGATCTTACTTTCAATCCTCATAAAGAGACTTCTGATTTGTATTTACAAGAAGTGAGTAAATGATACTATGACCAGGGCTAGAGGGGCCCTGCCTCCAGCCAGGTGGAGAAAGGGGAACACTGGGTTTATTTGACTGCGTGAATCCGATGGCCTGGCACATCAGCCCCACAGGAGTAGAAGGCTCTAGTAGACACCAGTGTACATGTGGCATATGAATGTGACACTCACAAGCTGAGAGCAAAATGAATTTGTTTATTGCAGAGTTAAGACAGTACTTTTAGTGTGAGAATCACTGTTTAGTTCTTCGCATGCAACCCGGTTGCAGGCCTGTAATAAATCTGTCAGCCGGACAGTTTGTTATTTTTCTCAAAGTTTGCAGGCTTTGAAGAAACAGGATGCCTTTCCTGTTTTCAGATCATGTGTAATCTGCTTTCTTTCATGCTTCTCAGGGTTTTTTTGCAGCGCCAGGCTTCCTGTACCTTCACATCTCCCCCTTTTTGTTTTTATTGGGGTCATAGGTAAAGCTAAGGTAACCATGACATTTTTGCGTGCTTTTAACACCTCTTATTATGTTAAAAAGGACAAGACAGAATATTTAAAAGGATATCACTGCCAGACAACCCAGACCAATGAAAACCCAAACTCGTAAATTTATTCCAGAAAACCAATTTTTCGGATTTAGCCAAGAAAGATCATTTTTCAGATCTGTCAACACCTGTTCCTCCAGAGTTTGCAAAGTTCTGAGTTGATCTTTTAATTGAATGTGAAGTGACTGTATATTCTGTTGTAAGGTTTATTAAAGGCCCCTTGGAGGTGGTTTTTAACTGCCTCCCAATTTTGTTCCGTGTCATTCCATGGAAGAGGAGTGACATAAAGAATTATGGATATGTTCCCAATCACAGTGCAGGGATAGACGAGTTTTTTGCGCCTCAACTCTCTCGCCTACCCATAAAAGAGCACTTTGCAAGGTGTCTAATCTAGCCATTATTTCTTTATTAATGTTTTCTTGTGTTTGTAATTCTTTTGTGATTTTAGTTAAAGCCTGTCCCACAGTATGGGCAGTTTGAATTGAATGAGTTAAGGCAGCGACAGCCACAGAAGCTGTGGTTAATATTATTATGGCAGAAACAATAGCAAAGATCAACCAACCCAGAAATTTGCCAACTCGTTTCTTACTCGTTTGGATTTCCTCTTGGACTATTTGAGCCAATTGTGAGAGACCATCTTGTCCTTCCCAAGTCCGAGTCAGATTTACCCAACTTTCAGATCTTCTTTTAAATAGAAGGACAGAATATCTCCATAGGTTATACATTATTTGAAAACAAAAGAATCAGCAGATAAAAAATACAAACCATTTCTATAATCTATCAAAAAATCATTAGCTAAAGCAAAAACATATGGGTGTGAAGTACAAGCCATTAGTGATTGTTCCTCCAGCAGTGTTAAATTTGCAATTGTAGCATTCTTGTCTAATTTTACTTGGCATATCCTATTGCCAAAAGCAGGTAACAATATTTTCCACAAATGTTTGTGCACATGGGACTGATTATCACCTAAATAATATTGAATTAATGATCTGGCCATCCCACCATCATGGCAAACAATACTGTGGTTTGCCTTTTGGGATGGGAGAATGGTTGTATTGGTCCCACTTTCTTGAAGGATACCATGTGGTCCTCAATCAATTACCCTCCCATACTGTAAGAATTGTTGTTGTGGCCGGTGTCCTATACATGATGTCCATTCCAAATGCCGTATATTGGAGATGGGTGTAAAATGACATTTGGGGAAATGAGGTGGAGTGGCATCCACAGATTTCTTGGAGGCAGACAGAATGGCCGGCAATGTAATTTTCTTGCATTCTCTGAGTGTACATATATTAAATGTAATTGCACAAAAAAGTTAGCACAAGGTAAAGGTAAAGAGGTACTTGTTTGATTCCATGTTAAGCATATAGGCGGTAAATACGCAACAAAAGTAGCATTAATACTATATGTATCTACAGTATCCTGATCTAGGGGATGAAGCCAAGTTCCTCCTAGACATTCTGTTCCATTGTTGCTGAGGGGAGGCTCTGGATCCCACCAGGTCAGAGGCCAAAACAGCAGAGGTTAAATGATGTGGGCCCAGTAGACTCTTCCTTCCACCACTTGATAGCAGTATAGCAAAAGAAAGACGACAAGGCTCATTGTTGTCATCCTTGGCTGGGTTTGCTGTATCTCACCGGGAGCCAATATGATCCTGTAGGTAAAAAAACATATCCATAACCTCTTCCCCAAGCTAACAGTGGAACTGGACCTTTCCACTGACCACTATGTACATCTTTGTATGTAACTTCTGGGTAAACTCCTTCTCCATCAGTGGTCTGACCCAGGAGCCTTTTGTGCTTGTTTAAGTCATGTCTAGTGGAGAGATTAAAAAAATTTAAAACATAAGCTGCTTTGTCAAGCTGCTTTTGAGGGACCATACCTATTGAATTCCCCTTTTTTTGTTTTTGTAGCATGTTTTTCAATGGGTAATGTGCCCTTTCCACTATGGCTTGCCCTGTTGGAGAATGGGCAATATTTGTAATGTGTTTGGTCCCCCAAGTGTGGAAAAATTCTTGTGTTTTATGAGATGTATATGGGGGTCCATTATCTGTTTTTATCTGTTGAAGGATGCCCATTGTGGTGATGGCACAGAGCCAATTTTGGGTGGCATCTCTTGATTTCTCACCTTTGTGTGCTGCTGCTACTATGAATCCTGAAAAGGTATTGGTAGAAACAAGGACATATTTAAAAGTCCCAAAGCTCAATATGTGTGTTACATCTGTTTGCCAAATGTCATTAGGTTTCAACCCTCGTGGATTTGTACCTAAAATTTGTGGCAGAGTCTGCTGACATTGTGAGCAAGTATTCAGTACATCCAGGGTTGTGGCAAAGTTAGACCGAATTGTTTGGCTAGTGCTTGGGCATTTTGATGATAGAAATCATGAGAAAGTTTTGCTTGCCCTAACTTTTGTGGTATAGTGACTGTCATGGCGAGGGCACCCACCCTTGCATTACCTCCCACTATAGGTCCAGGCAGAGTGGTGTGTGACCTAAGATGCAGGATGTAATATTCATGAGACCTGTGAAGTAAAAAGTTGTACAGAGTGGTTAATAACAAAAATATATTTGTTAGAGACCTCCTTCAGGAATGAATGCTCCATTTTCTCAATGATTCCTGTAACATAAAGAGAGTCACAAACAGTGTTAATAGGTTCCTGTGAAAATAGGCGAAATGCTTCTACCACAGCTGCTAGTTCGACTAGCTGGGTGTCCCGGTTTGAGACAAATTAAGGGAAATGCTCTGGCAGGAACGTCCCCTCCAAAGAAGGCAGGTTTCAGCCACTCCCTCCCCCACCAGGTTCAGAAAGAAAATTCCTCGGAGGAACGCAGGAAAAAAACCTATTTATTTAACAAACACAATGCATGCAGGCACGGGAAAAGAATAATGCTAAATAATAAAAACTCTCACTGTGGAGAGAACCTGGGTAGATTTCAGAGTGCTTTGTGGGTGTGGCTTTCTCCTCTCCAGAGCTGGGTTGGCTTGGGCCCCTCCTTGCCGAGGTGTAAGGTCTCCCGGCCAATGTTTTGGTGTTGTTGAACAGTCCAGAAGAGAAGAAGAAGAAACCGAAGTTCCAGGAAAACTCCTTGCTTTAGTTAACGAACAAAAAGCTAGCTAGAAAGCAGGAGAATGCCGCTGCCTTAAAGCTACAGAAAAGGACACAGGATTCATGTCTGGGCATAGAGCAGGTGATAGGGGATACGCATCATAAAGTCACCCCAAGACACTGGGTAGATCCAGGTTGAAAGGTTATCGAATGTTCCCACTGTCCCCTATCATTCTTCCACAGGGTGACAGCTTTGTGTGTCTTTCCTGATCCGTCAGTGAAAACAGTCTTTGCGTCAGGGATAGGGGTTTTTGTCTGTAATCGTCACTGTTGGAAGGGAAGTTCTTTGAAGGATTGTAGCAGGGCATGTTGAGGCATCGTGTGAAAAAATTGTCCATTATAGTCCACAAGGGCACTTTGAAATGACAGTGAATCCCTGAACAGATTCTCTAGTTCTGCTGCAGTAATAGGGAGATGTATTAGAGCCAGATTATATCCTGTCAGGCTCTGGCATTGGAGTCATCCCATCGACAGCAGTTGAATAAGCATCTCAAGCTGAGTGGTTATAGTTTTTGAAAAGGTGTGTGGCAGAAAAACCCATTCTAATAACCAGAGACGATGTTTCTGTACATCACATTGGCCAATAAGAGCATAGGGTTGTAAAGATTGCAGAATCATGAACAGATGCAAAGGCAAATCTGGGTTTCGACGTGTGGCAAAGGACTTGTTGATTTTATCACTTACAGTCTCTAAAGCCTTTTGGGCAGTTTTTGTCAACTGCCTAGGGGAAGAGAGGTTTGGGTCCCTATGGGGAATTATAAGAGAGAATTAGGTTGTGAGCTGTAAAACCTGCCTGCAGAGGCACATGGCAGCACAAAGGAGCACATGGCGGCACACAGAGGCTTGTCTCCACTGGACCCTTGGGGGAGGAGGTGTCACACGGCAGACCTCTATGGAGAGGAGCCTGCCGGGAGCTGATGAATGGGTGAACAGTGAGTGACCACCCCATAGAAGGACATTTAGGAAGTGTGTTGCTGATGTGGCAACATGAGATAGGTCACACCATATAAAGAAATACTGTGCCTTAGAAAAGTGTATAAAACCAACTCACTCCTTTGAATAAACGATTCAGATTCCCTGCTGGTTTGAGTCCGTCATTCAATCGCCAACAGGTCCCCTTTTAACAATTGAAATAAGGGGGATAATTCCTCTGTGGTGATTCCCAATAAAGGGTGAATCCAATTAATAGTGCCTAATAGCTTTTGCAAATCGTTCAATGTGTGTATGTCAATTTTTAGGGTTACTGGCTGTGGGGTGACTTTTGTCTCCAATAATTTGAAACCCAGGTATTTTCAGGGAGGTTCTGTTTGGATTTTTTCTGTGGCTACACACAAGCCTCTGCTGGCAAGCGTTACCTTTAAAGCAGCAAGACAGTCATGCAATAATGGGGAGTTATCAGAAGCAATTAAAATGTCATCCATGTAGTGATACAGCAAAACAGATGGATATTTTTTCCATACTGGTTGTATCACTGAGTGGATGATGAATTGACAGATAGTAGGACTGTTTTTCATACCCTGAGGTAGGACAACCCAGTGGTATCGTTCCATGGGGGTCTCATGATTGACAGATGGTAAAGGAAAGGCAAATTTAGGTGCATCATCAGGATGCAAGGGAATTGTAAAAAAGCAGTCGTTTAAGTCAATTATCACTAATGCAAAGTGCTCTGGAATCATTGTGGGGTTAGGTATTCCTGGTTGTAATGGCCCCATAGATGATATGACTGTGTTGACCACCCTGAGATCCTGTAAAAGCTTCCACTTTCCCGATTTCTTAGGAATAACAAAAATATGTGTATTCCATGGGCTGGGGGAAGGGACTATGTGACCCAAACGTAATTGTTCTTGTACAAGGATTTGGGCTTGATGAAGATGCTCATTTTTCAGGGGCCACTGATTTATCCAGATTGGCCGATTTGAAAGCCAAGTCAATTTAAGAAGAGGCTTTTCATCAATGGCCCCTATCAAAAATGTGTTGAAATGATCAAACCCCATTGCATCATCAGGTCTTGCACCCCACAAAGTGCCAAGGATAGGGAGTACATACGGCCACAACATAACAGTCTTGCCCTCCGGTCCAATGATTTTCAGTTCCTTTGTGGACTGCCAGGGAATTTGCTGTCCTCCGACACCTGCTACGATCACAGCTGAAGGTGCCAGAGGCCACTCAGGGGGCCACTCCTTTTGAGATATGATGGAAACATCTGTGCCAGTGTAGACTAAACCCGTAAAAAACTTATATTCTATTTGACAAGTGAGCAATGGTTGTTGCACCCCTATGACTTTTGACCAAAATATTTGTGGGGTGCCTGTGCTCCCAAATCCTCCTGCATGTCGTTGTTGCTGTAAGATCAGTGCTGAACAGGGAATTGCTGGCAGCGGTATTAATTGTGCCAGTCGGCTTCCCTGTGCCGAGTAGAGGAGTGTTTGGGTGTCAAAGCCATGATTTTAATTTCCCCTTTATAGTCAGCATCAATGATTCCTGGTAATACAAATAGTCCTGTGCAGGTGGTAGAGAAGCATCCCAGGAGTAAAGCACGTGATTGAAATGGCAGTGGCCCACGCACAGAGGTGGGCAGCAGGTGAACCGAGGTGTCATTCAGGGTTGTGGTAGCGCTGATGGCCACGTCCAGGCTGGCACTCCCGGGGGGTGCCCCTTGCAAGGCTTGTGCTTGTACTGGTGTCTGATTGAATGTGGTCCCGTTGGATAGTGGGGCACTGGGCCCTGCACCCACTTTCGAGTTTAACTTCTGTGGAAGAAGGTTGTCATCTTTGTCTTATTTAGACTGGCATTGATTGCTCCAATGAAACCCTTTTTGGCAGCGAGGACAAGGTTTACTGGGCTTTTTATTGCCTTTTTGTCCCTTTGGACATTGCTTCCTAATATGCCCTCGCTCCCCACATTCAAAGCACTTAATAGCCGCCCTGGCCACTTGCAGTTGTTGGGCTATGGCAGCAGCAATTAGTTCTGCTTTAAATTGTTCCGAGCCGATATTAGCGCATGCTTTGATATAATCAGAAAGTTCAATATCAGTATGGTTATGTATCGGGTCCAGGGCTTTTTTACAGTCATTGTTAGCATTTTCATAACCAAGAGATGTTGACAGCATCAGCTGCTTCCTGCATATCAGTTTGGCACCTAACGGCGGATTGTAATCAATCAATAAAGGTAATATATCATTCCTGAGGCCCCTGCCTCACAGCAGCAAACCCAGACTCTAATTTATTTGTATCACATACTTTTCATAGTGCATGCATGGCAATAACAGTGGACTGATCCCATGCTTTGGGGGGGGAGTCTTAATTGTGCACGAACAGTAGCATACATGTCTGTGCCAGAGAGCTGTGATGCAGTGATATTAATGGGTGGTTGTTGATTACCATTATTCAGTGCCTGAGTTTGAGCCAAATCTACAAATTCCATCCACCAGTGTGGCAGGGCATATCCTCCCTCTCCCCACCACAGGTGGCTGGTGCAGATAGGAGAGATAACCCAGTCAGGCAAGGCCCAGCAGGTATCATCTCCTGGCACCAAAAGGTCTTCCAGCTTAACCAAGAATCAACACCTTGGTGTGGAGACCAGATGTGGGAAGAGATAAAAGAAAAAACATAGGTGACCAAAAGGCCTTCTTTACACTATAAAAGTACTGCAGATTATCACAGAGGCAGAAGTCTCTTACACACTCCCTGGGAACGTGCGAGATGACTTCTCCCCAAAGCTTGGACACAACTTCGTGGTTACTTTTCCGGAAATTGAGGGAAAGGATTTTGATGTGTGCCCCTTCAACTATTGGATGGTAAGATACATTGAATCCTAATCTATACTATTTCTTTGCTAGCTGTATTAAAAATGGTACCCTATCTTGCACTGTATATTTAGCTATTAATAGTTTCTTTTGTCTTTTTTTCCTGTGTAGTAATAGTCTGTTTTAAGTCTTATGTCTGTTAGTTTTGTGTCTATTAAATAAATAATTCATTCTATAATAGACTGAATCAGCCATTATTAAAGAACTTTCGAACGAGAGTAGGTTTTGGGGTGTTGGCCATCCCTATAAAGCTACTGCCTGCTGCCAGAGGCCTGGGCAAAAGGCAGGGACTTATCTAAACCCCTCACATCAAATTCATAACACCAGACAGAGTTTTGTCCTCCGGTCAAAATTGTCTTAAAAAGAGATTTCCAATCCACTGGTAACATAGTATGTCCTTCTGCAATTGCATCCAATAAATTCGTAGTAAAGGAGGAATGTAAACCATTTTCTTTCACCGATCTCCTCAGTTCCTTTACCATCTCAAATGACAATTGTTCATGATGTGGGTTTTAATTACCATATACAACAGGCATTGCTCGAAAAAATTCACTATCGCCCTCCTCCAACGCTTGTCTCTGGCATTTCTGTATAAACCTTTCTGGCTCAGGTCCTATAGGTGGTATTGTTTCCTCATCATAGTCACTAGAGGAATAGAACATGGTATAAGATGGTGGTGGAATATGAGAAATATTTGCTGCAGCCTTTTTGTGTGCTGTTTGTAGTATTTCTTCCACACTAGGAGCAGATGCTGCCATAGCACGTACTGGGGCTAGAGGAGGATATAAATCTAGTTCTTGTCCAGAGTCAATAGGGCCAGGATCAAACGGATCCTCTTTCTCTGGATTATTCTCCTCAGCTGATGTTTCATTAACAAAAACAACAGCATCTGACGGCGATGCAGGCGGAGCATTTTCAAGGACGCGGTCTGCATCTTTAAATTGTTGCAAAGCCAAATATATCACACACCAAGTGATAATATCAGGGTGGACATTGTGATGAGTGATTTGGCGGGTTTGTAAACATTCACTGACCTTTTGCCAGTGAGTAAGGTCATAGGAACCATCTGATGGGTACCAAGGTCAAAATTGTCTGACCCATATAAGTAGCTGTATGAGTCTTTGGGGTTGGAGTTTATATCCTTGTTCCCTGGTGATGCGCAACAGACAGTCTTTATGCAGTTTTGGGGATTTCATTGTGCTTTGCCCCATTATAAGAAATGCTTCCCGACCGCTCCCAAAGGCTAACGTGTTATATAGCCAGCGATGAAAGGAGCTCCTTGGTGATCAGCTGAACACACCCATGGTTGGTTCGGTCAGGGTACGCCACAGGACTGGATCACGTCAGTAGTAATGAAGTTAATTGGGAGCCATTTGTGGCATATGAATGCGAGACTCACAAGCTGAGAGCAAAATGAATCTGTTTATTACAGAGTTAAGGCAGTACTTTTAGTGTGAGAATCTCTGTTCAGTTCTTTGCACACAACCCATTTGCAGGCCTGTAATAAATCCGTCAGCCTGACAGTTTGTTATTTTTCTCAAGGTTTGCAGGCTTCGAAGAAACAAGACGCCTTTCCTGTTTTCAGATTGTGTGTAATCTGCTTTCTTTCATGCTTCTCAGGATTTTTTTGCAGCATCAGGCTTCCTGTACCTTCACATGTACAGTGTACCCTAATGCCATCAAGCTATTTAGGGACAGATAGCTCACTGGCTATGGCTGGTCCCTGGGTCTGGGCTGTGTGGAGGGGGACAGCCCCCAGTGGGGAACGGGGTGTTGCCGGGTCCTGGTGCAGCATGCACTGGCTCTGGGCTACCCAACAGCAGAGAAGCAGAGAAGGAAGCCAGCAAGCCCAGTCACAGTGCTGAAGGAAAAGAAACAAAACGAAACAGGCAAAAACCACAAAGCAACAGTATCCCTGGTCGGAGACACCAGCTGCATGGCTGGCCAAATCGCCCACCAGGAAGGAAGGGGGGGGGCAGTGACCACCCTGGACACAAAACAAAAAAACCCCCAAAAATGGTATGGGATAAAAAACCATCCCCAAGACAGCTGGTTTTGGCTGGAGTAGAGTTAATTTCCTCTAAAGTGGCTGGTATTTGGGCTGTGGTTTTGATTTTTGCTGGAAACAATGTTGATAATATAGAGATGGTGTTGAGGTGACTGAGCCAGCGATTGTGATGGCTGAGGGGCAAGGAGCCCCGAAATACCAGAGGCCTGCAGGTGGACCAATTCCGAGGTTTAAGAACACCCCCTAAAATCATGGTGAGAAAGGAAAAGCCTCTCCCGTCAGGCCTTGTGGTGCTATGCAGACTTGGTCTGTCTGAATGGCTTGTTACCCTGCACACCCCCAGAGCTTCCCCATTGGCTCCGTTTCCCTAGTCCTGCCTTTGTACTGCCCCTGTGCCCTCATATCATTGGTCCCTGATGCTTGCCCTGCTCTGGTACAAAAACCCTGTGGATACTAAAGATCTAGGAGCAGAGGAATTTTCCAGCTGCTACAGCTTCTTGTGAAGTTTTTCTTTCTCATGCAAGCTAACTGAGAAACAGTTTTAGGTTTTTGTAAACCAAGGCTTTATCTGACAGCTGCAAACTTGTTGTCCAAGTTGTTATGGTTCACTAGAGAAAATATTTTGAATGGGTGTTAGAGAACCTCAAACAATCCTTCTAAGGGGTGGCTGGTCAAAGGACCAATGACCTCCTGCCACCCTTACATACAAAGGTATATAACCTAGCTTGTAATTAATAAAATAATTCCATTTCTCCCTGAACTTGGATTGTGTTGTTTCTCGCCGGTTCTCGGTACAACAGTGACAAAACCCTGGGACTGCTTGGTCCCACTCTCTTTCGCCTCTGGTCTCCCTTCGTGGCAGGATGCAATAAACCTCTGGAATAAAAGTAGGTATTTATTTGAAAGGCCTTTGTCCTGGGTTGCAGTGTATTCTGTTACCATCCTCATGAGCCGTTGAAATCAGGTGGGGCAGTGTTTCCTTGCCTCCTGCCCCCAGACTATCTTCCTGTTGCCTTTCCACTGGATTTCCAGAGGACAGGAGCTACACAGCCACCACTGGACCTTCTGAGGAGGAGCAGACCCTTTGTTTCTACAGGATCACCACTTCGGGAGGACTGCAGCCACCATTCTACCAGACTGCCACCACCACCCTGACTAACACGGTGCCAGGTTGTATCCTAACTCTGTCAGTTTAACCCAGTGTTATCTGCTTTTATTGTTTTTTTTCTTTGCCCCTCTTTTTATTTCCCTATTAAATTGTTATTCTGACTTGGTGTCTCCCACTAGTTTGTTTTCGAACTAGCACATAATTTGGTGCCCAATGTGGGGCTGGCTGCTCAGAAAAGTCAGAATTACAATTTTGTATTGTAGAAGCCACCTACTCACTATGATGTTCAACATGCTTACGTGGGTCTTGTACCTAGCTCTCTATATTTTTCCGCACATGGGGAGCTATCTGCCGATTGTAATGCTCCTGTATAGACCAGGGTATGGTATAAAATTTGCTTTATTAGTCTATTTTGCCTACTGCATGATAACCTCCGAGACAATGAACATAATTCGGAATATATACTCAACTTTGTCTGCTTGTCCTACTTTAGGCTGCTACATCTGGGGCTTCAACAATCATACCCAGCCCCTGGGGGGAGGATTAAAGAATGCTTTTTTCCAGCCTTTCAGACCGGACACAGCAGTTTTTGAAAATATTGAGTTCCCTGTGGATGTTAAGGATGGCATAATCTTCTTGTCAGTTCTTTTCTCTTTTTTCTCTATGACCTGCACTGTGTACACCATGCTTAGGATCAGAGCTATGGCACAGCATCCGCAGGATGAGAGGAAAAAAAGTCGAGCAACAAGCACAATGTCTACACAGATTGTCGCAAAGAAGAAAGGAACCAAAAGCATAATGACAGCATCCATCTCTACTCAGACTGACACAGAGGAGAAAGAACCCAGACGC
>NW_008240059.1:37768-37970 GCF_000691975.1 Corvus brachyrhynchos | reverse complement strand
GGGGACATTGATGGGACATTGACATTGATGGGATGGGGACATCAACAGTGACATTGACGGGACACTGACAGGATGCTGACATTGACGGGATGGTGACATTGACGGGACACTGACACTGACGGGACACTGCCAGGATGGTGACATTGACAGGATGGTGACATTGACGGGGTGGTGGCCTTGACGGGACAATGGCAGGGTGGGG
>NW_008240059.1:34466-36270 GCF_000691975.1 Corvus brachyrhynchos | reverse complement strand
GGGAGGAAAATTTGGGATTTGGGGAGGAAAATGTGGGGTTTGGGGAGGAAAATTTGGGATTTGGGGAGGAAAATTTGGGATTTGGGAGGAAAATGTGGGATTGGGAGCAAAAAGATTGATCTGGAAGCATTGGGGATACCAGAAAATGGGGGATTTTGGGAAGAAAATGTGGGATTTGGGAGGAAAATTTGGGATTTGGGAGGAAATTGTGGGGATTGGGGAGGAAAATTTGGGATTGGGAGCAAAAAGATTGATCTGGAAGCATCAGGGACACCAGAAAATGTGAGATTGGGGAGGAAAATTTGGGATTTGGGGAGGAAAATTTGGGATTTGGGGAGGAAAATGTGGGATTGAGAGCAAAAAGATTGATCTGGAAGCATCGGGGTTACCGGAAAATTGGGGATTGGGGAGGGAAATGTGGGATTTGGGAAGAAAATTTGGGATTTGGGAGGACAATTTGGGATTTGGGGAGGAAAATTTGGGAATGGGAGCCAAAAGTTTGGGATTGGCCCCAAAAATTCAGGATTGGCCCCAAAAATTCGGGATTGGACCCAAAAATTTGGGAACGGTCCCAAAAATTCAGGGTTGGACACAAAACTTTGGGATTGGCCCCAAAAGTTGGGGATTGGACACAAAACTTCGGGAACGGCCCCAAAACGTTCGGGAATGGCCCCAGAAGTTTGGGATTGGCCCCAAAAATTCGAGAATGGCCTCAAAAGTTTGGGGATTGGCCCCAAAAATTCAGGAATGGCCCCAAAAAGTTGGGAATGATCCCAAAACTTCAGGAACTGCTCCAAAACGTTCGGGAACTGCCCCAAAATGTTCGGGAATGGCCCCAAAATGTTCGGGAATGGCCCCAGAAGTGTGGGATTGTCCCCAAATGTTTGGGATTGGTCCCAAAAAGTTAGGAACGACTCCAGAATTTTGGGATTGGCCCCAAAAACTCGGGAACGGTCCCAAAAATTCGGGATTGGACACAAAACTACAGGAATGGTCCCAAAAATTCGGGATTGGACACAAAAATTTGGGATTGGCCCCAAAAGTTTGGGATTCGCCCCAGAAATTCGGGATTGACCCCAAAAGTTTGGGATTGGCCCCAGAAATTCGGGATTGGCCCAGAAATTCGGGATTGGCCCCAAAAGTCCGGGATTGGCCGGGAGCAGCCACATAAGTCCGGGATTGCCCCCAGAAGTCCGGGATTGGCCCCAGAAATTCGGGAATGGCCCCAGAAATTCGGGAATGGCCCCAACACATTCGGGAGTGGCCCAAATGTTCGAGAATGGCCCCAAAACATTTGGGATTGGCCCCAGCAGTCCGGGACTGGCCCCAGAATTCCGGGATTGGCCCCAGCAGTTCGGGAATGGCCCGAAAAGTTTGGGATTGGCCCCAGAAATTCGGGATTGGCCCCAGAAGTCCGGGAATGGCCCCAGAAGTTCGGGATTGGCCCCAGAAATTCGGGAATGGCCCCAGAAATTCGGGAATGGCACCAGAAGCTCAGGAATGGCCCCAGAAGTTGGGGAATGGCCCCAGAATTCCAGGAATGGCCCCAGAAGTCCGGGATTGGCCGCAGAAGTCCGGGATCGGACACAAAAATTCGGGATTGGCCCCACAAATTCGGGAATGGCCCCAGAATTCCGGGACTGGCCCCAGCAGTCCGGGAATGGCTCCAGAAATTCCGGGAATGGCCCCAGAATTCCGGGACTGGCCCCAGCAGTTCGGGACTGGCCCCAGCATTCCGGGACGGGCCCCAGCATTCCGGGAGTGGCCCCAGCAGTTCGGGAACGGCCCCAGCAATTCCGGGCTG
>NW_008240059.1:31386-33876 GCF_000691975.1 Corvus brachyrhynchos | reverse complement strand
CCTATAGGGGATCAATCCTATAGGGGATCAATCCTATAGGGGATCAATCCTATAGGGGACCGAGCCTATAGGGGATCAATCCCATAGGGGATCAATCCTATAGGGGACAGAGCCTATAAGGGACACAGGAGGGGTTCTATAGGGGATCAATCCTATAGGGGATCAATCCCATAGGGGACAGAGCCTATAGGGGATCAATCCTATAGGGGACAGAGCCTATAGGGGATCAATCCCATAGGGAACAGAGCCTATAGGGGATCAATCCTATAGGGAATAAATCCTATAGGGAACAGAGCCTATAGGGGATCAATCCTATAGGGGATCAATCCTATAGGGGATCAATCCCATAGGGAACAGAGCCTATAGGGGATCAATCCTATAGGGGATCAATCCTATAGGGGATCAATCCCATAGGGGACGCCTCAAACATGGGATAGATCCCATAGGGGCCAGGGCCCAGAGGGGCCAGGTCCTATAGGATTGAATTTAAATGTCGATTCTTATTCGAAGAAAATTTCCGTTTTTATTGAAAACTTCGCTTTCCAGTCCCAAAAACCGCAACTTTCATTGCAAATTTCGCTTTTTCGTTTGAAAATTTCGCTCTTATTTCGAACCTAAATCCTTATTTTTAAAAAAAAAATCTGATTTTTTTGAAAAACGTCAATTTTTATGTTAAAAACATTCTAGTTTATTCAAAATGTCAATTTTTATTTCCTAAAAAATCCACTTTTATTTCAAACTTTAATTTTAATATAAAAAAATCCAACTTTTATTTAAAATGCCGATTTTTATTTCCTAAAAAACCCAATTTTTATTTAAAATGCTGATTTTTATTTCCTAAAATATTCCGATTTTTATCTAAAAAATCGATTTTTATTTCCTAAAAAATCCAATTTTTATTTAAAATGCCGATTTTTATTTCCTAAAAAACCCAATTTTTATTTAAAATGCTGATTTTTATTTCCTAAAATATTCCGATTTTTATCTAAAAAATCGATTTTTATTTCCTAAAAAATCCAATTTTTATTTAAAATGCCGATTTTTATTTCCTAAAACATCCAATTTTTATTTAAAGTGTCGATTTTTATTTCCTAAAAAACCCAATTTTTATTTAAAATGCTAATTTTTATTTAAAAAAATCCGGTTTTATTTCGAACTTCAATTTTAATATTAAAACCCCCAATTTTTATTAAAAAGTCGATTTTTATTTCCTAAAAACCCAGTTTTTATCTAAAAATTCAATTTTTATTTTCAAAAAACTCCATTTTTATCTAAATTTTCAACTTTCAATTGAAAAACCCAAATTTTCTTTCAAATTTTCAACTTTCACTCGAAAAAAATTCCATTTCTGGAAAATTCAACTCCAATTTAAATCCAAAAAAAAGAAATTTTGGGTTTTTCAAAATTTATTTCAATTAAATTTATTTCTGGATTTTTAAAAATTTTTATTTCAAGAATTCTTCCCCCAATAATTCAAATTTTTTTTAAAATTCCTTTTAATTTTTTAAAATTCGGGGTTTTGGTGACGCTCTCATTAATAATTTAATCACTTCTCATTAATAAACAACATTAATTACATTTAATTCCTCTTTTTAAAGCGTTTCTTTGTAGATTCATCAAAAATTTTAATTCCAAAAATTAACTTTCATTTTTCTTTCCAACACTTTGGCTTTCATTAAATTAATTGGAATGCATTCGAATAAATTTGAATGAAATTGGATAAATTTGAATAAATTTGAATGAATTTGAATTTTTTAAAATCTCCATTTTCCCCTTTTTTTGGCTTTCATTTCAAATTTTCCAATTCCCAAATTTGGGGGGGGTTTTAATTAAATTTCTCTCATTAAAAATGAAATTCAATCCTATAGGGGATCAATCCTATAGGGGATCCTATAGGGGACACAGGAGGGGTTCTATAGGGGATCAATCCTATAGGGGACACAGGAGGGGTTCTATAGGGGACTGAGGCTATAGGAGATAAATCCTATAGGGGATCAATCCTATAGGGGATCAATCCTATAGGGGACAGAGCCTATAGGGGACACAGGGGAGGGATCCTATAGGAGAGTGAGCCTATAGGGGGTAAATCCTACAGGGGATAGAGCCTATAGGGGACTGAGCCTATAAGGGGACAGAGGGGAGGGTTCTATAGGGGACTGAGGCTATAGGGGATCAATCCTATAGGGGACAGAGTCTATAGGGGACACCTCAAATACGGGATAAATTCTATAGGGGACAGAGCCTATAGCGGACAGAGCCTATAGGGGATAAATCCTATAGGAGACACCTCAAATATGGGATAGTCTATAGGGGACACCTCAAATACGGGATAAATTCTATAGGGGACAGAGCCTATAGCGGACAGAGCCTATAGGGGATAAATCCTATAGGAGACACCTCAAATATGGGATAGATCCTATAGGGGACAGAGCCTATAGGGGATAAATCCTATAGGGGATCAATCCTATAGGGGATCAATCCTATAGGGGA
>NW_008240059.1:22232-22592 GCF_000691975.1 Corvus brachyrhynchos | reverse complement strand
GGGTTTGAGGGGGGATTTTGAGGAGGAATTTTGGATTTCGAGGGGATTTCGGGGGGGATTTGGGGCGGAATTTGGGGATTTGGGAATTTCCTCTCCCTCCCTCTCCCCGAATCGAGGTCAGAGCTCCGGGAATCCCAAATCCCATCCCAAATTCCCACTTTTTGGGGGACATTTTCACCCCAAATCCCACTTTTTTGGAGCATCCCACCCCAAATTCCCACTTTTTTGGCCGACATTCCCCCCTAATTCCCACTTTTTCTGGGCATCCCACTCCCAATTCCCACTTTTTTTGGCTGTTCCCACCCCCCAAAAAAAAAACCACCTGGAATTCCCGGGAATCCCGGAGCAGAAAATCCGGGG
>NW_008240059.1:16467-22019 GCF_000691975.1 Corvus brachyrhynchos | reverse complement strand
CGCCTTTCCCGGGATTCCGCTCGCGCCGCTTCCCGAAGGGAACCGGGAAAAGGGTCCCGACCCCAAATCCCGGTCCCGAATCCCGACCCCAAATCCCGGCCCCAATCCTGATCCCAAATCCCGATCCTGGTCCCAAATTCCAATCCCAAATCCCGATCCTGATCCCAAACCCCAGCCCCAATCCCAAATCCCGATCCCAAATCCCGGTCCCGAATCCCGATCCTGGTCCCAAATTCCAATCCCAAATCCTGATCCCGAATCCTGACCCCAAATCCCGGTCCCCAATCCCGATCCTGATCCCAAATCCTGATCCCGATCCCAAATTCCAACCCTGAATCCCAGTCCCAAATCCCGATCCCGACCCCAAATCCCGACCCCAAATTCCAATCCCAAATCCTGATCCTGAACCCAAATCCTGGCCCCAATCCCAAATCCTGATCCCAAATCCCGATCCCGACCCCAAATTCCAATCCCAAATCCCGATCCTGGTCCCAAATCCCGATCCCAAATCCCGGTCCCAAATCCCGATCTCAAATTCCAGATCCCAGATCCTGGTCCCAAATCCTGGCCCCAATCCCAAATTCTGATCCCAAATCCCGATCCCAAATCCTGATCCTGACCCCTATCCCAAATCCTGATCCTGATCCCAAAATCCTGACCCCGATCCCGGTCCCAAATCCCGATCCCAAATCCCAGTCCTGACCCTGATCCCAAATCCTGATCCCAATCCCAAATCCCAATCCCAAATCCCGATCCCAAATCCTGACCCTGGTCCCCAATCCCGATCCCAAATCCCGATCCTGACCCCAAATCCTGATCCTGATCCCAAATTCTGGTCCTGGTCCCCAATCCCGATCCCAAATCCCGATCCTGGTCCCAAATCCCAAATCCCGCCCCCAATCCCGATCCCAAATCCCAAATCCCATCCCCGCTGTGGGATGTGGATCCCAGCTCCGGATCCAGGCGAATCCCGGGAAATCTCCTCCCCTGGGATCCTTTTCCCCTCGGCCGCTTTTCCCGCCAGGATCCCATTCCCGATCCCATTCCCAGGGATTTTGCCCCTTCCCGGGAATTCCAGCCGGATCCCGTCCCCTTTTCCCTGCCCTCGTTCCCGGTCTCCTTCCAGCTGCTCATCCCGGGATTCCCAGATCCATGGGATCCTCCGGAATTCCACCGGATCCTCCAAGTTCCGGTGGGAATGGTGGGATTTGGGGTCATTCCATGGATCAAAAATTCTGGGATTTGGGGGATTCCATGGATCCGGGATTGGGGGATTTGGGAGATACCGTGGATCTGGAATTCTGGGATTTGGGGCATTCCATGGATCCAAAATTCTGGGATTCGGGGTCATTCCATGGCTCTGGAATTCCGGGATTCCATGGGTCTGGAATTCTGGGATTCGGGGTCATTCCATGGCTCTGGAATTGCGGTGTTCCCTGGCTCAAAAATTCTGGGATTTGGGGCATTCCACGGATCCAGAATTCCAGGATTTGAGGTCATTCCACGGCTCCAAAATTCCGGGATTTGGGGGATTCCATGGCTCTGGAATTGGGGTCATTCCATGGATCCAAAATTCCGGGATTTGGGGTCATTCCACGGCTCTGGAATTCCAGGATTTGGGGGCATTCCATGGCTCCGGAATTCTGGGATTTGGGGGATTCCATGGCTCCAAAATTCCGGGATTTAGGGGCATTCCATGGCTCCGGAATTCTGGGATTCAGGGGCATTCCATGGATCTGGAATTCCGGGATTTGGGGGATTGCATGGATCCGGGATTTGGGGCATTCCATGTCTGGAATTCAGGCATTCCATGGATCCAGAATTCCAGGATTTGGGGTCATTCCATGGATCCGGAATTCCGGTATTGGGGTCATTCCATGTCTGGAATTGTGGGATTCCACAGCTCCAAAATTCTGGGATTTGAGGTCATTCTGTGGCTCTGGAATTCCGGGATTTGGAGTCATTCCATGGCTCCGGAATTCCGGGATTTGGGGTCATTCCCTGGCTCTGGAATTCCGGGATTCGAGGTCATTCCATGGCTCCAAAATTCCGGGATTCGGGGTCATTCCGTGGCTCTGGAATTCCGGGATGACGTTTCCCAGGAAATCCTTTGGGATCCGAGGGTTCGGAGCAGGATTCGGGATTTTTCCTGGAATTTTTGCCTGGAATTTTTTCCCGTTTGGGTCTTTCCAGGCTCTTTTTAATAAAGTTGGAATGGATTCGTTGGGAAAATTGGGAATGGAAGGGGGGAAGGAATCGGGAGAATCCGAGAAAAACGAGGGAGAAACGGGAAAGAAAAAGGAATTAAAGAGGAAAAAATGGGAATGAGCTGGAAAAGAAGGGGAAGAAAATGAAAAGAAAGGAGGAAAGTGGGAAAGAATCCAATAAAAAATGAAAAGAAAGGATAAAAATTAAAAAGAATTCAATAAAAATGAAACTAAATGGTAAAAATGAAAAATAATCAAATAAAAATTTAATTAAATTGTAGAAATGAAAAATAATGAAAAAAAATTAAAATAAAGAATAAAAGTGGAAAAGAATCCAATAAAAAATGAAAATAAAGGATAAAAGTGAGAAATGACCAAATAAAAATTAAATTAAATGGTAAAAATGAAAAACAATTCAATAAAAATTAAAAGAAACAGGAATGAAAAATAATAAAATTAAAATAAATGATAAGAATGAAAAATAATTAAATAAAAATGAAAATAAAGAATAAAAATTTTTTAAAAATTAAAATAAATGGTAGGAATGGAAAATAAATAAAAATGAAAATAAAGAATAAAAATTAAAAAGAATTAAATCAAAATTAAAATCAATGATAAGAATGAAAAATAATTAAATCAAAATTAAAATAAAGGGGGAAAATGAAAAAGAATCCAATAAAAAATAAAAATAAAGGGTAAAAGTGGAAAATAATTAAATCAAAATTAAAATCAATGATAAGAATGAAAAATAATCAAATAAAAATTTAATTAAATTATAGGAATAAAAAATCATGAAAAAAATTAAAATAAAGAATAAAAATGGAAAAGAATCCAATAAAAATGAAAATAAAGGATAAAAGTGAAAAATGACTGAATAAAAATTAAATTAAATGGTAAAAATGAAAAATAATTCAATAAAAATTAAAAGAAACAGGTATGAAAAATAATAAAATTAAAATAAATTATAAGAATGAAAAATAATTCAATAAAAATGAAAATAAAGAATAAAAATTTTTAAAAAATTAAAATAAATGGTAGGAATGGAAAATAAATAAAAATGAAAATAAAGAATAAAAATTAAAAAGAATTAAATCAAAATTAAAATCAATGATAAGAATGAAAAATAATCAAATAAAAATTTAATTAAATTATAGGAATGAAAAATCATGAAAAAATTAAAATAAAGAATAAAAATGGAAAAGAATCCAATTAAAAACGAAAATAAAGGATAAAAGTCAAAAAGAATTGAATAAAAATTAAAGAACAAAAAGGAAAAATAATCGAATAAAAATTAAAGAATAGAAATTAAAAATAATTAAATAAAATTAAAAGGAAAGATAAAGATGAAGAACAATAAAATAAAAAATAAAGGATGAAAAGGAAAAAGAATCCAATAAGAAATGAAAATAAAGGGTAAAAATGAAAAATGATTGAATAAAAATTAAAATAAAGGATAAAACTGAAAAATAATTAAACAAAATTAAAATAAAGGATGGAAGTGGAAAATAATCGGGTAAAGAATGAAAATAAAGGGTAAAAATTAAAAGTAATCAAATAAAAATTAAAATAAATGAGAAGAATGAAAAATAATGAAATAAAAATGAAAATAAAGGATAAAAATGAAAAAGAATCCAATAAAAAATGAAAGTAAAGGGTAAAAATGAAAAATAATCGACTA
Organism: Corvus brachyrhynchos; assembly: GCF_000691975.1. Lineage (NCBI taxonomy): Eukaryota > Metazoa > Chordata > Aves > Passeriformes > Corvidae > Corvus > Corvus brachyrhynchos. The sequence continues at coordinate 18,134 of NW_008240059.1, read as the reverse complement.
AAAATTGAAATAAATGAGAAGAATGAAAAAGAAACAAAATAAAAATTAAAACAAATGTTAGGAATGAAAAATAATTTTAAAAAAATTAAAATAAAGGATAAAGATGAAGAATAATTAAATAAAATTAAAATAAAGGATGGAAGTGGAAAATAATTGAATAAAAATGAAAATAAAGGGTAAAAGTGAAAAATAACTAACTAAAAATTAAAATAAATGAGAAGAATGAAAAATAATCGAGTAAAAATTAAATGAAATTGTAGGAACGAAAAATAATTAAATAAAAATTAAAATAACGAATAAAAAGGAAAAATAATTTAATAAAAATTAAAATAAAGATTCAAAAGGAAAAATAATTTCATAAAAATTCAAATAAAGGAGGGAAGTGGAAAATAATGGAATAAAAAATGAAAATAAAGGGTAAAAATTAAAAATAATTAAAAATTAAAATAAAAGATAATGGAAAACATTCGAATAAAAATTAAAATAAATGATAAGAATGAAAAATAAATAAAAAGTGAAATAAATGATGAGAATGAAAATTATTAAATGAAAGTTAAAATAAAGAGTAAAAAGGAAAAATAATCCGATAAAAAATGAAAATAAAGGATAGAAGTGAAAAAGAATCGAATAAAAATTAAAATAAATTAGAGGAGTGAGAAAATAAAATAAAAATTAAAATAAAGGATGGAAGTAGAAAAGAATAAAATAAAAATTAAAGGTTAAAAATGAAAAAGAATCCAATAAAAATGAAAAGAAATGATAAAAGTGAGAACTAATCAAATAAAAATTAAATTAAATGATAAGAATGAAAAATAATCAAATTTAAATGAAATTATAAAAGTAAAAAAAATTAAAATGAAGACTGAGAATGAAAAGTAATTAAATAAAAATTAAATTAAATTATAGGAGTGAAAAATAATTGAATAAAAATGAAAATAAAGAATGAAAAGGAAAAAGAATCCAATAAAAAATGAAAATGAAGGATAAAAGTGAAAAATAATTAAATAAAAATGGAATTAAATTACAGGAATGAAAAAAATTAAATAAAAAGTAAAAGAAAGGAAAAAGTGAAAAAAGATTAAAATAAAGGGTAAAATTTAAAAATAAATAAAAATTCAATTATAAAAGCGAAAAATAATGGAATAAAAATTAAAATAAAGGGTAAAAATTAAAAATAATTAAGTAAAAATTCAATTATAAAAGGGAAAAATAATGGAATAAAAATTAAAATGAAGAGTAAAAATTAAAGATAACTAAATAAAAATTAAATTCAATGATAAAATGAAAAAATAATGGAATAAAAATTAAAATAAAGGGTAAAAATTAAAGATAATTAAGTAAAAATTCAATTAAATGATAAAAACAAAAACAATGGAATAAAAATGAAAATAAAGGGTAACAATTAAAAATAATTAAGCAAAAATTCAATGATAAAAGTAAAAAACAATGGAATAAAAATCAAAATAAAGGACGAAAATGAGAAAGAATCCAATTCAAAACTCAAGTACCCAAAGCAGAACTTTCAAAGAATAAAACGGAACTAAAAGCAATTAAGAAAAGGCCAATTAAATGAATGAACTCATTAAAATCCAATCCAATTAGCGACGGCCTCAACGCCCCTCGCCGCCATCTTGAGGCGCGGCGGTGCCGTAAAACAAGATGGCGGC
>NW_008240059.1:15789-16086 GCF_000691975.1 Corvus brachyrhynchos | reverse complement strand
CGCCGCCCTCCGCGGCTCTCCGGGCCCCGCGGCCGCCATCTCGAGGCGTTCAACAAGATGGCGGCACCCTTTGACCCTCCTCCCGGTAGTGGTTTTGAGGCACCATTTCAGGCGAGTCGTGACCAAACCGGGCACGGAGGGTTCGGTTTTTATCGGTTTAAGCTCTGCGCCCGGTTTGAGCCACGGAAAAGCGGGCGAAGGGTGGAAAAGCGGCGTTAAAAATCACCCAGGGGGCCGCCATGTTGTACGGCAGGAGGAGGCTGAGGGGCACTTCCGCTTCCGGTGGGAGGAGCGGCC
>NW_008240059.1:14519-15387 GCF_000691975.1 Corvus brachyrhynchos | reverse complement strand
GGGGTGGGGGGGGAGTGTGTGGGGGGGTTTTGGGGGGGCATTTTGGGAGCTTTGAGGGAATTCTGGGGGAATTTTGGGGGAGTTTGGGGGAATTTTGGGGTCCTTGAGGGGAATTTGGGAGTTTGGGAGAAGATTTGTGGGATTTGGGGGCGATTTGAGGGGATTCCTCTGGAATTTTGAGGAATTTTGGGGGAGTTTGGGGAGATTTTGGGGTCCTTGAGGGGAATTTGGGGGTGTGGGAGAGGATTTTTGGGATTTGAGGGGATTTTGTGGGAATTTCGGAGATTTCGGGTGGGATTTGAGGGGATTTTGAGGGGATTTGAGGGGAATTTGGGGATGTGGGAGAGGATTTTTGGGATTTGAGGGGATTTGGGGGGGGATTTGAGGAGATTTTGCAGGAATTTTGGCGATTTCGGGTGGGATTTTGGGGATTTTTGGGGTGGATTTGGGTGAAATTCCAGGGAATTGGGGTGGATCCGCGCAGATTTTGCCAGAATTCGCCGGAATTCCCGTGGATTTTGGGGGGGGAAATCCTGGAATATTCAAAAGAATCCGTGCAAATTTTGGAGGGAATTCCGGTGGATTTGTGCAGCTTCCTCTGGAATTTCGGGGCAATTTTCATGGAATTCAGGAAAATTCCCCCTTCTGGAGAATTTGGTCTCTTCCAAACTTCCAGGAAAGGGGAGGAAAATTCCCTAATTTGGGATTTTTCCCCTTTTTTTCTTCCCCAGCTCCCCCCATCCCCCCCGCCCCTCAAAAAATAAATCCCAAATTCCCGGAATTCCCGAAGAATTCCCCCAAAAATGAATTAAGAGCCCCTCCCCCCCCCCACCTTGGATGGCCCCCTGGAATTTTGGGGGATCCCAGA
>NW_008240059.1:12279-14370 GCF_000691975.1 Corvus brachyrhynchos | reverse complement strand
CGGGAATTGGGGGGGGAATCCGGGGAATTTGGGGGTTTGGGGGGGATTTTGGGGCGGTTTTGAGTCCAGTTTGGGGGGGTTGGGGTTGGAATTTTGGGATTTGGGGGCTTTTTCCCGGAGTTTTGGGGGGTTTGTCCTGGATTTTGGGGATTTGGGGATCTTTTTGCCTGAGTTTTGGGGATTTTGGGATCCTTTTTCCTGAATTTTGAAGGTTTTAGCTTGAATTTTGGGGATTTGGGGATTCCTTTTCCCAAATTTTGGGGATTTTGGGATCCTTTTTCCTGAATTTTGCGGGTTTTTTCCTCAAATTTTGGGGATTTTGGCATCCTTTTTCCCGAATTTTGGGTGTTTTTCCCGAATTTTTGGGGTTTTTACCCCAAATTTTGGGGATTTGGGGATCCTTTTTCCTGAATTTTGAGGGTTTTTCTTGAATTTTGGGGAATTTGGGATCTCTTTTCCCAGTTTTTGGGGGTTTTTTCTCAAATTTTGGGGATTTGGGGATCCTTTTCCTGACTTTTGGGGATCTTTTTCCTGAATTTTGGGGATTTTGGGATCTTTTTCCTGAATTTTGGGAATTTGGGGATCCTTTTTCCCAATTTTTGGAGGTTTTTCCTCAAATTTTGGGGATTTTGGGATCTTTTCCCTAAATTTTGGGATCTTTTCCCCCGAATTTTGGGGATTTTGGGATCCTTTTCCCCAAATTTTGAGGTTTTTTCCTCAATTTTGGGAACTTTGGGATCCTTTTCCCTGAATTTTGGGCATTTTCTACCTGAATTTTGGGGATTTTGGGTTCTTTATTCCCTGAATTTTGGGGATTTTGGGTTCTTTTTCCCAATTTTGGGGTTTTTTTCTCAAATTTTGGGGATTTTGGGATCCCTCTTCCAAATTTTGGGGATTTTGGGATCCCTTTTCCCAAATTTTGGGATTTTGGGGCTTTTCCCCTGAATTTTGGGGTTTTTTCCCCAGATTTTGGGATCTTTTTCCCAAATTTTGGGGCTTTTTCTCCCGAATTTTGGGGATTTTGGGATCCTTTTCCTGAATTTTGGGGATTTTGGGATCCCTTTTCCCAATTTTTGGCGTTTTTTCCCCAAATTTTGGGGATTTTGGGATCGTTTTTCCTGAGTTTTGGGGTTTTCTCCCAAATTTAGGGGATTTTGGGATCCTTTTCCCAAATTTTGGGGTTCTTCCCTGAATTTTTTGGGTTTTTACCTCGAATTTTGGGGATTTTGGGATCCCTTTTTCCTGAATTGTGGGGATTTTGGGGATTTTGGGATCCTTTTCCCAAATTTTGGGGTTTTTTCCCGAATTTTGGGGTTTTTTTCTGGAATTTTGGGGATTATGGGATCCCTTTTCCCGAATTTTGGGATCTTTTTCCCAAATTTTGGGATTTCGGGGTTTTTTTCCCTGAATTTTGGGGGTTTCCTCCCAGATTTTGGGATCCTTTTTCTGAATTTTGGGGATTTTGGGATCCCTTTCCCAAATTTAGGGGATTTTGGGATCCTTTTCCCAAATTTTGGGGATTTTGGGATCCTTTTCCCCAAATTTTGGGGATTTTGGGATCCTTTTTCCTGAATTTTGGGATTTTTTTCCCGAATTTTGGGGATTTTGGGATCCTTTTCCACATTTTGCGGTTTTTGTGATCCCATTTCCCAAATTTTGGGGTTTTGGGGTTTTTTCTCCCGAATTTCAGGGATTTTGGGATCCTTTTACCTTGAATTTTGGGGACTTTGGGATCCTTTTCCCAAATTTTGGGATTTTGGGGTTTTTACCCCAAATATTGGGGGTTTCCCCCCAGATTTTGGGATCTTTTTTCCGGAATTTTGGGGATTTTGGGATCCTTTTTCCCGAATTTTGGGATTTTGGGAATTCTTTGGGGCGCAGGAGGAGCTGGAGCACCTGAACGAGGCCAACGCTGAAATCAACCGGGGGGAGCTGGAGCTGGACGTGAGTGGAACTGGGAGCACTGGGAGGGACTGGGAGGGAACTGGGAGGGAACTGGGAGCACTGGGAGGGACTGGGAGGGCACTGGGAGGGACTGGGAGGGAGCTGGGAGGGACTGGGAGGGGACTGGGAGGGGCTGGGAGGACGGGG
>NW_008240059.1:7747-11659 GCF_000691975.1 Corvus brachyrhynchos | reverse complement strand
CCCATTCCCAAACTGGTTTTCCATTCCTTAACTGCTTTTCCCAGTCCAAACCAGTCCAAACCAGTCCCAAACTGGTTTTCCCAGTCCCAAACTGGTTTTCCCCCTCCAAACCAGTCCCAAACTGGTTTTCCCCATTCCCAAACTGGTTTTCCATTCCTTAATTGGTTTCCCCAGTCCAAACCAGTCCAAACCAGTCCCAAACTGGTTTCCCGCCCCCTCCCAGGCCGCCCGTTCCCGCTATCGCCGCATCCTCTCGGATTCCGCCCGGAAATTGAATTCCCAGGGATCCCAACTCGGGAATTGCATCGAGAGGGCCCGGCCCTACTACGAGGCGCGGAGGAGAGCCAAGGAGGTGCCGGGATTTGGGGCAAAATCCGGGAAAAACGGGAAAAAATCTGGGAAAAACGGGAAAAAACGGGGAAAAATGGGGTAAAGTCGGATAAAAATGGGGGGAAATGGGAAAAAATCCGAGGAAAAAAGGGAATTCCTATCCCAAATTCCATCTCCTATGAGGCCATTGGTGGAGAGCCAAGGAGGTGCCGGGATTTGGGGCAAAATCTGGGAAAAACGGGAAAAAATCTGGGAAAAAATGGGAAAAACGGGGAAAAATGGGGTAAAGTGGGATAAAAATGGGAAAAAATGGGAAAAAATCCGAGGAAAAAAGGGAATTCCCATCCCAAATTCCATCTCCTATGAGGCCGTTGGAGGAGAGCCAAGGAGGTGCCGGGATTTGGGGCAAAACTGGGAAAAACGGGAAAAAATCTGGGAAAAAATGGGAAAAAATGGGGGAAAAACGGGGTAAAGTGGGATAAAAATGGGATAAAAATGGGAAAAAATCCGAGGAAAAAAGGGAATTCCCATCCCAAATTCCATCTCCTATGAGGCCGTTGGTGGAGAGCCAAGGAAGTGCCGGGATTTGGGGCAAAATCTGGGAAAAACTGGAAAAAATCTGGGAAAAAAGGGGAAAAATGGGAAAAAATAGGAAAAAAATGGGGGAAAATGGAAAAAAACCCAGGAAAAATGGGAATTCCTGTCCCAAATTCCATCTCCTACGAGGCCATTGGAGGAGAGCCAAGGAGGTGCCGGGATTTGGGGCAAAATCTGGGAAAAACGGGAAAAAATCTGGGAAAAAATGGGAAAAACGGGGAAAAATGGGGTAAAGTGGGATAAAAATGGGAAAAAATGGGAAAAAATCCGAGGAAAAAAGGGAATTCCCATCCCAAATTCCATCTCCTATGAGGCCGTTGGAGGAGAGCCAAGGAGGTGCCGGGATTTGGGGCAAAATCCGGGAAAAACGGGAAAAAATCTGGGAAAAAATGGGAAAAATGGGAAAATGGGAAAAAATAAGAAAAAAATGGGGGAAAATGGGAAAAAAACCCAGGAAAAAAGGGAATTCCCATCCCAAATTCCATCTCCTATGAGGCCGTTGGTGGAGAGCCAAGGAGGTGCCGGGATTTGGGGCAAAATCTGGGAAAAACGGGAAAAAATGGGAAAAAATGGGGGAAAATGGGAAAAAATGGGGGAAAAATGGGGGAAAACGGGAAAAAAATGGGATAAAAATGGGAATTCCCATCCCAAATTCCATCTTCTACGAGGCTATTGGTGGAGAGCTAAGGAGGTGCCGGGATTTGGGGAAAAATCCAGGAAAAACGGGAAAAAATGGGAAAAATGGGATAAAAATGGGGAAAAATGGGGAAAAATCCCAGGAAAAATGGGAATTCCCATCCCAAATTCCATCTTCTACGAGGCCGTTGGTGAGGAGCCAAGGAGGTGCCGGGATTTGGGGCAAAATCCGGGAAAAACGGGAAAAAATCTGGGGGAAAATGGGGAAAATGGGAAAAAATAAGAAAAAAATGGGGGAAAATGGGAAAAAAACACAGGAAAAATGGAAATTCCCATCCCAAATTCCATCTCCTATGAGGCTGTTGGTGAGGAGCCAAGGAGGTGCCGGGATTTGGGGCAAAATCTGGGAAAAATGGGAAAATCTGGGAAAAAATGGGGGAAATGGGGGAAAACCAGGAAAAAAATCCCAGGAAAAAAGGGAATTCCCATCCCAAATTCCATCTCCTACGAGGCCGTTTTTGGGGAGCCAAGGAGGTGCCGGGATTTGGGGCAAAATCCAGGATAAAAGGGGAAATCTGGGGAAAAATTTTTAAAAAAAGGGGAAAACCAGGAAAAAAATGGGAAAAATCCCCAAAAACCCCAGGAAAAATGGGAATTCCCATCCCAACCGCATCCCACCCATCCCAAACCTTCTCCCATTGATCCCAAACCCCATCCCACGCATTCCAAACCTCATCCCAATCATTCCAAACCCATCCCAAACCCATCCCAACCATCCCAAACCTTCTCCCACCCATCCCAAACCTTCTCCCGTTGATCCCAAACCCATCCCAACCATCCCAAACCCCATCCCAAACCTTCTCCAAACCCCATCCCACCCATCCCAAACCCATCCCGAACCTTCTCCTATGGATCCCAAATCCCATCCCAACCATCCCAAATCATCTCCCATTGATCCCAAACCTTCTCCCATTGATCCCAGACCCATTCCAACCATCCCAACCAAACCTTCTCCCGTTGATCCCAAACCCCATCCCACCTTCTCCAAACCCCATCCCAACCATCCCAAACCATCTCCCACCCATCCCAAACCTTCTCCCGTTGATCCCAAACCCCATCCCACCTTCTCCAAACCCCATCCCAATCCCATCCCAACCATCCCAACCATCCCAAACCTTCTCCCGTTGATCCCAAACCCCATCCCACCTTCTCCAAACCCCATCCCAACCATCCCAAACCATCTCCCACCCATCCCAAACCTTCTCCCGTTGATCCCAAACCCCATCCCACCTTCTCCAAACCCCATCCCAATCCCATCCCAACCATCCCAACCATCCCAAACCTTCTCCCGTTGATCCCAAACCCCATCCCACCTTCTCCAAACCCCATCCCAACCATCCCAAACCATCTCCCACCCATCCCAAACCTTCTCCCGTTGATCCCAAACCCCATCCCACCTTCTCCAAACCCCATCCCAATCCCATCCCAACCATCCCAACCATCCCAAACCTTCTCCCGTTGATCCCAAACCCCATCCCACCTTCTCCAAACCCCATCCCAACCATCCCAAACCATCTCCCACCCATCCCAAACCTTCTCCCGTTGATCCCAAACCCCATCCCACCCATCCCAATTCCCATCCCACCCTTCCCAAACTCCACGAACCCCACCCAGGAGCAGCTCCGGCCATCCCGGCTTCCCGGCATTCCCGCTTTTCCCAGGCGCAGCAGGAGACGCAGCGGGCGGCGCTGCGCTACGAGCGGGCGGTGGGGATGCACAACGCGGCGCGGGAAATGGTGTTCGTGGCCGAGCAGGGCATGGCCAACGGCAAGAACCGCCTGGATCCCACCTGGCAGGAGATGCTCAACCACGCCACGCGCAAGGTGGGAGCCGGGAACGGGGCTGGGAATGGTTGGGAGAAGGTTTGGGATGGTTGGGAGAAGGTTTGGAGAAGGTGGGATGGGGTTTGGGATCAATGGGAGAAGGTTTGGGATCAATGGGAGATGATTTGGGATGGTTGGGATGGGTTTTGGGATGGTTGGGAGAAGAGAAGGTTTGGGATGGGTGCGATGGGGTTGGGAATGGCGGGAATGGGAAGAACCGCCTGGATCCCACCTGGCAGGAGATGCTCAAGCACGGCACGCGCAAGGTGGGAGCCGGGAACGGGGCTGGGAATGGCTGGAAAGGGGCTGGGAATGGTTGGGATGGGGCTGGAGAGGGATTGGAGGAGATGGGAAGGGAATGGGATCAATGGGGGAAGGTTTGGGATGGTTGGAATGGGGTTTGGAATCCACAGGAGAAGGTTTGGGATGGGTGGGAGAAGGTTTGGGATGGGTGGGATGGGGTTTT
>NW_008240059.1:5893-7583 GCF_000691975.1 Corvus brachyrhynchos | reverse complement strand
AGGGGGTTTGGGATCAATGGGAGAAGGTTTGGGATGGGTGGGAGAAGGTTTGGGATGGTTGGGATGAGGTTTGGGATGCTGGGATGGGGTTTGGGATCAATGGGAGAAGGTTTGGGATGGTTGGGATGGGGTTTGGGATCAACGAGAGAAGGACTGGGATGCTGGGATGGGATTTGGGATGGGTGGGATGAGGTTTGGGATCAACGAGAGAAGGATTGGGATGGTTGGGAGAAGGTTTGGGATGGGTGGGATGGGGTTTGGAGAAGTTTTGGGATGGGGTTTGGGATGGTTGGGATGAGGTTTGGGATGGGTGGGTGGCGTTTGGGATCAATGGGAGAAGGTTTGGGATGGGTGGGAGAAGGATTGGGATCCATAAGAGAAGATTTGGGATGGGTTTGGGATGGTTGGGAGAAAGTTTGGAGAAGGTTTGGGATGGGATTTGGAATCCACAGGAGAAAGTTTGGAGAAGGTTTGGGATGGGATTTGGGATCCACAGGAAAAGGTTTGGGATGGGATTTGGGATCCACAGGAAAAGGTTTGGGATGGGATTTGGGATCCACAGGAAAAGGTTTGGGATGGGATTTGGGATCCACAGGAAAAGGTTTGGGATGGGATTTGGGATCAATGGGAGAAGGTTTGGGATGGTTGGGATGGGGTTTAGGATCCGTAGGAGAATTTCGTGGGAATTTCCCAGGGATTTGGCGGGAATTTCACTGGAATTTCTTGGGAATTTTGTGGTGATTTGGTGGGAGTTGGGCGGGAATTTCCCGGGATTTTCTGGGAATTTGGCGGGAATTCCTCCCGCCTCTGTTGCCACTCGGAACAGCGGGAATTTGGCGGGAATTTTGCATGGATTTGGTGGGAATTTGGGGTGGATTTGGCGGGAGTTTGGCAGGGATTTCGCTGTAATTCCACGGGAATTTCTTGGGAATTTCTTGGGAATTTCTGGGCAATTTGGCGGGAATTTTGGGGGGAATTTGGTGGGAATTCTTCCCGCCTCCTTTCCCTCTCGGAATGGCGGGAGTTTGGTAGGAATTTGGCGGGAATTTCTCGGGAATTATTGGGAACTTGGCGGGAATTCCTGGGGAATTTAGCGGGAATTCCTCCCGCCTCCATTCCCGCTTGGAACGGCAGGAATTTGGTGGGAATTTTGTGGTAATTTCTTGGGAATTCTGCGGTAATTTGGTGGGAATTTCAGCATAATTTGGCGGGAATTTCTGGGAATTTGGCGGGAATTTTGGGGGAATTTGGCGGGAATTCCTGGGGAATTTGGCAGGAATTCTTCCTGCCTCCTTTCCCTCTCAGAACAGCTGGAATCTGGTGGGAATTTTGCGGGGATTTCATGGGAATTTCTCAGGAATTTGGCGGGAATTTCCGGGAATTTGGCAGGAATTTGGCGGGAATTCCTGGGAATTTGATGGGAATTCCTGGGGAATTTGGCAGGAATTTCTCGGGAATTTGGCGGGAATTCCTCGGGAATTTTGAGGGAATTTGGTGGGAATTTCTGGGCAATTTGGCGGGTATTTCTCGGGAATTTCCGGGAATTTGGCAGGAATTCCTGGGCAATTTGGCGGGTATTTCTCGGGAATTCCTGGGGAATTTGGCGGGAATTTGGCAGGAATTTCTTGGGAATTTCTCGGGGATTTCGGGGAATTCGGTGGGGATTTGATGGGAATTTCACTGGAATTTC
>NW_008240059.1:2503-3226 GCF_000691975.1 Corvus brachyrhynchos | reverse complement strand
GGAGCTGGGAGAAGGGGTAGAGGCACTGGGAGCACTGGGAGAAGCACTGGGAGCACTGGGAGCACTGGGAGGGGCACTGGGAGCACTGGGAGAAGGGTTAGAGGCACTGGGAGAGGCACTGGAAGTGGCACTGGGAGCACTGGGAGCACTGGGAAGGGAGCTGGGAGCACTGGGAGCGCTGGGATTGAATTCCAGGGAACTTTGAAGGGGTTTTTTTTTCGGGATTTTTCGGGATTTCTGGGAATTTTCGGGATTTCTCGGAATTGCTTGGGATTCCGGAGGAATTTTCTGGGATTTTCACCCCAATTTTCCGGGATAAACCCCAAATATTCCGTGGTTTTCGCCGGATTTCTACGGATTTTTGTGACATTTTTATGGATTCCGGAGGGATTTTTGGGAATTCTGAGGAGTTTTTATGGATTCCAGCCGAATTTTTAGGGAATAAAAGGGAATTTTGGGATTCCAGCCGATTTCTTGGGATTCCCAAGGAATTTCTTGGGATTCCAAGCGAATTTTCCGGGATTTTCGCCCCAATTTTCCGGGATAAACCCCAGATTTTCCGTGATTTTCGCCGGATTTTCCTGGATTTTGGTGCCATTTTCCTGGATTCCGACAGAACTTTGGGAATCCCGAGGAATTCTCCCGCCTCCCACCGGAATCTTGAGGAATTCCCGACAATTCCCCTCCGTTCCTTCCCAATCCGCCGCCGTTTTTTGGGGGGGG
>NW_008240059.1:0-2408 GCF_000691975.1 Corvus brachyrhynchos | reverse complement strand
TGGGGATTGCGGTAGGATTCCTGGAAAAATCCCTCAGGATTCCCGGAAAAATCCCACGGAGTTTATGGAAAATGCCCCGAAATCCTGAAGAGAATCCTGGAAAAAATCCCGCAGAATTCCTGAGAAAAACCCGCCGGAATTGCTGGGAAGTTCCGCAGAATTCCTGGGAAATTCCTGTAGAATTCCTGGGATAATTCCCTCAGAATTCCTGGAAAATTCCCCTCAGAATTGCTGGAAAAATCCCTCAGAATTCCTGAGAAAAATCCGCCGGAATTGCTGGGTAGTTCTGTAGAATTCCTGGGAAATTCCCTCAGAATTCCTGGAAAGTTTCCCAGAATTCCTGGAAAAATCCGCGGGAATTCCTGGAAAAATCCGCCGGAATTGCTGGGAAGTTCCGCAGAATTTCTGGGAAATTCCTGTAGAATTCCTGGGATAATTCCCTCAGATTTCCTGGAAAATTCCCCTCAGAATTCCTGGAAAAATCCGCCGGAATTCCTGAGAAAAATCCTCAGAATTCCTGGAAAATTCCCGCAGAATTCCTGGAAAAATCCCGCAGAATTTATGGAAAATGCCCCGAAATCCTGAAGAGAATCCTGGAAAATCGCCCAGAATTCCTGGGAAAATCCCTCAGAATTCCTGGAAAATTTCCCAGAATTCCTGAGAAAAATCCTTAGAATTGTTGGGAAGTTCTGCAGAATTCTGGGAAATCTCCCAGAAGTCCTGGAAAAAAATCCCGCAGAATTCCTGAGAAAAATCCTCAGAATTGCTGGGAAGTTCTGCAGAATTCCTGGAAAAATCCCGCAGAATTCCTGAGAAAAATCCTCAGAATTCCTGGAAAATTCCCGCAGAATTCCTGGAAAAATCCCGCAGAATTTATGGAAAATGCCCCGAAATCCTGAAGAGAATCCTGGAAAATCACCAGAATTCCTGGAAAAATCCCTCAGAATTCCTGGAAAAAATCTGCCAGAATTCCTGAGAAAAATCCTTAGAAATCCTTGAAAGTTCCCCAGAATTCCTGAGAAAAATCTGCCAGAATTCCTTGAAAGTTCCCCAGAATTCCTGGAAAATTCATGGGAAAAGCCCCCAGAATCCCTGGAAAATTCCCTCAGAATTCCTGGAAAAATCCCCAGAATCCATAGAAAATTCCCTAGAATTCCTGGAAAACGCCCCAAAATCCTGAAGAGAATCCTGGAAAATCGCTCAGAATTCCTGGGAAAATCCCCTCAGAATTCCTGAGAAAAATCCTCAGAATTCCTTGAAAGTTCCCCAGAATTCCTGGGAAATTCCTGGAAAATTTCCTGCAGAATTCCTGGGAAATTCCCTCAGAATTCCTGGGAAAAATCCGTCAGAATTCCTGGGAAATTCCCCAGAATTCCTGGAAAATTCCTGCAGAATTCCTGGGAAAAGTCCCTCAGAATTCATGGAAAATTCCACAGAATTCCTGGGAAATCGCCCAGAATTCCTGGGAAAAATCCCGCAAAATTCTTGGAAAAAAACCCCAGAATTCCTGGAAAAATCCCCCAGAATTCCTGAAAAATTTCCCCCAGAATTCCTGGGAAAATCCCACAGAATTCCTGAAAAATTCCCCAGAATTCCTGGAAAGTTCCCTCAGAATTCCTGGAAAGTTCCCCAGAATTCCTGGAAAATTCCACAGAATTCTTGGGAAATCGCTCAGAATTCCTGGAAAAATCCGCTGGAATTCATGGAACATTCCCGCAGAATCAACGGAAAATCGCCCAGAATTCCTGGAAAAAATCCCGCAGAATTCCTGGGAAATTCCACAGAATTCCTGGAAAATCCCCACAGAACCCTGAGGGAATCGCCAAAAATCCCTGGAAATCCAGAGGAAATCCTGAAAAAAACCCAGGAAATCCTGAGGGAATCCCGAAAATTCCTGGGAAATCCCCGAAAATCCTGAAAAATCCCCCCAAAATCATCAGGAAATCCCGAAAAATCTCAGGAAATCCCAAAAACCCCCAGGAAATCCCCCAAATTCCTGAGGAAATCCCCAAAAATCCCCCAGAATTCCTGAAAAATCCCCCCAAATCCCAGGAAATCCTGAGGGAATCCCGAAAATTCCTGGGAAATCCCCGAAAATCCTGAAAAATCCCCCCAAAATCATCAGGAAATCCCGAAAAATCCCCAGGAAACCCCAAGAAACGGCAGCTCCGGACTCCGGAATTCCCGGAGGGCGGAGTTTTGGGATGAATCCCTGGAATTTGGGGCCAAATCCGTGGGATTTGGGGATAAAAAATCCCTGGGATTTGGGGATTTTGGGGACGGAATCCTTGGAATTTCGGCGTCTTTGAGGGTGGAACCCTTGGAATTTGGGAATCTCATCCCTGCGGAATTCCAGGGGGTTTTTTTGGGATGATCCCCCCCCCCCTTTTCCCACCGGAAACCCAACT
>NW_008240058.1:7716-8096 GCF_000691975.1 Corvus brachyrhynchos | reverse complement strand
GCTCACATCCCCAAGAGCAGGGCTAATGAAGAATATCGTAACAACAAACAGGTCGATCAAGCTGTGAAAATAGAGGTGTCACAGGTAGACTTAGAATGGAAACACAAGGGAGAGTTGTTCCTAGCTCGATGGGCCCATGATGCCTCAGGTCATCAAGGCAGAGATGCCACCTATAGATGGGCACGAGACCAAGGGGTGGATTTAACCATGGACAGTATCTTTCAGGTTATCCATGATTGTGAGACATGCGCTGCGATCAAGCAGGCCAAGCGAGTGAAGCCCCTATGGTATGGTGGGCGGTGGTCCAAATACAAGTATGGGGAGGCCTGGCAGATTGATTACATCACACTGCCTCAAACCCGCCAAGGCAAGCGCTATGT
>NW_008240058.1:7191-7574 GCF_000691975.1 Corvus brachyrhynchos | reverse complement strand
CCTTATAAACACCTGGGCTAGAGAACATGGCATTGAGTGGGTGTACCATATCCCTTACCATGCATCAGCTGCAGGCAAAGTGGAACGGTGCAATGGATTGTTGAAAACCACCTTGAAGGCACTGGGTGGGGGAACTTTCAAAAACTGGGAACAGCATCTAGCAAAGGCCACCAGGTTAGTTAACATCTGAGGTTCCACTAATAGAGCTGGTCCATCCCAGTCTGAAGCCCTGCTTACAGTAGACGGAGATAAGGTCCCAGTTCTGCATGTCAGAGGTCTGTTAGGAAAGACTATGTGGATTAATTCTGCCTCGAGTATAGACAAACCCATCCGTGGGGTTGTCTTTGCTCAGGGACCTGGTTGCACATGGTGGGTAATGCAGA
>NW_008240058.1:6899-7138 GCF_000691975.1 Corvus brachyrhynchos | reverse complement strand
ACAAGCAAAGATGATTCTATATACACATATATATATAGCTGTACATATATAGAGAGGTATATACATAGCTGTATATATATATATATATATATGTAAAATGTGTGTCTGTAGAGTTAGTATATATTAGTTTGGGCACTGAGCTGACGATATGGGATAAGGGGTGGAATGTCTTGGGGTGACTTTATGATGTGTATCCCCTATTGCTGCCCCATGCCCAGAAATTAATTTTGTGCCTTTCT
>NW_008240058.1:0-4498 GCF_000691975.1 Corvus brachyrhynchos | reverse complement strand
GCCATGCGGCTGGAGAAATAAACATCTCTCTGAAACATCTAGCAAGAATCTGTCTGTCCATATATATTTCCTTTCCACGGGACTCCTGGTTTGATATATGTGTGTTGCAGTATCCCCACTGCAACACTTCTGGGCTGTTTCAACATCAGAATACATCAGGAGGAATTTCCACCGAGGCCTTGGCCCTGGATGTGGGCTCACCACCCCATCCCAGCTCCAAGGAGGGGGAGAGAGAGATTTACGGAAGGACTCTGAAATTTTCCCAGGTTTCTCTCAGCAGAGCGAGAGGTTTTATTATTTAGCATCATTATCCGTTTCCTGTGTGTTTGTTAAATAAATAGTTTTTATCTCTTTCACTTTCCTTCAAGGAAAATTTATTTTTTCCTGAACTTGGTGAGGAAGGGGTGGTTGTAACCTGCCTTCTCTCAGAGGATATATTTCTGAATTTGGCCAAACCAGCACAAACAAAAAAGAGGGAATTGTGGGAAGAGATGGGATGGAATTGAGCTGTGGGACGTGCCTGCAGTAGTACATGGCAGCAGAAAGAAACACATGGCAGCACAAAGGAGCACATGGTGGCACAGAGAGGCTTGTCTCCACCAGACTCTGGGGGAAGGAGGTTTCATGCAGCAGACCCCTACGGAGATGAGCCTGCCGGAAGCTGACAGATGGGTGAACCGTGCATGATCACCCCATAGAAGGGCATTTAGGAAGTGTATTGCTGACGTGGCAACATGGGATAGGTCACATAGTGAGAATTGCCATGTAAGGAAATACTGTGCCTTGAAAAAGTGTATAAAACCAGCTTGTTTCTTTGAATAAACGATTCAGATTGCCTGTCGGTCTGGGTCTGTGCCCCAGTCACTCACAGAAAGTGACTTAGAACAATACACCCTCAATTGCCTAAATACTGTACCATCACCCGGAGTCTGCAGTAGCTGGCAAGCCCCATTTCACAATGAGGACCTAGAGAAACCTTCCCAGGCAAGGCTTCCAAGTTTACCTCGAAAGGGGGTCCAGCTTTTATAAGCCCAAATCAGCAAGTCAAAGTGACTTGACCACATTTTTAGTGCAGAAACACCTGGGGCTGTAGGCATACCTCTGACCAGCTAGGGCCAGGGCTTGGCCAGAGCCAAGGCCTTAACTGGAAGGGTTTCCCTAACATATCCTACAAACAAGCCTCTATTAATAGCAGTTAGGAAAGTTTCTTAAAATGATACGTGTCTTGCAGATAGCTACACAATGGTATGTGAAAGTTTGTAAAGCAGCCAGCTTTGTCATTTACCTTTAGCTAAGTAGTCCATGGTACCATGAACAAACTGCAAACCAAAGAAATGCATATGTATAGCATCCTATGGATAATGCCCTTTATAAAAAGTCAGTGAATTCATGCTATGACATTAAGAACATATTCAAAATCATTAAAACAGTAACTGTCCTAAGAAGTCGAGATTATATTTTTCCACACATCTATGCATATAAGATAATAAAGCAAAATAAAAGCAAGAAAGAGAGCACTAAACATCTTAAAATCAGTAATATCCATAACTTGGAATTGTTACTCATTCTTCTGTGCTACCAATTCTCCATCATAATTGTTGCAGTCGGTTCCATCTTATCTCTATAACAAAAGAACTGTATCATGTAATTTAAATGAGCAGATATCAACATAACTTAAAATTAACTTCACTCAAATTTAACATCACTTAAATGTAACAGAAAGTAAACCGAACAGAACTTAACATCACTGAAACTGAACAGAAATTAACCTTAATAGAACTTAAACTTAACAGAATTAAAATAACAGAACTTCAACTGAACAAGGATTAAACTTAGCTTAAACGTAACAACACTTAAACTTGACAGAAATTAAACTTAACAGAACCCAACCTTAACAGAACTTCAAATTAACAGTACTTAAACCTGACATCGCTTAAATTGAACTTAACAGAACTTAGCCTTAACATCACTTAAACTTTACAGAACTTAACAGAACTTAAAATTAACATCACTTAAATTTAACAAAACTAAAGTCAGTATTGAGAGTGTTCCTTTAAAAGTTACAGATACAACAAAATTTAACTCATTTTTACTCCATCATTACAAGAAAGCTACTGAAAATTTGTCATACAACAGTTAAATATCAATGAACAATATGCAAGCAAACAACTGATTTGGAAATGAAATAGCAGCGACATCAATTTACTGGAGAGATCATAAAGGTGTAGCAAATTCGTTGTGATTTTACATAATTTAGTTTTGAGAATAGCTCATGGTAACTATAAACATTATTAAAAATATCCATTCACAGTCAGGGCTTTTCTGGTATAAGCACAGTTTTGCATGATTTTCCAAATTGCAGCTGTACTCAAAAAGACAACATTGTATGTCTTTCAGTACTTTTCTGGTATAAGCATAAGTTTGCAAGGGTCTTTCAAGGTGCAGCTTTACTCAGAAAAATGACTACAGTGTATATATTGGAAAATTGCACTTAAAACCTGCTCAGTTCACAGATGGTAAGATGGCTTTTCGTGATTGTCAGTACAATAGATTTGATCTTGGACTATTAAAGGTAATGGGAGATAAATATTTAAGGATAAAACATCAAGGACCTAGTTATATAATACTGCCATGAGTTTTGCATATGTAACTCTGTTAGGTCAGTGGGCGTATAACACTGACGTGTATATAAACAGCTACAAAGTCATGGTTTCAGATGATTCTAAAGGAGTGTGCTACTGTTTACTCCACTGTTTTCCTTTGTCCATAAGAATAGAGAATATTACAAACTCAGCCACTGAACAGATAACACATACTCATTGGGCAAGTCTGTTTTGTAAGGTGGTATCACTTTTAGTCACTTTTCTGGTCCATCACTGTATTTAAACTGTTTTGATATCAAGTCCAATTTCAATTTATAAGTGGCAAGGAAGAATAACTGCACTCGAACCACTGAATAGCTGTACCTATTTGAAATGCTGTCACATGTTTATTCATGGCAAAATATTTACAATAAAATTACCTTATTAAAGCTGTGGAGTAAAAAAGCAAGTGAACAGGTAAAGCTAGCACAATTCTGCCTGCCTTTACAGTGGAGAGTCCTGAGGTAATTATATATAAACCTCAAATAGCTTCTGCAGATAACGTTCATGGGGAGGCGAGCAAAGAAATGCTTTAATTGATACCCTGGGCCTCACCCAGTTAATTGCTGCCAGCAACTCTTGTAAATCATGCAATGTTTTGACATCAGGCTTTAAAGTTAATTGCAGTGGTTTAACATTTTGTTCTGTTAATATCCATCCGAAATATTTCCAATGAGGGATCTACTGAATTTTCTAAGCAGGCATCATATCTTACGAATAGGAATCTTGCTTTCCACAAATTAAAATATTATCCACATAGTGATAAATGATGCTCTGAGGGTACCAGGACTGCAAATATTTTTCCAGGTATACAAGTTTCTAATTATTGTGGTAACAGCTAACATCATTATAACTGAGCAAAGAATCAGTGTTAATTCAGTCCAATCAGACTTTTAAACCAGAATTCTTGAAAAGGCAGAATACATCTTACATGACAAGTTGTATCAATCATGCAATATATCAGCATTGCTGTTGAAGAATTTGGACCTTGCCAAGAAGCCTCAAAGCAAGGAATTACATAATACTACCGGGATGCAGAAAGACATTTCATTCACTTCACTAGCCTTGAATCTCTCAATAAACAATCCTGTCAGAATCTACAGCTTACTGAAAATACAATGCTACTTTAAAAAAAACCAAAAATGTTCTTGTGATGCAGTAAAACATATTTTTTAACATGAGCAATTTGCATTCATAAATACACTGAGGTTGGGACAAATTAAGTGTTTCCCAGAAGCTGAAAATGAGATAGAAGTCTTCCTAACTACGAAATGGAATGCAAACATACTGACATCTTGTAGGTTATTTTATCTCCACTTCCAAAACAACACATACAGAAAAGTTTCTCAGCTGTCTTTGACACAAAAGTTATGGCCATAATCATGAATATTATGCTCTTCAGATCCCCGTGATCAGTACAACAACTAAATCACCTGCAGGAAATCTAACAATACCTAAATCAGGCCTGGGACATTACAATTATATTAACAGTAACTCCCTAAGTGGTAACCTTTTCCACATCGCGAACATGGGAAGGGGGAGGACATACCACTCTCCTGTACCGATCCCTGCAGTTCTCTGACAATAGAGTAGCCTAAGTCTTTGTAACCTGGTGGGCACAGCGTAATAACCAACAGATCTCTGTGTTTCAATGAGACTTCTTGGCATTTTCTGACAGCAAAATGCCATAGCATCAGCATTCGGTGCAGGGTATAATTCTGCCGTCTGACTATGATTTATGGGTCCGGGGTCAGAAGGGCAGGCCGAGTCAGGATAACTCGGAGTCGGCCGGTATGCCTTGGGCTAGGTCTGGGCGAGTGGGGGCTGGTGGGGCCGTGGGGGGCTGATGGGGCCAA
>NW_008240057.1:0-229 GCF_000691975.1 Corvus brachyrhynchos | reverse complement strand
GGGGGTTGGGGTTAGGGTTGGGTTATGGTAGGGTTAGTTTTACGGGTTTGGTTAGGGTTAGTTTTACGGGTTTGGGTTAGGGTTGGGTTAGGGTTAGGGGTTAGGATTTGGGTTAGGGTTACAGTTGGGTTAGGGGTAAGGGTTAGTGTTAGAGTTAGGGGTTAGGGTTTTGGGTTAGTGGTTAGGGTTAAGGGTTAGGGTTAGGGGGTTAGGGTTTGGGTTATGGTTA
>NW_008240056.1:37300-42831 GCF_000691975.1 Corvus brachyrhynchos | reverse complement strand
AAAATAAACCTGGGAACAGCCGGAGCAGCAATTAACCCCCGAGCGCTAATTAAGCAGTAATTAATGGGCAGTTAATGGGGAATTAATCAGGAATTAAGCAGTTATTAAGCGGTAATGAAGCGGGAACTAGTGGGGAATTAATGGGGAATTAATGGGGAATTAAGCGGTAATTAATCGGTAATTAATCAGGAATTAAGCAGTTATTAAGTGGTAATGAAGTGGGAATTAATGGGGAATTAATGGGGAATTAAGTGGTAAATAATCAGTAATTAATCAGGAATTAAGCAGTTATTAAGCAGTTATTAAGCGGTAATGAAGCAGGAATTAATGGGGAATTAATGGGGAATTAACCGGTAAATAATCGGTAATTAATCAGGAATTAAGCAGTAATTAAGCGGAAATGAAACGAGAATTAATGGGTGTTAATTGGGAATTAATGGGGAACTAACCGGTAAATAATCGGTAATTAATCAGGAATTAAGCAGTAATTAAGTGGTAATGAACCGGGAATTAATGGAGAATTAATGGGGAACTAATGGGGAATTAACCGGTAAATAATCGGTAATTAATCAGGAATTAAGCAGTTATTAAGAGGAAATGAAACGGGAATTAATGGGGTATTAATCTGCAATTAATGGGGAATTAATGGGGAATTAAGCAGTAAATAATCGGTAATTAATCAGGAATTAAGCAGTTATTAAGTGGTAATGAAGTGGGAATTAATGGGGAATTAATGGGGAACTAATGGGGAATTAACCGGTAAATAATCGGTAATTAATCAGGAATTAAGCAGTTATTAAGCGGAAATGAAACGGGAATTAATGGGTGTTAATTGGGAATTAATGGGGAACTAACCGGCAAATAATCGGTAATTAATCAGGAATTAAGCAGTAATTAAGTGGTAATGAAGCAGGAAATAATGGGGAATTAAGCAGTAATGAATTGGTAATTAATCAGGAATTAAGCAGTTGTTAAGCGGTAATGAAGCGGGAATTAATGGGGAATTAATCGGTAATTAATCGGTAATTAATCAGGAATTAAGCAGTTATTAAGCGGTAATGAAGCGGGAATTAATGGGGAATTAACCGGTAAATAATCGGTAATTAATCAGGAATTAAGCAGTTATTAAGCGGTAATGAAGCGGTAATTAATGGGTATATAATGGGGAATTAATCGGTATATCATCCGTAATTAATAGCGAATTAATGGGGAATTAATGGGGAATTAATCAGGAATTAAGCAGTTATTATTTGGTAGTTAATCGATAAGTAAGTGGTAATTAATCTGTAATTAATCAGTACATAACCGGTAATTTATGGGTAATTAAGCGGTAATTATTTGGTGAATAATTGTTACTTAATTAGTGATTAATTGGTAATTAATCAGGGATTAAGCAGTAACTAACTGGTAAATAATTGGTAATTAATGGGTCATTAATTGGTAATTAAGCAGTAATTAACCAGAAATTAATCAGAAATTAATTGTAATTAAAGCCCTCATTAAGCAGCAACAAGTAATTAATTGGCAATTAATTAGCAAATAATCAGTAATTAAGCAGTAATTGATCAGAAGTTCATCGGTAATTAATCAGTAATAAAGCAGTAATTGAGCAATAATTAAGCAGTAATTAATCGGTAATTGATCAGTAATTAAGCCATAATTAAGCAGTAATTAACCAGTAACCAATCAGTGATTAAGCAGTAATCAATCAGCCATTAATCGATAATTCAGCAGCAATTAATCATCAATTGATCAGTAATTAATCGGTAATTAATCAGGTTTTAACGAGAATTTGGGTTTTTTTAAATGAGAATTTGGGGTTTTTTAATGGGAATTTGGGGAGTTTTTATGGGAATTTGGGGTTTTTTATGAGAATTTGGGGAGTTTTTAATGGGAATTTGGGGTTTTTAATGGGAATTTGGGGAGTTTTTAATGGGAATTTGGGGTTTTTAATGGGAATTTGGGGAGTTTTTCTGGGAATTTGGGATTTGAAATTCCTGGCACTTGAAGGGACCTCGGAGCGAGCGGGAGACGAAGAGGAAATGGAGGAAAATCGGACAAAAAGGACTAAAAAAGGGTTGAAAAAAGGATTAATAAAGGATTAATTAATAAAATAGAGATAATTAAAGGACCAAAAAAAGGCTGAAAGCAGTAAAGGGCAATTAATAAAAATATGGATTAATAAAAGACCAAAAAAGGGCCAAAAGGACCAAAATAGGAGTAAAAGAGGGGTCGGGAAAAGGAGAAATAAAAATATGGACTAATAAAAGCCTAAAAAAATCAGGAAAAGACTAATAAAGGGCTAATAAAAAGCAATTAAGGGCTAATAGAAAGCAATTAAGATTAATAAAGGATGAAAAGCACTAAAAAGGAGCAGGAAAGGCTTTAAAAAGGGCTAAAAAAAGGCTAAAAAAGGATTAATACATGGGATTGATTAATAATGGGTAATATGCAGAAAACAATAGAAATAATATTTATAAGTAATGTTTGTAAATAGCGTTAATAAATAATAAATAATAAAAAGTAACAAATAATAAATAATAAATAATAAAAATAATAAATAATAAAAAATAATAAATAATAAATGGATAAATGAATTACTAAAAGCATTAACGAAGGACCAAAATAGGACTAATAAAGGACTAATAAAAGGCTGATAAAAGCCCAATAAAAGCCTAATAAAGGACTAATAAAAGCCTAATAAAAGCCAAATAAAAGCCAAATAAAAGCCCAGGGTTAATCAGCATAATTAACCAATCAATAACTGACGGGCTTGCTAATTAACAAATGGGATGACGTCATCAAGAACCAACGGCCGGCATCGATTCCTGGGTGGGTTTTATCCTGATTTTGGGGGGTTTTATCCCGATTTTGGGGTTTTTTTAATCCTGATTTTGGGGGGTTTTATCCTGATTTTGGGGGGTTTTATCCTGATTTTGGGGATTTTATCCCGATTTTGGGGGGTTTTATACAGATTTCGGGGGTTTTATCCCCATTTTGGGGTTTTTATCCCGATTTTGGGGGTTTTATCCCGATTTTGGGCGTTCTATCCTGATTTTGGGGTTTTTTAAATCCCAGTTTTGGGGGGTTTATACCAAATTTGGGGGATTTGGGGAGCTTTTATCCCAATATTGGGGGTTTTTATCCTGATTTTGGGGTTTTTATCCCAAATTTGGGGGCTTTAGGGGTATTCTATCCCGATTTTGGGGGTTTTATCCCAAATTTGTGGGATTTCGTGGTTTTTTATCCTGAATTTGGGGGATTTAGGGGTTTTTTATCCCAATTTGGGGGGGTTTTATCCCGATTTTGGGAGTTTTATCCCGAATTTTTAGGATTTGGGGTTTTTTTATCCTGAATTTGGGGGATTTAAGGGTTTTTTACCCCAATTTTGGGGGTTTTTATCCTGAATTTGGGGGATTTAGTGTTTTTTATCCTGAATTTGGGGGATTTAGGAGGTTTTATCCTGAATTCGGGGGATTTAGGGGCTTTTTATCCCCATTTGGGGGGTTTTTATCCTGATTTTGGGAGTTTTATCCCAAATTTGTAGGATTTGGGGGTTTTTTATCCTGAATTTGGGGGATTTAGGGGTTTTTTGTCCCGATTTTGGGGGTTTTATCCCGAATTTGTGGGACTTAGTGGTTTTTTATCCCGAAATTGGGGGATTTAGGGGTTTTTATCCCGATTTTGGGGGTTTTATCCTGAATTAGGGGGCTTTAGGGGTTTTTGATCCCGATTTTGGGGTTTTTAGCCCCAGTTTGGGGCGGTTGGGGTCGGGCTCACCTTGAGCTTCTCGGAGTTGAGCAGCTCCTGGCGCAGCTCCCGCAGCCGCGCCTCCCGCACGGCCTGCTTGGTCACCGAGCGCATGGCGTCCTGGGGACAGCATTGGGGACATTGGGGACATTGGGGACATTGGGGACAGCATTGGGGACAGCATTGGGGACATTGGGGACATCAGAGGGGACATTTGGGACAGCACAGGAGACACAGGGACAGCACAGGGGACGTTGGGGACAGCATTGGGTTGGCGACGTTGGGGACATCGGAGACATCGGGGACACCGGTCGCATGGCGTCCTGGGGACAGCGGGGACATTGGGGACAGCATTGGGGACATCGGGGACATCGGGGACACCGAGCGCATGGCGTCCTGGGGACAGCGGGGACATTGGGGACAGCATTGGGGACATCGGGGACACCGAGCGCATGGCGTCCTGGGGACAGTGGGGACAGCATTGGGGACATCGGGGACACCGAGCGCATGGCGTCCTGGGGACAGTGGGGACAGCATTGGGGACATCGGGGACATCACTGGGGACAGCATTGGGGACAGCATTGGGGACATCGGGGACATCGGGGACACCGAGCGCATGGCGTCCTAGGGACAGTGGGGACATTGGAGACAGCATTGGGGACATTGGGGACACCGAGCGCATGGCATCCTGGGGACATTGGGGACATTGGGGACAGCATTGGGGACACCGGGGACACCGAGCGCATGGCATCCTGGGGACAGTGGGGACACTGGGGACAGCATTGGGGACATCGGGGACATCACTGGGGACAGCATTGGGGACAGCATTGGGGACATCGGAGACATCGAGGACACCGAGCGCATGGCGTCCTGGGGACAGCGTTGGGGACAGTGGGGACATTGGGGACAGCATTGGGGACAGCGTTGGGGACATCGGGGACACCGAGCGCATGGCGTCCTGGGGACAGCGTTGGGGACAGTGGGGACATTGGGGACAGCATTGGGGACAGCATTGGGGACAGCATTGGGGACAGCATTGGGGACAGCATTGGGGACAGCATTGGGGACAGCATTGGGGACAGCATTGGGGACAGCATTGGGGACATCGGAGACATCGAGGACACCGAGCGCATGGCATCCTGGGGACATTGGGGACATCACTGGGGACAGCATTGGGGACATCGGGGACATAATTGGGGACATCGGGGACATCAGGGATATTGGGGACACCGAGCGCATGGCGTCCTGGGGACAGTGGTGGGGACATCATTGGGGACATCAGGGACAGCATCGGGGACATCAGGGACACCAAGCGCATGGTGTCCTGGGGACATTGGGGACACTGGGGACAGCGTTGGGGACACTGGGGACACCGGCAGGGACATCCCCAGGGTGTCCTGGGGCACAGAGGGGGTCACAGGGGACAGCACTGGGACACCCCCAGCACAGCCTCAGGACATGACACTGGGTGGCACCAGCCCCGTCCACTGTCCCCTCAGTGTCCCCTCGGTGTCCCCTCAGTGTCTTCGGTGTCCCCAGTGTCCCCTTAAGCCCCCCCCAGGACCTCCAAAACCTCTCAGAACTCCCCAAAATCCCCCCCCAAACCACCCCGGACCCATCTCCTCCATGCGAAACTTCCAGGCCTGTGGGGTCACCCCAGTGCCCCCCAGTGTCCCCAGACCCTTTAAAAACCCTGCAGGAGCCCCCAAAATCCCCACCCAACACCCCCAGGACCCCCAAAATCCCCCCGAACACCCCCAGGACCCCCAAAATCCCCCCCG
>NW_008240056.1:34702-35493 GCF_000691975.1 Corvus brachyrhynchos | reverse complement strand
CGCGCGGGGCACCGCCGGGGACACTCAGGGGACACTCAGGGACACTCAGGGACATGGGGACACTCAGGGCACACTCAGGGCACACTCGGGACACTCAGGGACACTCAGGGGACACTCAGGGACACTCAGGGACACTCAGGGACATGGGGACACTCAGGGCACACTCAGGGACACTCAGGGACACTCAGGGGACACTCAGGGACAGGGGGACGCCCCCAGTGCCCCCTCCCCGGGGCTCACCTCGCTGTGCCCCCCTTGCGCGGGCGCTGCCGCGGGGGCTCCGCCGGCCCCTCCTCGTCGGTGGCCACGATGACGTCGTAGAGGCCACGGTTGAACTGGGCGATGACGTGGCACCTGGGACAGGGACAGGCCAGTGTCACCCCCCAGTGTCCCCAGGGACCCCCCCAGTGTCACCAGGGACCCCCCAGTGTCCCCAGGCACCTGGGACAGGGACATCAGCGGGGACCCATGGGCACAGCTGCGGGTTGAGGGCGCAAATAGGATTTCCCATTGATCCCATTGATCCCATTGATCCTATGGATCCTATGGATCCCATCGATCCCACCCCATTAACCCTTCAGCTCTCACCGTGACCTGGCTGCCAGCTGCACATTTAGGACACAAATAGGATTTCCCATTGATCCCATTGATCCCATTGATCCCATTGATCCCATTGATCCCATTGATCCCATCACTCCCACCCCATTAACCCTTTAGGACTCACCGTGACCTGGCTGCCAGCTGCACATTTAGGACACAAATAGGATTTCCCATTGATCCCATTGATCCCA
>NW_008240056.1:32416-34537 GCF_000691975.1 Corvus brachyrhynchos | reverse complement strand
ACATCCCTCCCCCCCCATAATTTCCCCTCGGCTCTCACCGTGACCTGGCTGGCAGCTGCAGGTTGAGGACACAAACAGGATTTCCCATTGATCCCATTGATCCCATTGATCCCACCCCATTAACCCTTTAGCTCCCACCGTGACCTGGCGGGCAGCCGCACATTTAGGACACAAACAGGATTTCCCATTGATCCCATCGATCCCATTGATCCCACCCCATTAACCCTTTAGGACTCACCGTGACCTGGCGGGCAGCTGTGGGTTGAGGGCGCAGGCGGCGATGCCGAACTGCTCCAGGAAGAGTTTGACTCTCACCGTGACCTGGCTGCCAGCTGCACCTTTAGGACACAAATAGGATTTCCCATCACTCCCACCCCATAATTTCCCCTCGGCTCTCACCGTGACCTGGCTGCCAGCTGCACCTTTAGGACACAAATAGGATTTCCCATCACTCCCACCCCATAATTTCCCCTCGGCTCTCACCGTGACCTGGCTGCCAGCTGCACCTTTAGGACACAAATAGGATTTCCCATCACTCCCACCCCATAATTTCCCCTCGGCTCTCACCGTGACCTGGCTGCCAGCTGCACCTTTAGGACACAAATAGGATTTCCCATCACTCCCACCCCATAATTTCCCCTCGGCTCTCACCGTGACCTGGCTGCCAGCTGCACCTTTAGGACACAAATAGGATTTCCCATCACTCCCACCCCATAATTTCCCCTCGGCTCTCACCGTGACCTGGCTGCCAGCTGCACCTTTAGGACACAAATAGGATTTCCCATCACTCCCACCCCATAATTTCCCCTCGGCTCTCACCGTGACCTGGCTGCCAGCTGCACCTTTAGGACACAAATAGGATTTCCCATCACTCCCACCCCATAATTTCCCCTCGGCTCTCACCGTGACCTGGCTGCCAGCTGCACCTTTAGGACACAAATAGGATTTCCCATCACTCCCACCCCATAATTTCCCCTCGGCTCTCACCGTGACCTGGCTGCCAGCTGCACCTTTAGGACACAAATAGGATTTCCCATCACTCCCACCCCATAATTTCCCCTCGGCTCTCACCGTGACCTGGCTGCCAGCTGCACCTTTAGGACACAAATAGGATTTCCCATCACTCCCACCCCATAATTTCCCCTCGGCTCTCACCGTGACCTGGCTGCCAGCTGCACCTTTAGGACACAAATAGGATTTCCCATCACTCCCACCCCATAATTTCCCCTCGGCTCTCACCGTGACCTGGCTGCCAGCTGCACCTTTAGGACACAAATAGGATTTCCCATCACTCCCACCCCATAATTTCCCCTCGGCTCTCACCGTGACCTGGCTGCCAGCTGCACCTTTAGGACACAAATAGGATTTCCCATCACTCCCACCCCATAATTTCCCCTCGGCTCTCACCGTGACCTGGCTGCCAGCTGCACCTTTAGGACACAAATAGGATTTCCCATCACTCCCACCCCATAATTTCCCCTCGGCTCTCACCGTGACCTGGCGGGCAGCTGCACATTTAGGACACAAATAGGATTTCCCATTGATCCCATCACTCCCACCCCATGATTTCCCTTTGGGACTCACCAGGACCTGGCTGGCAGCTGCAGATTTAGGGCACAAATAGGATTTTCCACTGATCCCATCACTCCCACCCCATAATTTCCCCTCGGCTCTCACCGTGACCTGGCGGGCAGCTGCACATTTAGGACACAAATAGGATTTCCCATTGATCCCATCACTCCCACCCCATTAACCCTTTACGACTCACCATGACCTGGCTGCCAGCTGCAGATTTAGGACACAAATAGGATTTCCCATCACTCCCACCCCATAATTTCCCCTCGGCTCTCACCGTGACCTGGCGGGCAGCTGCACATTTAGGACACAAATAGGATTTCCCTTTGATCCCATTGATCCCACCCCATAATTTCCCTTCACCTCTCACTGTGACTTGGCTGGCAGCTGCAGATTTAGGACACAAACAGGATTTCCCATAAACCCCATTGATCCCATCACTCCCACCCCATTAACCCTTTAGGACTCACCGTGACCTGGCTGCCAGCTGCACATTTAGGACACAAATAGGATTTCCCATTGATCCCATTGATCCCATTGATCCCA
>NW_008240056.1:24882-25666 GCF_000691975.1 Corvus brachyrhynchos | reverse complement strand
GTGGGTTTGGGGGTGGGTTTGGGGGTGGGTTTGGCCTACACCAACTTCTTGGCCTCGAAGAAGCTCTTGAGGTGCCTCATCTGCCAGATGCCGGTGAGGATGAGGATGATGGTCTGGGCTATGGACCACCACAGCACGCGCTGGTTCGTGCTCTCGCTGGTCATGCGGAACCGCTCCTCCCGGTACTGCCACGGCAACCGGAGTCAGCCAGGCACCAAAACCGCCTGGATTCACCCCAAAACAAAACAAAACCACCACCTCCCTGCCCTCTCGCTCACCCTCTGATAGTTCTGCTCCTTCTGGATCTGCTCCACCTGGTCCAGCAGCTGCCGGGCGCGCAGCTGCAGCTCGGTCAGCTTGTCCTTGGCGGCGATCTCGGGGTAGTTGTTGGTGTGCTCGCCCACCTGGATGTCCAGGTGCACCCTCTGCGCGGGGGCACGGGGCCGTCACCAGGGCTGTGGGCAGCGCTGGCACGGCCCCGGGGCACGGAGGGGAGGCCTGGTGGCGTTACCAGTTTGCCGCCGGCGAACAGGGCCATGCGGGTGGAGTTGGAGTGCAGGCAGATCTGGTGCTCGCCCGGCGTGTGGGAGGTGAAGGTGAAGCGGCCCTCGGAGCCGTACTGCCGGGACAGGACCACCTGCGGCACGGTGGGCACGCGGTCACTGCCTGGGCACTGGGGTATGGACACTGGCACTGCCCTGGGCACCGGGGTATGGACACTGGCACTGCCCTGGGTACTGGGGAATGGACAGTGGCACTGCCCCGGGGACCGGGGTGTGGGGAC
>NW_008240056.1:19951-20677 GCF_000691975.1 Corvus brachyrhynchos | reverse complement strand
GGGGCCGGAGCAGAGCCCCAGCTGCGGCTGCAGGTCGGGGACAGCAAGGGCACAGCAAGGGGATGGGGATGCCAAGGGGATGGGGATGCCAAGGGGATACTGCGGGGATGGGGGTGCCACGGTCATGGGGACACCAAGGGGATGGGGACACCGAGGGGATGGGAATGGGGACACCACAGGGACACCACGGGGATGGGGATAGGGATGCGAAGGGGATGGGGACACCAAGGGATGGGGACAGCAGAGGGATGGGGACACCGTGGGGATAGGGATGGGGACACCACGGGGATGGGGACACCAAGGGGACACCGTGGGGATGGGGATGCCACGGGGTTGGGGACGTCAAGGGGATGCTGGAGGGAGGGGGATGGGGATGCCAAAGGGAATGGGGACACCACGGGGACGGGGATGGGGATGCCACGGGGATGCTGGAGGGAGGGGGATGGGGATGCCAAAGGGAATGGGGACACCACGGGGACAGGGATGGGGATGCCACGGGGGCAGGGATGGGATGCTAAGGGGATGGGAACACCAAAAGGACAGGGATGGGGACACCGCGGGGACAGGGATGGGGAAGCCACGGGGATGGAGACATCAAGGGGACGCTGGAGGGAGGGGGATGGGGATGCCAAAGGGATGGCGACACCGGAGGGATGGGGATGGGGAAAGGGTTAAAGATGGGCACCCAAAAGCCTTGGGGATGGGGACACGGTGGGGACAGGAATG
>NW_008240056.1:19165-19923 GCF_000691975.1 Corvus brachyrhynchos | reverse complement strand
GATGTCACCTCCCAGCTGCTCGACTTCTACTTCCAGCTCTGCTGAGCCCCTCCCCGGCCACCGGCGTGGGGACAGCCGAGCCCCGGGAATGGTGACAGCCCCCTGGGGAGGGTGGCATCCTCACTGGGATGGTGCCATCCTCACCCCTGGGATGGTGACATCCCCCTGGGGAGGGTGGCATCCTCACTGGGATGGTGCCATCCTCACCCCTGGGATGGTGACATCCCCCTGGGAAGGGTGGCATCCTCACTCCAGGGGTGCTGGCAGTCCCCTGGGGAGGGTGGCATCCCCCCCAGGACGGTGACATCCCCCTGGGGAGGGTGGCATCCTCACTCCAGGGGTGCTGGCAGTCCCCTGGGGAGGGTGACATCCCCCTGAGGACGGTGACATCCCCCTGGGGAGGGTGGCATCCCCCCGAGGACGGTGCCATCCCCCCGAGGACGGTGCCATCCCCCCCGGGACGGTGCCATCCTCACCCAGGCATGGTGACATCCTTGCTCCTCGCTGGCGTCTTCCCCGGACTGGTGACATCACCCGCAGGACGGTGCCACCCCAGCAGGGATGGTGACACCTCCCCGCCCCCCTCCGCGGTCGGTGCCATCCCCCTGGGGACAGTGCCATCCCCTTGGGGACAGTGCCATCCCCTTGGGGACAGCGACACGCTCACCCGGGGCGCTGAGGGAATAAAGATGCTGATGCCACGCGGTGCCCGCGGCGTGGGTGGCACGGAGGGGGCAGGGCGGGGGTGGTGGGCCCCG
>NW_008240056.1:16509-18293 GCF_000691975.1 Corvus brachyrhynchos | reverse complement strand
GATTTTGAGGGACAGGGGACAGTGTGGAGACAGGGGACACGGGATTTTGGGGGAGAGGGGACACTGTGGGGACAGGGGACACGGGATTTTGAGGGACAGGGGACAGTGTGGGGACAGGGGACACGGGATTTTGGGGGAGAGGGGACACTGTGGGGACAGGGGACACGGGATTTTGGGGACAGGACAGCGTGGGGACAGCGTGGGGACAGGGGGTGTGGGACAATAGGGACAGGGGACACCGTGGGGACAGGGGACACGGGATTTTGGGGACAGGGGACGCGGGATTTTGGGGACGGGACACCGTGGGGACAGGGGGTGTGGGACAATAGGGACAGGGGGGCGGGCGCAGAAGGGACACGGGGTACGGGGGGATGTGGGGACAGGACATGGGGACAATAGGGACAAGGGGCACAAGCCCAGGGACAGGACACACGGGAACGTGGGGACAGGGGATGGGGACAATAGGGACAGGGGATGTGGCGTTTTGGGGACTGGTCACCATGGGGACAGAGCAAGTGGGATCATGGGGACAAGGCACACGGGACCTTGGGGACAAGGCACAGGGGACCATGGGGATGGGGCACACGGGAGTTTGGGGACAGGGAATGTGGGACCTTGGGGACAAGGCACACGGGACCTTGGGGATGGGGCACACGGGAGTTTGGGGACAGCGCTCACGGCACCTTGGGGACAGGGCTCATGGTGACCATGGTGACAAGGCCCATGGCACCTTGGGGACAGGGCCCAGGGGCCTGGCAGGGACCACCCGCGGGCTGCCAGGGGACACCGCAGGGACAGGGCCGGCCCAGGGGACACGGCGCAGGGGATGGCACAGGGGACATCCTCGCCACGGTGCCCGCGGCCATCACTGGGGACGCTGGCACGAGGTGGCATTTCGCCACCGCTCGGCGTCACCGTCACCCATCCCTCCCAATTACCGGGGCGGGCTCTGTCCCCCACCCTCCCGGCCGGCTCTATAAAGCCACTGCCACCCGTGGGGACAGCCCAGAGCGCGCGGGACACGGGATCCCGGGAGGTGACACATCCGCAGGTACCGCTGGGGACGGGCACAAGCCGCCTCCTGCTCGGGGACAATCCCGAGGGCGTCCGCTGCTGCTGCTGGCACACGGCTGTCCCCACCCGTGTCACCCGTGTCACCCACGTGCCACCCTCTCCGCAGGCCCAGCCATGTCCCGCACGTCCAGAGCTGCCCTCAGGTGAGCGGGGACAGCGCGGGGACGGGGCTGTCCCCTCCTCACCCCCTCCCCCCGGGTGTCACCTCCCCTGACCCCCCTGGGGCCCCCCCGGGGACGCCCCGCGGGGCTCACGGCGGGCAGCGGGGACACGGCCGAGCCCGTCATCGACCCCGACATGGTGGCCTTGTTCGAGGAATTCCTGGGGACAGGTAGTGCCTGGCGGGTGCTGGTGGCCCCCTGGCCCTGTGCCCGTGGCCCTGTGGCCCTGTCCCCGTGTCCCTGTGCCCGTGTCCCTGTCCCCATGTCCCTGTGTCCCTGTGCCCGTGTCCCTGTGCCCATGTCCCTGTGCCCATGTCCCCCTGTCCCTGTGCCCATGTCCCTGTGCCCATGTCCCTGTGTCCCTGTCCCCGTGTCCCTGTGCCCCTGTCCCTGTGCCCATGTCCCTGTCCCCATGTCCCTGTGCCCGTGTCCCTGTCCCCATGTCCCTGTGTCCCTGTCCCCGTGTCCCTGTGCCCCTGTCCCTGTGCCCGTGTCCCTGCTGCCCCTGGGCTCTCGTGGCTGGAGCAGAGCTGCCCAGGGGGGTGTGCG
>NW_008240056.1:14544-15041 GCF_000691975.1 Corvus brachyrhynchos | reverse complement strand
CCAAGGTGGACAACTCAAGGTGGGTCAAGCCAAGGTGGGTCAAGCCAAGGTGGACAACTCAAGGTTGGTCAACTCAAGGTGAACAAGTCAAGGTGGGTCAACTCAAGGTGGTCAACCCAAAGTGGACAACCCAAGATGGGTCAACTCAAAGTGGTCAATTCAAGATGGTCAACCCAAGATGGTCAACCCCCAATGGGTCAACTCAAGGTGGGTCAACGCATGGTGGGTCAATTCAAGATGGTCAACCCAAGATGGTCAACCCAAGGGAGCCCTGGCAGAGCCTGGAGGTGACCGGGGGGACCTGGGGGTGACCGGGGGGGACAACTCGATGTGGGGCAAGCTGGGGTAGGTGGGGACAGGCCAAGGGCTTGACCCAAGGTGGGTCAGCTTGAGGTGGTTCAAGCCAGGTTGGGTCAATGCAAGTTGGGTTGACTCAAGGTGGGTCAAGCCAAGGTGGACAACTCAAGGTGGGTCAATCCAAGGTGGACAACTCAAGG
>NW_008240056.1:13896-14402 GCF_000691975.1 Corvus brachyrhynchos | reverse complement strand
AGGTGGCGTCACCTGGAGGTGGGGTCACCTGGAGATGGTGTCACCTGGAGGTGGGGTCATCTGGAGGTGGGGTCATCTGGAGGTGGGGTCACCTGGAGACAGGGGGTCACCTGGAGGTGGGAGGGTCATGTGGAGATGGGGGTCACCTGGAGATGGTGTCACCTGGAGATGGGGGGTCACCTTCAGATGGGGTCACCTGGAGGTGGGGTCACCTGGAGATGGTGTCACCAGGAGATGGAGGGGTCATGTGGAGGTGGGGTCACCAGGAGATGGGGGGGTCACCTTCAGATGGTGTCACCAGGAGATGGGGGGCCACCAGGAGCTGGTGTCACCTGGAGGGGACCTTCCTCGAGGTGTTGTCACCTGGTGGCGGTGCCCCCTGGCCGTGGTGCCCCCGTGGGCGATGTCCCATTGCCGTCCCCTCCCCGGGCAGGACGTGGGGATACAGGAGCTCTTCTCCAGCGACCAGGACCGGGCCACCCCCTTCACCTTCTCCAAGACCTTCG
>NW_008240056.1:8848-12194 GCF_000691975.1 Corvus brachyrhynchos | reverse complement strand
GGGGGGGATCAGGACACCTTTGGGGGGATCAGGACCCCTTGGGGGGGGCTCAGGACCCCTTTGGGGGGATCAGGACCCCTTGGGGGGGCTCAGGACCCCTTTGGGGGGGCTCAGGACCCCTTTGGGGGGATCAGGACCCTCCTTTTGGGGTCAGGACCCCCCTTTTTGGGATCAGGACCCTGCTTTTAGGGTCAGGACCCTCCTTTTTGGGTAAATCAGGACCCTCCCTTTTGGGCCAGGACCCTTTTTTTGGGCTCAGGACCCTCCTTTTGGGCTCAGAACCCCCCTTTTTGGGCTCAGGACCCTCCTTTTGGGCTCAGAACCCCCCTTTTTGGGCCCAGGACCCTCACTTTGGGGTCAGGACGTGCCAGGGGAGCTCAGAACCCTTTGGGGGGGGCTCAGGACCCTCCTTTTGGGGTCAGAACCCTTTGGGGGGGCTCAGAACCCTCCTTTTGGGCTCAGAATCCCCCTTTTGGGATCAGGACCCTCCTTTTGGGCTCAGACCCCCCCTTTTTGGGCTCAGGACCCTCCTTTGGGGGTTAGAACCCCTCTTTTTGGGCTCAGGACCCTCCTTTTGGGCTCAGAACGTTCTGTGGGAGCTCAGACCCCTTTTGGGGGGGCTCAGGACCCCCCTTTTGGGCTCAGGACCCTCCTTTTGGGGTCAGAACCCCCCTTTTTGGGCTCAGAACCCTCCTTTTGGGATCAGAACCCTCCCTTTTGGGGGGGCTCAGGACCCCCCTTTTGGGCTCAGGACCCTCCTTTTGGGGTCAGAACCCCCCTTTTTGGGCTCAGAACCCTCCTTTTGGGATCAGAACCCTCCTTTTGGGCTCAGGACCCTCCTTTTGGGCTCAGAACCCTCTTTTTGGGATCAGGACCCTCCTTTTGGGCTCAGAACCCCCCTTTTTGGGCTCAGAACCCTCCTTTTGGGATCAGAACCCTCCTTTTGGGCTCAGGACCCTCCTTTTGGGCTCAGAACCCTCTTTTTGGGATCAGGACCCTCCTTTTGGGCTCAGAACCCCCCTTTTTGGGCTCAGAACCCTCCTTTTGGGATCAGAACCCTCCTTTTGGGCTCAGGACCCTCCTTTTGGGCTCAGAACCCTCTTTTTGGGATCAGGACCCTCCTTTTGGGCTCAGAACCCCCCTTTTTGGGCTCAGAACCCTCCTTTTGGGATCAGAACCCTCCTTTTGGGCTCAGGACCCTCCTTTTGGGCTCAGAACCCTCTTTTTGGGATCAGGACCCTCCTTTTGGGCTCAGAACCCCCCTTTTTGGGCTCAGAACCCTCCTTTTGGGATCAGAACCCTCCTTTTGGGCTCAGGACCCTCCTTTTGGGCTCAGAACCCTCTTTTTGGGATCAGGACCCTCCTTTTGGGCTCAGAACCCCCCTTTTTGGGCTCAGAACCCTCCTTTTGGGATCAGAACCCTCCTTTTGGGCTCAGGACCCTCCTTTTGGGCTCAGAACCCTCTTTTTGGGATCAGGACCCTCCTTTTGGGCTCAGAACCCCCCTTTTTGGGCTCAGAACCCTCCTTTTGGGATCAGAACCCTCCTTTTGGGCTCAGGACCCTCCTTTTGGGCTCAGAACCCTCTTTTTGGGATCAGGACCCTCCTTTTGGGCTCAGAACCCCCCTTTTTGGGCTCAGAACCCTCCTTTTGGGATCAGAACCCTCCTTTTGGGCTCAGGACCCTCCTTTTGGGCTCAGAACCCTCTTTTTGGGATCAGGACCCTCCTTTTGGGCTCAGAACCCCCCTTTTTGGGCTCAGAACCCTCCTTTTGGGATCAGAACCCTCCTTTTGGGCTCAGGACCCTCCTTTTGGGCTCAGAACCCTCTTTTTGGGATCAGGACCCTCCTTTTGGGCTCAGAACCCCCCTTTTTGGGCTCAGAACCCTCCTTTTGGGATCAGAACCCTCCTTTTGGGCTCAGGACCCTCCTTTTGGGCTCAGAACCCTCTTTTTGGGATCAGGACCCTCCTTTTGGGCTCAGAACCCCCCTTTTTGGGCTCAGAACCCTCCTTTTGGGATCAGAACCCTCCTTTTGGGCTCAGGACCCTCCTTTTGGGCTCAGAACCCTCTTTTTGGGATCAGGACCCTCCTTTTGGGCTCAGAACCCCCCTTTTTGGGCTCAGAACCCTCCTTTTGGGATCAGAACCCTCCTTTTGGGCTCAGGACCCTCCTTTTGGGCTCAGAACCCTCTTTTTGGGATCAGGACCCTCCTTTTGGGCTCAGAACCCCCCTTTTTGGGCTCAGAACCCTCCTTTTGGGATCAGAACCCTCCTTTTGGGCTCAGGACCCTCCTTTTGGGCTCAGAACCCTCTTTTTGGGATCAGGACCCTCCTTTTGGGCTCAGAACCCCCCTTTTTGGGCTCAGAACCCTCCTTTTGGGATCAGAACCCTCCTTTTGGGCTCAGGACCCTCCTTTTGGGCTCAGAACCCTCTTTTTGGGATCAGGACCCTCCTTTTGGGCTCAGAACCCCCCTTTTTGGGCTCAGAACCCTCCTTTTGGGATCAGAACCCTCCTTTTGGGCTCAGGACCCTCCTTTTGGGCTCAGAACCCTCTTTTTGGGATCAGGACCCTCCTTTTGGGCTCAGAACCCCCCTTTTTGGGCTCAGAACCCTCCTCCCTCTGCGTCCTCCTCTTCCTCCTCCTCCTCTTCCTCCTCCTCCTCTTCCTCTTCTTCCTCCTCTTCTTCCTCCTCTTCCTCTTCTTCCTCTTCTTCCTCCTCTTCCTCCTCCTCTTCCTCTTCCTCTTCCTCCTTCCTCCTCCGAGCCCTCCCTCCGCCCCTCCCTCTCTCCTCCTGCGCTTCCTCCTTCCCTCTCTCCTCGCTCCCCCCGCCTTTCCTCGCTCTGCCTGGATCCTCCCTCCCTTCCTTCCCTCCCTCCTTCCCTCCCACCCTTTTTCCCTCCTCCATCTCTCTCTGGCTTCTCCCTCTCAACTTCCATCTCCCCTCCTTCCCTCCCTCCCTCCCTTCCTCCTCTTCCTCCTTCCTCCTTCCTTCCCTCCCTCCTTCCCTCCCACCCTTTTTCCCTCCTCCATTTCTCTCTCGCTTCTTCCTCTCAACTTCCTTCTCTCCCTCTCTCCCTTCTCCCTGCCTCCTCCTCCTCTTCCCTCTCTCCTCCCTCTTCTTCCTCCTTCCTCCCTTTCTCTTTCCTTTCCTTCTTCCCTCCTCCCTCCCTCCCACCCTTCCTTCCCTCTCCCTTCTCCCTCCCTTCCTCCACCGTCCTTCTCTCCCTCCTCCT
The DNA here is from genome assembly GCF_000691975.1 of Corvus brachyrhynchos. Classification (NCBI taxonomy): domain Eukaryota; kingdom Metazoa; phylum Chordata; class Aves; order Passeriformes; family Corvidae; genus Corvus; species Corvus brachyrhynchos. The sequence continues at coordinate 8,960 of NW_008240056.1, read as the reverse complement.
CCTCTTCCCTCCCCCCTCCCTCCCTCTCCTCTTCCTCCTTCCCTCCCTTCCTTCCTCCTCTTCCTCCCTCTCTCCTTCCCTTCCTTCCCTTCCTTCCTCCTCTCTCCTCCAT
>NW_008240056.1:4361-8290 GCF_000691975.1 Corvus brachyrhynchos | reverse complement strand
GCCCGGCCCCGTGCCCCCACCCCCGACGTGTTCTGGGCCAGCCTGCTCCGTGTCCAGCTCTGCGTCCAGGAGCTCCAGGGGGCCATCGAGGGGCAGCCGGACACCGGGGACCTCCCCCAGCCCGGGGGTCCGGAGCCCCTGGATGGGGCTGGGAGAGTCTCCCAAGAGATCCAAGGCCATGGGTCTGGGCTTGAGGACATCTTCCAGGTGTCCGTGGGTGAGGACATCCCAGCCAAATCCATGGCCAAGGATGAGAACATCCCACCCAAATCCATGGCCAAGGATGAGGACATCCCACCCAAATCCATGGCCAAGGATGAGAACATCCCAGCCAAATCCATGGCCAAGGATGAGAACATCCCACCCAAATCCATGGCCAAGGATGAGAACATCCCACCCAAATCCATGGCCAAGGATGAGAACATCCCAGCCAAATCCGTGGCCAAGGATGAGGACATCTTCCAGGAGCACCAAAGCCATGGATCCCCATTTGAGGACATCTTCCATGTGTCCATGGATGAGGACATCCCACCCAAATCCATGGCCAAGGATGAGAACATCTTCCACCAGCATCAAAACCTTGGATCCACCCACGAGAGCATCTTCCAGGTGTCTACAGATGGGTCCATCCCACCCAAATCCATGGCCATGGATGAGGACATCCCACCCATGTCCATGGCCAAGGATGAGAGCATCTTCCAGCAGCACCAAAACCTTGGATCCACCCACGAGAGCATCTTCCAGGTGTCCACAGATGGGTCCATCCCACCCCTGTCCATGGCCATGGGTGGGAGCATCTTCCAGGAGCACCAAAGCCACGGATCCACATTTGAGGACATTCTCCAGGATGTCCAGGACATCCCACCCAGTTTCGTGCCCAAGGATGAGGACATCCCACCCTTGTCCGTGACCATGGATGAGAACGTCTTCCAGAAGCACCAAAACCATGGATCCACATTTGAGGACATCTTTCAGGTGTCCACAGATGGGTCCATCCCACCCCTGTCCATGGTCATGGATGAGAACATCCTCCAGGAGCACCAGTTCCATGGATCCACATTTGAGGACGTTCTCCAGGATGTCCAGGACATCCCACCCAATTCCATGCCCAAGGATGAGGACATCCCACCCAAACCCATGCCCAAGGATGAGAACATCTTCCAGGAGCACCAGTTCCATGGATCCACATTTGAGGACATCTTTCAGGTGTCCACAGATGGGTCCATCCCACCCCTGTCCATGGTCATGGATGAGAACATCCTCCAGGAGCACCAGTTCCATGGATCCACCCATGAGAGTATCTTCCAGGTGTCCATGGGTGGGGACATCCCCCCCAATTCCGTGCCCAAGGATGAGGACATCCCACCCCAGTCCATGCCCGTGGATGAGAGCATCTTCCAGGTGTCCACGGATGGTTCCACCTCACCCAATTCCATGGATAAGGACATCCCACCCAAGCCCAAGCCCACAGACGGGAGCATCTTCCAGCAGCACCAATTCCATGGATCCACCTACGAGAGCATCTTCCAAGTGTCCACGGATGGCTCCATCCCACCCAAATCCATGGCTGTGAATGAGGACATCCCACCCAAATCCATGGCCATGGATGGGAGCATCTTCCAGGAGCTCCAAAGCCACGGATCCACATTTGAGAACATTCTCCACGTGTCCATGGATGAACCCATCCCACCCAATCCCATGGCCGTGGATGAGGACATCCCACCCCAGGCCGTTCTCGTGGACGGGAGCGCCTTCCCCGAGGACCAACGCTTTGGGTTCCTCTTTGGGAGCATCTTCCAGATGTCCATGGGTGGGGACACCTCCCACGGCCAGGTGACAATGGACGGGACCACCTCACCCAGGACCGAGCTGTCCGAGCGCTGGGAGCGCGTGCTGAGGGACAGGAGCTTCCCGCCCGCTGTCGTCACCATGGGTGGGGACATCCCCCACGTGTCCGTGCCTTCGGACATCACATCATGGACCGTGACTATGGGTGGGGACATCTCCTGCACATCCATGGCTTCGGACACCTCATCCCGGACCATGGCCATGGATGGCACCAGCTTGGCCAAGACCATGACCATAGGTGGGACCATCTCATCCCAATCCGTGACCATGGATGGTCCCGTCTCACCCAACTCCATGACTGTGGATGAGAGTGGCTTGTCCAAGACTGTGACCATGGGTGGGACCATCTCACCCAAACCCATGACCATGGATGGGTCCATCTCTCCGGAGCCCCTTTCCATGGATTCGAGGAGCTCATCCAAGACCATGACCATGGGTGGAACCATCTCACCCAAGTCCATGACCATGGGTGGGACCATCTCACCCAAACCCATGGCCACGGATGGGACCCTTTCTCTGGAGCCCCTTCCCATGGATTCGAGGAGCTCATCCCAACCCATGGCCACGGATGGATCCATCTCTCTGGAGCCCCTTCCCATGGATTCGAGGAGCTCATCCAAGACCATGACCATGGGTGGGACCGTCTCATCCCAACCCATGGCCACTGATGGGTCCATCTCTCTGGAGCCCCTTCCCATGGATTCAAGGAGCTCACCCAAGTCCATGACCATGGATGTCACCAATTTGTCCAAGACTGCGACCACGGATGGTCCCATCTCACCTAAATCCATGACCACGGATGGCACCATTTCTCCAGAACATGTGCCCGCCGGTTTGACCAACTCCTGCCAGCCCATGGCCATGGATGGTCCCATCTCACCCAAGTCCATCACCCCGGATGAAACAATTCCTCTGGAGGATGTTCCCATGGATTCAAGGATCTCATCCACGCCCACGCCCATGGATGGGACCACCTTGTCCAAACCCATGGCCATGGATGGATCCATCTCTCCAGAGCCCCTGCCCACGGGTTCAACCATCTCCCCCAAGTCCGTGACCATGGATGGTCCCATCTCACCCAGACCCCTGACCCCAGATGGGTCCATCTCTCTGGAGGACGTTCCCATGCGTTCAAGGATCTCATCTGAGCCCATGACCACGGATGGGACCACCTTGTCCAACCCCGTGGCCATGGATGGGACCCTTCCTCTGGAGCACCTGCTCATGGATTTGACCATCTCATCCCAGACCATGGCCCCGGATGGGACCACCTCGTCCAAGACCGTGACCGTGGGTGGAACCCTCTCCCCCAGACCCATGACCATGGATGGGTCCACCTCTCCACAGGACGTTCCCACGGATTCAAGGACCTCCTCCAAGCCCATGACCATGGATGGGACCACCTTGTCCAACCTCATGACCCCGGATGGTCCCATCTCCCCCAGACCCATCTCCCCAGACGGTCCCATCTCCCCCAGACCCATGACCATGGACGATCCCATCTCCCCCAGACCCATGACCACGGATGGTCCCATCTCCCCCAGACCCATGACCACGGACGATCCCATCTCCCCCAGACCCATGACCACAGATGGTCCCATCTCCCCCAGACCCATGACCACGGCTGGTCCCACCTCATCCCAGACCACGACCACGGACGGTCCCATCTGTTTTTCGCCCAGCCCATGACCACGGACGGTCGCATCTGCCCCAGCCCCATCTCCCCAGATGGTCCCATCTCCCCCAGACCCACGACCATGGGTGGGACCCTTTCTCTGGAGCACCTGCCCATGGATGGTCCCACCTCATCCCAGACCATGACCACGGACGGTCCCATCTCCCCCAGACCCATCTCCCCAGATGGTCCCATCTCCCCCAGACCCCGAGCCCCCAAACACAGCCAGGAGGAACAGGAAGGTGACCACGACCTCGACCACGCTGACACCGACGACACCGACGACCCCGGCGGCTCCTCCCGGGAGGACGAGGAGGACCTGGACGAGGAGGACCTGGAGGAGGACCTGGACGAGGAGGACCTGGAGGAGGACCTGGACGAGGAGGACCTGGAGGAGCCCCATTTC
>NW_008240056.1:0-1764 GCF_000691975.1 Corvus brachyrhynchos | reverse complement strand
CCAACCCCCACCTCCCTCCTTTTTTCCCGTTTCCCCCCCAAAATTCTCCTTTTTTTCCCGAAATCCTCCTTTTACTTTCCCAAAATCCCCATTTTTCCCCCCAAAATCCCCATTTTCCCCCCGAATTCTCGGCTTTTTCCCTCAAAATTCTCATTTTTTTTCCCAAATTCCCATAAAAATCCCCATTTCCCCCCAAAATCCCCATTTTTTTGCCAAAATCCCCATTATTTTTCCCACAAAATCCCCATTTTTTCCCCAAAATCCCCTTTTTTTCCAAAATCCCCATTTTTCTCCCAAAATCCCCATTTTTTCCCCCCAAAATCCCCGTTTTCACCCCCAAATCCCCATTTTTTTTCCAAAATCCCCATTTTTCCACCCCAAATCCCCTTTTTTCCCCAAAATCCCCATTTTCCCCCCTAAAATCCCTGGGGTTTTTTTCCCAAAATCCCCATTTTTCCCCCACAATCCCCATTTTCCCCCCCCCTAAAATCCCTGGGGTTTTTTTCCCAAAATCCCCATTTTCCCCCCAAATCCCCATTTTTTTGCCAAAATCCCGATTATTTTTCCAAAAATCCCCATTTTTCCCCCCAAAATACCCAGGTTTTTTTTTCCCCAGATCCCCATTTTTTCCCCAAAATCCCCATTTTCCCCCCAAACATCCCCGGGTTTTTTTTCCCAAAATCCCCGTTTTTCCCCCCAAATCCCCATTTTTGCCCCAAATCCCCATTTTTTCCCCAAAAATCCCCATTTCCCCCCAAAATCCCCATTTTTTTGCCAAAATCCCCATTATTTTTCCCACAAAATCCCCATTTTTTCCCCAAAATCCCCTTTTTTTCCAAAATCCCCATTATTTTTTCCCCATTTTTCCCCCGAAAATCCCCATTTTTTCCCCCAAAATCCCCATTATTTTTTCCCAAAATCCCCATTTTTCCCCCCAAAATCCCCTTTTCTTCCCCCAAATCCTCGTTTCCCCCCCAAAATCCCCAATTTCCCCCCTAAAATCCCTGGGGTTTTTTTCCCAAAATCCCCGTTTTTTCCCCCAAAATCCCCTTTTTTCCCCACAATCCCCATTTTTCCCCAAAATCCCCATTTTTTTGCCAAAATCCCGATTATTTTTCCCAAAATCCCCATTTTTTCCCCCCAAATCCCCATTTTTTCCCAAAATCCCCGGTTTTTCCCCCAAAATCCCCATTTTTCCCCCACAATCCCCATTTTCCCCCGAAAATCCCCATTTTTCCCCCCAAAATCCCCATTTTTTCCCAAAATCCCCGGTTTTTCCCCCAAAATCCCCATTTTTCCCCCACAATCCCCATTTTCCCCCGAAAATCCCCATTTTTCCCCCCAAAATCCCCATTTTTTCCCAAAATCCCCGGTTTTTCCCCCAAAATCCCCATTTTTCCCCCACAATCCCCATTTTCCCCCGAAAATCCCCATTTTCCCCCCCAAAATCCCCAGGGTTTTTTTCCCCAAATCCCCGTTTTTCCCCCCAAATCCCCATTTTTGCCCAAAATCGCGGTTTTTCCCCTCAAAATCCCCGTTTCCCCCCAGGGGGGACCCCCGCGCTTTGGCCTCGCGGCTTTTCCGCCTGGACGGGGTCAGGAAGTCCCAGGTGGCCTCGTTCCTGCGGAAAAAGTGCGGAATTTGGGGCGAAAAGCGGGGATTTTGGGCAAAAAAGGGGATTTGGGGGGAAAACGGGGATTTTGGGGGGAAAAAAATGGGGATTTTGGGCAAAAAAGGGGATTTGGGGAGGAAAAAAGGGATTTT
>NW_008240055.1:186508-189962 GCF_000691975.1 Corvus brachyrhynchos | reverse complement strand
GGGGCTTGTGATTACAAGCCCCCGGTTGCATTAATAGGGAATATGATACACCCACTCAATACCACGCTCTCTGGCCCAGGTGTCTATGAGGTTGTTTTTGAAATGGGTGTAATTGTTCGACTCAATTATTTCTGGGGTGCCATGACGCCACAGGACTTGCTTTTCAAGGCCCAAGACGGTGTTCTGGGCAATGGCGTGAGGCACAGGGTGCATCTCCAGCCATCCACTGATTGCTTCCACCATTGTAAGCATGTAACACTTGCCTTAGCAGCCCTGCCACAAAAGCAGAGGGATCTGCCAGGAAGGCCTTCACCTGCAAAAGGTGGGGAAAAAATGTAAACTCACAACAAAACATTTTGCAGGACTGAACCTTTGCAATGATAAAGACAGCACTTGCAGCTTGCCTGAATCCAAAGAGGTCCACTTATCACTAGCAGATATGAAGAACCATTCATTACAGCCATTTCAGCTATGCTGAGTGTAACAGCCCCAAAGAAGGAACACCAGGTAAATCAGCTTTCTCCTCCCGTTTGTACACAACACATGGAAGCAAGCACCCCTTCTCCAGACACATGCCACACACAGGCACGTCCCAGTCCTCTCAAACCAGGAAACATGCTGTGAATGTGCCTGGCTGCATTTCTAACTCTCTGCAGAGCTGAGAGCCAACCATTCATTACCTTTTCAGCCAGTGGGAAGGTGTAGTCAGTCTCCACAGCCACAGCCAGGACACGCTTGTACCCGTTGATGATGGAGTGGGGCACGGATGCAATGGTTGGGTACCCAATTTGCAGACAGATGCTGGCAACATTACGAACACCCTGTGAAGAGACGGACTTGTGTTTCTGTGGTCTGAGAAATAACCTGGACTAGAAACCACAGCAGAGGATGGCCAGATGACAACTTGTACACTGCCAACACAAAGGACAGTGTGCAATGCACACACAGGTAACAGCTCCAGTGAAATCAAGGCATCAAGATTTAAATGTCACTGATCTCTGCTCTGTGGTGACCAGTGACAGGACCTGAGAGAACGGCATGAAGCTGTGTCATTGGAGGTTTAAGTAGAATAGTAAGAAAAGGTTCTTCCCCCAGAGGGTGGTCGGTCACCAAACAGACCCCCAGAGAATGGTCATGGCCCAAAGGCTCCTAGAGCTCAAGAAGCATTTGGACAATGCTCTCGGGCACAGGGTAGGATTGCTCGTGCAGAGCCAGGAATTGGACTCGATGATCCTTGTGCGTTCCTTCCAACTCAGGACATTCTATGATTTCAAGTGGCCTTAAATGATTTCTGAAGCAGCTTCAGATGAAGAATCCTACAGGAAGGTGCTCCCTGACACACAGTTTCTGTGGGGAACCAAGGAGAGTTCCTGGCTCTGCAGGACCTCATGGAAAACACCAGACAGGACGCTTTGTTCTGGGGCAGCACTGGCTCCCAGACCAGCGAGGCAGAACACAAGGGACACGGACTGTGGCACTCACCTCCAGGAAGCGCTTGTGCAAGGTCTCCTCGGTGATGTCCAGCACTTCAGGGTTGTAAATGCTGCCATTGTCAAAGACCTGCTGGATCACCAGCCCGAAGGAGAATGGGGAAATATTCAGCATGTTGAGCAGGGTGGCTTCACTGGCACCCACTTTGTCTCCAGTCTTGATAAGCTGCACATCGCTCTGAGGAGATCAGGGAAAAGGAATCAATACACACCAAGAAATTCCAGTACGTCAAAGCAGTGGGACACAAATACAGATGGTGGAACTGGAGGAGCAAACAAGCACAACCAACACACTCCAGATTCAGCTCCACAAGCAGAGAAAGCCCCAAACCATATAAGCAAGTCCGCATCAGCTAGGAGAAAGGCAGCACCTTTCCTGCATTACCTATAGGTAGCTCACCTGCACGTTCCTCTGACAGAGCCTACCCCTGGAAATCTGATGGAGAATTCAATCGCCCCACGCTGCACACTGGAGCCAAGCCAGACACCCTCCTTCCACATCCCAAAGTGCAATAATCACACTGCTCATACAGTATTTTGGCACTAACGGGAGCTTTGGCCTTCACAGCTCCCTCAGCTACCACAATCAAGGCCTCCCAGTCAAGGAACAGCTTCAACAACACGCAGCTCACTCACCAGAATTTCAATGGTTCCTCTGGAAATCTTCGTGGTGATGCCCAAGGCCTGGAAAAAGGAGGTCTTCTCGGGTCCAAGACCCGTGTTCTGGGCTGGCACAGTCACATCACAAGGAGCAATAGCACCGGCACGGGCAGCAGCTGGCACCTGGGAGGGCGGAGACGAGAAGCTGCAAGAATGCTCTCCTCAGATCTTGTGGGATCACTTCCTCTGTGACACACTCATTGAGGGTAGACAGTACCCAGGCACGCACAAATGAGACAGCTGAACTTAAGCAGTTTGGCTAAGACTGCAGGGGACAGTTCCCAACCCTTGAGGACTCCTACTAATCGGGTGTCCACTGTGAAGACCCAGTTTTATTTTTCATTCCATCTCAGCCTAAACATGCAGTGAGGGCTAATCTCCCTTACCTTGTTAGCCAGCAGCATGTCCCGGATCTCAGTCAGATCCTCCTTGGTGAAGACAAAGCCCACATTCCCACGGATATGAGGCAGCAGCCTGAAGGGAAGATGACAGCTTTCAGTTTTATTCCTTGGACAACCTCCTCTCCTTTCAAGACAGAGGACCCAGAAGTGCCCTCAGGCAGCATTACCCACTTTTCTAGGGCAGGGTTATTCTCCAGATGACCACGAATAGCTTTGCGCATCATCGTGTTCTTCCCCATCAGCACAACAGCCTTTCCACGCAGGGACATACGGATCTGCTGCATCTGCTTGGATCCCACATTGTCTGCTCCCACAATGAAACATTTTGGGTAATCATCCAGGAGTTGCTATAGCAAAAGAAACACTGCAACTATAAAAAGAAATTCGGAGCAGTGCACATAGCAGCATTAAAACCTTAACACGTTAAAACGTAAAAAAAGTCTCTCAGAAGTTTGAGAATGCTAAGCTCCAAGTGAGGCTGCATGTGCCACCGGCTGCATCTTTCACTCAGCCATCGAGTCACGTCCCTGAAAAAGTCTGCAAGCGCCGAGGCAAATTCTCAGGAGGCCTGATCTGGACTGTCTCAAGTCTCTTCCTAGCGCCAGGTACTCGTTCAGACACCCCATAGCATTCACCTATCTCTCTTAACAAAACCCCGCAGCCCGGCCCGCCCGGCTCTCGCTGCCCCGAGCATGCCCCGGCGGCGGCAGCGCCCCACGAGGGCTCCGAGTCGACACTCACGATGATTTTCATAAAATAGTTGGACTTCCACGTAGCCCTGTCTTCCCTGGGCATCTCGGCGGTGCTCCAAGGATCGCCCGGTGGGTTTAAAGACGAGCTGGGACCTGCCAGGAAGAAGAGCGGCTGGGGTGGGGCCGCACCCTTCCCTCCGCCCTGGGGGCC
>NW_008240055.1:185578-186238 GCF_000691975.1 Corvus brachyrhynchos | reverse complement strand
CCCTCCCTCCCTCCCTCCCTCCCCTCGCGAGCCCTCTCAGCCGTGAGAGCGGGGCCCGCCCTGGGTCCGGTCCCTCACAAGCTACGGGGCGGGAAACAATCACGACACAAGCGTGACAATAATGGTGAAAATTTTATTGGCGTAACTGCAACAATTTTAAATGGAGTAAAAAAAAAAGCGGAGTTAGAAGTTTACAAGGGAGGAAAGAATCAAATAATTGTTGACCCAGCAGAGCTTCCCCCCCAGCCCAGCCCGGACATGATGTGAAAGGCCTTCCCCAGGGATAGCGCCTGGCCCGGGGGTGCACTCATAGACCCTGCCGGCGCACCTCCATCTCCAGCCCTCGCACCCCCGCACCCCAACAGCGGCTGTGCTACCCTAAAACCGCATCTGCAGTGAACGAACAGGCATTTTGGACACCCACAGTGGCGGCAGCCACCACAAGGCGTTATTTGGCAGAGTAGCATCAGTGTGGCATCCCAGCATGTCAGACACCAGATGAAGGCAGAAGGTGACTGTGAAATTATCTCAGTTAAGCACTAAGGCCAGAGGAGCCTCCTCTCAGCACCACGCACCCTACACAGCACCCTGCACCCAGGTGTGCCACAAGTGTCACTGACACAGCCTCAGCTAGCAGCGAGATAGGTTAAAGACTCCGCA
>NW_008240055.1:183062-185551 GCF_000691975.1 Corvus brachyrhynchos | reverse complement strand
AGGTGTCCCACAAAGTGGCAGTGCCAAAAACATTTCACGCCTCTCCAGCACTTCCACAAAACGGCTGTGTGTCCCCTCAGTGGCACCAAGGAAGTTGATCTTTCCAGCGAGATAAACACAGGCAGCTTAGGAGCATCCATTTTAAGTCAAATAGACTCACAAGATGAAAAGGCAAATGCATAAGGACTCTTGCCTCAAGAATTTCCCAGAGCTGTGCTCAGCCCAGCTGACACAGCTCTAGTGCTCCCACAGCTCTCTCTGGCCTCCCACCCACAGCACTGAGTGAGGTTGGTTTGTCGGGAGCAATCAGTGGGACAGTTTCAGTGACCTGAGCAGGGCAGCACTGCAATGAGGTTACATGGGGCAGTGACCCAGGCTTTCAGGGCTGGTTTCTGACACAGCTGCCCCTGGACCCCTATAATGCACCTGCCAAGCTGCACAACACAACCGGATGCCAATGGTTGTGTTGTGCTGCAATGGCAGCAGCTCTCTCGAGCAGTAATTCCAAACACCACTCCAGGGCTGGTACCACAGAATGGCCACCGGGAACTTCACCGCAATACTTCCCTCTCCATAGCACCCTCCAGCCAGAGACCTAAAAGTGCTTTAGCAAACATGAACTAGGCCTCAGAATAACCTCACAAATCCAGGCTAAACTGCCCCCATTTTACAGATGGGGAAACTGAGGCACGGTAAGGTTTAGTAACCTTCCCCAAAGTTGCACAGCTAGTCAGGAAGAGAGTCTGTCTCCCAGTTTCTTCTCCTCAGTCACAAGACCTTTCTTCCACAAAAGAAAAGGAGCCCCTTCCCCAATTAACCCTGCTCTGGTTTCAGGCAGCTGAAGATGAGAAGCCAAGGGCAAAGGTCTAAGCTCCTTCTCCCATAGCATCATATTAAGACTCACTCTTAACATCCTGGAAGCTCGGCTTTGGGAGAACAGCAGGTGATTCAAATACAGCAGTTTATAGGTTACAATAAAAACCAGAATCACACTTTTAGGTGACCCAGAGGAGGAAAAAAAAAAACCCCAAACCTATTCACAGTTCACCTGCCTTTGCTAGGGAAAAAAAAATACAAGTCACATTCCCTTCCCCATAGATTCCAGCCCTCCCAACCCACAACAAAAAGGAAATAGTGAATGTTAGTTAGGCTTAACAAAGCATTGAGGTTACAGATGTAGTAAGCCAGCACAACTGGCACTGTCTAGAACAGCACAGCTTGATATAAAAGTTGCTTTCTTAAAATCACTTCAAAAACAATTTCTGTATAAGAGGATTAAAAGTAAATTAGATATGAATTCAAAATCAGTGTAGAAATCTAGTTCTTATCAAAGACAGGATACAGTATTCACTTTGATAGTAAAACTCCAAGTGTGTCATGCACACCTGACCCCCAGGACTTGTTATACCAGTAACAGTCAATATAAAAGGTTATTGCTGTAGCATCTCTCAGTAGAACATGTTTAACAAGAGTACAGAAAAGGGAAATACTAAGGAGCTGATAGGTCTCATTAGCAAACTGGAAGAAGAAAGGATATAAATTTCAGATTTTTTTTTCTGGCTTCTTATACCCTTCCTTCTCCCCAGTCTTGTGACAGATTCAGGCCCTGATAGATGGGAGAGTTTCAGGCCAGATAAACACACGCACGTCACACTCACTCATGACAGGGATGGATGAAAAAGGCTGCTCTGACCTCTCTGCACCTGTGTTTAAAGAAGGGGTGATGCCTCTTCCTCTCTCTCAGGAGCAGTAGGTGAGGGGAGCAGATGCCCTGAGCTGGCCTGGGTGCCTACGGAGCTGCCTGGCACAGGCTGTCCGCACAGCAGAGCACAACAGTGCTGAGGGATGGTCGAGACTTGCCCCACCTCCTGCTCCAGTGTGCTGAGAAAAAGGCATTGAGATAAGGAGTAACAAACTAGGGAAAAAAAGAAAAAACACCCCACACAGTAACATCTTGATTCCTCTTAGTTTAAAAAAAAAAAAAAAAAAAAAGAGCAAGTGGTATTATCGCCTTACAGTGTAATGGAACTGGAGAGACCCTTGCAGGGTCTTGGCTGCCTGTGCTGATGCTCCAGTCTCAGGAAGTCACACACACCATGTGACTCTGTGAGCAGAGCCAGAGTGGCACTGAGGCCACAGGGTGCCCTCGCTGTGCTGTCGCTCACCCTACACACGTGCAGGCAAAAGCTTGAGAAGGAGGTGTCAAAGCAGAGGGTTGTGTTGCCTGCAAGTGTCACGATTTGCTCAGAGAGCTGACACAGGCTGAAATGTACTGGCAAAGCCTCCTGCTGCCAGGAGGGGGCTGGGAAAATCTCCCTGTTGGAGCCCTCGAGCTAACCTCAGCTATCAGTCACACACACAGACACACACACAGCATAATGAGGGATCTCAGCCTCTCTCTCCTGAGACACAGCAAGGGCGTTTCCAGTTTAATGGACCATCTCATCCCTGGATCTACTGCCTCTCCATAGCAGCACCCCCCACCCCCC
>NW_008240055.1:140135-182924 GCF_000691975.1 Corvus brachyrhynchos | reverse complement strand
CCCCCTCCTCCCCTGCCTGGTAAGGATCCTAAATCACAGTAATGTTCAGAGAGACAGAACTGCCAAGGGGGTGGCAGAAAGATGCTTTAGCGCCCATCTATGGTGCCTCTAACAGAAGAGCTTGAGGAAGCAGTTCTGGCAGTAGGGCTTGTCGTTCTGCTCTTTGAAGGTTCCTTTGTTGAGCTGCTTGAGGCAGAAGGCACAGACAAAGTGTTCGGGGTGGAATTTCTTGCCCATAGCAGTGATGCAGCGTCCTGTGATGGGCTTCTGGCAGCCGGAGCAAAGCGAGCCACGGCGCTCATGGTAGTGCACCTCACAGTAGGGCTGCCCATCATGCTCGAAGAAGCTGCCGTTGATGAACGGGGTGAAACATTCCTGCAGCAGGACAAAGCAAAGGGGACAGGTTGTTTGAGAAGCTGGGGTGGTGCGGAGGGGCAGCTCCACAAGTATCCTCTGCTCTATGGCACAGCCCAACTGTGCTGTGGGCAGATGAACTGCTGCCTTTCAGCACTGTCCTGTTATCCAGGGCCAAATTCTGCCCATTGCAAAGAGTTTCCCAAAAAAGTCTGAGAAATGGACAGATACAGACACAAGCAAGGGAATTAACCAGCTCCTTTGCCCAGCTGGCTTCACTTCTACAAAGAAAATACTATGAATGAGCTACCAGATGTATCCAGCCAGGAAAAAAGAGAGCATTCCTCCCCTGAAATGGGAAACACTGCAGCACCTTTGCCTGGTTTTTTTTTCCTCACTCCAGCTTCCCCACAAGCGCAAGGAGAAGCAAGGACCAACTCAGGCTTTCATGCAGCAGAATCCTTATGAGCATGGGACTGGTTCCAGCTGAGAAAATCAGGCACAATTAATCTTTATGAGTGACCTCTCCAGAACGGCTGGCATTAGACAGGTACAGTCTGCAAAGGATTGTCAAGCCTGAAACATTTCCACCAGTTACACATGGGTCACTGCTGGGAGAAACTGTTTGTTTTACAGTGCTACTGATGTTGAAAAGATATGGGGAAGAGCATACACCAGCTATGTGGTAAGAAGTGTCCAGAGCTGCCCCTCCCCCTCAGTGTCAGGCAGCTGAGAACACTTCACTGCAGAACCTGCAACAGAAGCACCCACCAGACTGGGGAGACTCCTCTCCTTGTGGGAGTGGGAAACTGAGGCAGCAGAGTAAGGGAGAGAGTTGAGGACACCACCAGATCTTACAAATATATCAGCACCAAGACCCAGAGGAGAAGCCAGTTTCCTGACTCCTGGTTTTGCTGTCCTCTTCCCCAGGGAGGACACTGAGTATCACACACAACTGGATCCCAGCGTGTGGACAGGAGTCCAACAAACAGCATAGGCAGCTGAACACTTGCAATACTGGGGGAATGCAGTTTGCCTGCAGTGAGTCCAAGATTTTACTAATGCTGACAGTTATTTCAGTGAACAGTCTTTTCCCTCAGTCAGCTGAAAAGTTTGCTCTGCTTTAGCAGAAACAGGAAGAGAATCACATCTTGTGGCCTGGAAGAAATCTGTGCTGGCCCCACTAATTCAGGCCACAGCAGGGGGAAAGGAAAACAAAACTGCTTGATGAAGTCTCAATCTCTGCACAAGAAAGCATAGCCCCTCCCCACGCCCTAGCCCCAGTCAGGCACGGCTTCTGCTTCTTTCACTGCACACCACTGCAGGAGCGCCAGACAGTCCCAACAGGCTGGTGACCGTCTGCTCTGAGCATCACACCAGGAATCAGCAGGCTGTGGTTCTGACTGCTTGATCTGGTTTCTGCCTTTCTCTCCCACTCTACGGAACAGTGGTTGATTTGGCTCATCTCTTGGGGACTGTGAGAGTTAATATTTGCAATGCTCTCTAAAAGACTGCCAAGTATTTAATCTGCAATATTCCTGTTTACTATGCTTGCTGTATGGAGCCTGCCACTATTTCACCGATTTGCATGTTTGTCTGAACAAGGTCAGTCTCATTAGTTTACATTGTCAGATGGAGCATGGGAGGAAGATCCTCAAGATCTGATTGCTGAGGCAAGTGCTCAGAGAGCAGCTTAGCTTGTAAGTATTTAAAGGTCACAGAAAATAACTCTGTTTATCTGTGAGCTGCTGCAGGAGCCCGTAATTGCAGCTGGGAACAGGAAGAGCAAAGCAACTCAAAAGTTTAATGTAAACAGGCAGAGAACAAGAAGGTGTTTGGTTTTTAAGTTGTGGGGCTGGCTGCCCTTCATTACCCCACAGATGCCTTTCCCTGATATGGGACCAGATGCCTCAGGGTGGAAACAAGAGGGGTCGTACGGCAGCAGCAAAGGACCTTGGGTTTCTTACCCGACAGACAAAGCACTCAGGGTGCCACAGGGTGTTCAAGGCAGAGATGTAGTTTTCCAGGATAGCCCGGGCACAGCCTCCACACTTGGGAGCAAACATATCAAAGTAGTCCTTGCGGCAGTAGGCTTTGCCATCCTTCTCATGAAATCCTGTCAAAGGAGAGGAGAGGCAAAGGGATCAGCTCCCCATCTTCACCTGCAGCCACACAAGCTGTGCAGGGTAACCTGCATGGGTAGGATCATCCTTCCCCCTGGTAACACACACAGAAGCTATAGCTGTTCCTTGTTCTGTTCCCTTCCCATCCCATCCCAGGCACGTTCTTCCTTCCCGGGAGGAAGCCATGATTACTGGCAGCATCCTTCCCCCATAAACAGCTCCCTTGGAACTCCAGTGGTTCCCCTGTGATGCCTCAGGCTGTCCCTCCAGCAGCAGCTCTGCCTTACGCCCTTGTCTGCAGTTCAGGGGGGAGACTGTTTTCCCCCTGCATAAACCAGCAATACCTTCAGGTCCGAAGAAAGCTCCACATTGGGCACAGAAAAAGTGTTCAGGGTGCCATGTCCTGTCCAAAGCCGTCACCACTTTCTGTTCAGAAGAAAACACAAAGTGCAGGTCATGTAAATGATGGCTTCAGCTTGGAGGTGAGTAAGGGGGGGCTGGAGGGAGGGGAGAACACATGAATGTTGGTGCTGACAAGAGCAAGCATTAAAATAGACTGTCCTTTAGAGAGCAGAGTCAATTCACCCCTGCCTCTGGCTCATTCGGACTTTCCCACTGCACACTTTTTTTTACCCTAAAAGGATCTTGGGCACTGCTTCCTCCCTTACACAGGGCCCCACCCAGTCCTCAGGACCAGCCCTGGTGCCTGTTACCACAGGCTACCAACAACAAAAGCTGAGGAATCATTACCAGAATGATGGAGCAATGTGGAGTTCTGAAGGAACTTCAGCAAAGATAAGAGGGACTAACTCCACTGACTAGTGTAAGAACTTGACTGTGCCAAGTTGTTTCCCTTTCAAAGCAAAGACAAAACAAATACAGAAATTCCTGAACAAAATCTTCCACCCAGGACACATGGGTGAAGTGGAATTTTAACACCTAGGCCTGCAGCAACTTGCCAGCACCATGATTCCTCCAAGGAACTCACATCAAGGATGGGCCCATTGCAGTAGTAGCAGCGTGGAGAGAAGAGGTTGTGATAGTCCTTCTCACAGTAGGGCTGCCCATCCCGCTCAAAGAAGTTCCGAGACCCGATCTCCTCCTGGCAGTGGGTGCAGACAAAGTGCTCAGGGTGCCAGGTTTTCCCCATGGCTGTAACTACCTGTTGGGAAGACAAATTATGGAGAACAACTCTATCTCTTCCTCCCCTAGACCACATGACAAGATACCAGCTGGAGGTCAGCAAGAATGACAAGTTCTACTACTCAAGTGAGCCCTGGACTGGGGTAGCATGAAAACTGAATTACCTATCATCTCAGGAAAGGGCAGTCCCTCAGGGGCAGGGTAGAGGTCACTGGAGGAGCTTACAGCGTACCTAGCCAGTGGATAAATAGAGTACTTCAGTTTCTCCAGCATCTCCAGTCTCTTCAGCCTCACGAAACAGCCCTCCCCATTACTCCCAGCTGCAGTCCAAGGTTCAGCAATGAGGCAGCACCTTCAACTCACCTGCCCAGCAATAGGCTTCTTGCAGGCTCCACAGACACCTTTGGCAACTGTAGCTACACCCAGTTTATTCAGGTCAGACTGAAGACTTCCCAGCATGGTATCCAGCTGACTGCCAGGCTTGGTGGCTGTGGATGGAGGAGAGCTGCTCCCGGCTTTTCCCTGTGCCATGAACTGCAGGTAAGAGAAAACAAATACTGTAAGGTAAATGCTGCTGTGCTTATCAGGTAATTTCCTGCTGTTGCTGCCAGTGGCTCCTCTGCAGAGACAGACAGGAGTCAGCTATGCTCTCTGAAGAAGCTGGTGAGAGCCAGGATCAAGTACACACATGTATTCTGCCCATGCAGAGACATGCAGAGAAGCTGGGATATGTAACAGCAGAGCTGCGAACTGAGGATTTGATTTTCCTTCACTGCGCACACAGCAGAAGTCATCAGCACATCCCAGGCACTCAGTACAGTGCTCTCTAAGCCTCTGGCAAAAATCTCCGTTTACCTCATCAGTTCTTGGCCTGCTGACAAAGCAGACACCATCCAGAGGGCCCCTCCTCCTCGACCTCTCTCCATTCCTATGCTCTTGCTCTCAGTTGTCTCTCCTCTCTAATAGAGATGCTCTTCTCTCACTCACCTCACCTCCCCTTTCAGCTAGAAAATCTTCTCCCTTTGCACCAACTTCTGCACATCTGTTTTCCAAGTCTCTCTCTCTCTCACTCTCAGGTGGTTCTCATCCCATGCCTGAGCTAAGCAACTGGAAGCAGGAAGGAACTCCCTCCCAGTTGCCTGCTGTTTACCTACAGTGCATCCCCAGCAGACAGGGCTGCCACATGTATTGTCAGAGCTGGAAATGCACCAGTGGGGGAAGGGGATTTGGATACTTGTCTCAGAGGCCATTTCTGAAACTCACACCACCACAGCACACATGGTGTGAAAAGGCTTCCTAGAGGAGCGGAGAAATGCTTTACTGAGGTTCATAACTTATAAACAAAGTGTATGTTTTCCTCGGCCATCACAGCCCCTCTGCAGACAAACCCCAGCAAGGAATTAAGAGGTTATTTTAGCTGACTTCGCACTGCCATAGCTACTGTCAGGTTTAGGGACACATGAAGAAGTAGGGTTTGCAGCAAGTGAAAGGGTAAATTAAAACAGACAAAATCTATGCCTGTGAACAACCCACCAGCCTGCTGCCAGCATAGCCAACAGAGCAGGGACACACTGAAGTGCTCCAAGCCTTGGCAGACCCTGCCCTTCCAGCCACAGGAGGAGCTCTACTCCCTGTCCTGCAGCTGCTTGTCCTTGCAGTCAACCAGTTTACTCAATGACAAATCCTGGTTTCTGCTCGTTTGTATAAAAATTCTCATGACATACATGAATTTAGCTGCTTTTACACACACATCCACACGCTGCCCAGTCTTGCCTCACATGCAGCATGACTCTCAACAGAGCCTAACACGCAGCTTTTTTCCTCCTCTCTCCTCCCATAACTTGCAACCTCTCCTAGTCCAGCAGCACAGAGCAGCCCCATCACACCCCAGTGTCCTCAGCTTAAAACAAACCCTTCACCACACAGCAGACATTTGCTACCAAAAGCTGTTACAGTGACTGTTTCCAAAGCACACACACAACTGCAAGGAGACTCTCACAGAGGGAGACAACAGGTTTTTGGAGACAAAGCCTGTCCAGAGCCCCAGGATAAAGCCCAGGCTTCCTGCATGGTGCAGCAGGAGGAAAAGGGCTGCACTCTGTGGAAAGAATCACAGCTTCTCTTGCTCTAGCCAGGGGTTATGGCCATGCAGGGCAGGCACACATGCCACACACAAGTGATAAATACCATCCAGGGAGAAAGGAGATAGGATGAATTCAGTATGTAGCAACAGAGCACTTCACCCTTGTAGTGACCTGTAGGGACCACACACTCCTGCCAGTCACGTCTGACCCCAGAGCAGGCACAAATACCTGTGCACACCTCAATTTCTAGCTGGCCTGGCCATCCAGCCTTCTTGAGAGCTCACAAATGAGCCCCCACCTGAAAGAGGTTTGTTTCCACCTCCTGCAGGTAATGCCTGCTGTTTGCAGGGGACACTCAGCACAGCATCCACATAAACTTATCATGCAAAGGCCCTTCAAATTCCCACCCTTCACCCATGAGATCTGCCATCACTCAAGTTCAGAGAAGGGCTCTATGAGTAGCAAACCATGCAATACAGGATATTATCCACATTAATGGTGCTGGGAGCTCCAGGAGCAGATCCCAGCACACTCATCAACCAGAAGAGCACACACCATGCTAAGGAAACAGAAGGGGGATCCTGCCTTGTCAGGGCCTGGGGGGCCCGGGGGTGCAGGAGCAGCCAACAGACTGGCACTGTGGACAAGGGGAGGAGCAGAGGCCACCTGAAAAGTACAACAGATCAAGATGCAGAGGTGTTTCCTTGCTCACTGCTTGAGAGCTGCCTGTACACTAACACTGGACTGCACATATACATTAAGACTTCCCGGCACCCTGGAGCTACAGCCCTTCCCTGGCAGGAGATGCAGAACTCAGCTCTTGACCATGCCATTTCCTCCCCCAAATCCACTCGTACTGTGGACACCTGTCTAAAAGGGCAAACACACGAAGGACTGCTGAGCTGCTCCTTCCAGTATGGATGTTCTGCCATCTTTTACTCCCCTCACTTCAGAGAGATTATGGCAGGGAAAGCTGCAGGCTGTGTTTCAGAGTTACCTTCTTAATCTCAGAGGGCAGTAAGAGCCCCTGCTGCACAAAGTGACTGTCAGGACACACAGGACCCACATATCCCAGCAAGTTATTGCACAGACATGTACTGTGTACAGCTGGGATTAGATATTGTCCATGAGTCCTCTCTCCCATCCAGCAGTTCATACCAGGCTTTACCTCAACACTGTATCTACTGAGCTCTCAAATTACACGCAGTAGTTGGATTGGAAAATACTACTAAAAACACAGAAGCCTGCCTGCACTTCTGGGAAGAAAGCTTCATCTTCAGTCTGACAGCCAACAGAGACAACTGTCTTGCTGCTAGGAGTCCAGGTCTGGGGAGAACAGGAATGTTTGGGATCTTCATTAGGAGGGGTGCCCACAATGGAAACCACATGATAACCATTATCAGAAGCTTCCCACTGGAAGAGAGGCCGGGGAGCCAAGCTGAAGAAAGAGGAAGAGACTGGACTAGGAGCTGGGGTAGATGACACATGGGAAGGCTGAGGTGGGAGTGAGAGAAGAGGTGCAGGGCCAGAGACAGGAAAAGGAGCAGTGTTAGCAGGGACTATCTTTGCAGTTTCTTTGAAAGGCTGGAGCTGGGAAGAGGCTGGAACAGAGATTGTCCTCCTGGGGAGGAGTGGGGATTCTGGAGGAAAAACCACCTAGAAAGACACGGAGGAAGAAGAAAGGTGAATAAATCCAGAGAGGAACCAACAAGCACTTCCTTTAACAGGAAGGCTGGCTGCTACCAGTATGTTATCTGAGGGGAAAAAGCAGCAAGAAAGAGAACTAGAAAAGGTGCTGCTCTGTGTAGCTCAAGGAAGAGCACCATCTTATTCATCCCCAGAAAGCCTGCACAGGTACAGCACTGGGTAAAACAAAGTACGTCTCCATGTCAGGCTTCCCAGTGTGGTTTTAAAAATAGTCCCCACATGGACATCTGAGATGTGATAGCAGCAGACTGCATCAACAAACACCATCAGCAGCTCCCTCAGATCCCACTCCAATTCTTAAACACCCAAAACTAGGACCCTGTGCTGCTTTCCTTCTCAGGCCAGACAAGGATGAATAGAAAGAGTTAGTTCTTCATTCCGTGTTGTTTAGGATGCTCAGAAACTCAATCTGCACCTCCACACAATGCTGCCTGGACAGAGGGACGTGCTGGAATTCCCCAGCACGAGTGACCCTGCTTTCTACCTTCTCTACTTGCTGTTCACCACTCTGCTCTTCCCCCCGGGGCCTGGCAGTGACAATGACCCCCTCTGTCAGCCTAGCATCCTGGCTTTGCCATTCTTCATGCTCCTGGTTATCGATGCCCAGTCTGTCCTGAAGCTCTTCAATCAAGCCATCTTGGGACTCAGTCTTGTGGAATATGGCAGGACCTAGTTTACGCCTTGGAGAGAGGTCTCGAGACATTGGATGCACATTCGAAGTCTCTTTTGTCCTCTTGATTAAAGATTTAATCTAAATGACAAAGGCAATAGTATCAGCAGACAAGAGCAATGTCATAACAAGCCCCAAGATACAACAGCACAAACTCAAAGACATTAGTGACAATTGTGAGCAGGAAAAGTGATGTCATTTATTCCACAATGACAAATTTCCTCTTGGCACAGCCCAGAACAGTGACTCAGTGCAAGGAAAAGCCCCATAAGGATAATCACAGCAGCCAAAAATAACTGTCTAGAAAAGACAGAAGAGAAAGATTAACCAGCAGGAAGCCAAGATAAGAGGTGCTGCATGAGCACTCCACTGACCATTACAGAAACCTCAGCATCACAAGAGCACAGAGCTGCCTCTCTGTGTTTGCCCTTGACAGGCACAAGGCTCTTGGTCAGAGATGTCTGGTGCACAAAGTGTACTTACAGCACGGGAAGGAACAATAACAGCTTCAGCAATGAAACCTAAAAAGGTAAGTAGAGCAGAGGAGCTGCCATCCCCATCAGTGGCATGAAACAGCCCTTTCAGCTTCCTGGAGGTCTGTGTGGACTGAGCCTTACCCCAGTTAGGGAATAAAGTCCATTTCACAAGGACAACCCTACAAACTGCCATGTTCTGTGCTGCTGCAGGAGAGACCACAAGATAAAGCCGGGGGTTCTGAAGCCCTGTGACATGCAGCTGTCATTGACACCACTCAGAGCTCATGCTGTTAGTGGAGGTGAGCCAGGCACGCTCACTGCACACACACACAGTTAGTGTACTGGCAGTACAGTCCTGGCTAGGACTCGCCCTACTCCTACATTCACTCAGTGCCTGCCTGGCCTGATGCAGAAATCCTCTCAATGGGTGGTTTGGAGACACATGGCAGATCCCATTCAGCTTTCCCAAAGCTTTCAGGAGATTCCGGAGTGACTGCAGAGCTTCTGAACTGCTCATTTTCCTGGTCTCCTCTGGCCTTGTTCATGTTATCAATGCCTGCCTTCCTAGGAGTTCTGTCTCTGCCCTGCCTCTTCTTGCCCAGATCAGGATTGGTTTCATGTAGCACTTCAGCTTTTAGCTCCTGTCCTTGCTCCACTACAAAGCCCAACTGGTTTTTAGTGTCGGGGAAGACATCCCACCAATCCAGGGCAACAACAGAAGGTTCATTAACAGAATCCAAAACGACATTCTTTGCATGCACCTCTGGCACATGTGTAGGCAGTGCAAGGGCCCCCAGCTCATCTAAAGCTGTTTTCACACTTCTGCCCTGGGAGGAAAGAGCTGAGTTGTCCCTGAGTGCTCCCTGCTGATGCAGCTCTTTGGGTACCTGCCCCTTCAAAGCATTTGAAATGGGTACACTTGAGATTTTGAGGTCAGTTCTCTGCTCCTTCTCTGTCTCTGCCAAGTCATACCCTAAGCCCCATGCCTCCACATTAGCAGATCTACAGAGAAGCTCCACACTGGAAGCTGGCACAGCCTGGGAAGTACTTCTGGAAGAGTCAGGCTTTCTGCTCAGGTGAACTAAGCTTGCAGAGGTCACCTGCTCCCCACGAGTAGCATAACCAGAGGAACTCCGTGGTGGGGGCACAGGGACAGTTTGTGCTAAACCGGGCACAGGTGGAGGGGCAGCAGGATGCCCCGACGAAGGCAGAACTGCAGTCTCACTGCCTTCCTCAATGCAGGGGTCTGCTGAGGGGACAGATGTTGGCGCTGTTGAGTTCCCACTGTGACTTGCAGAAGGGTGTTTGGAATGGGACAGCACTGTTAAACTGTGGTGAGTGTTGCTGGAGTCTGCGTTTGCTGAACAGGGAACCGGTTCTAGGGAAGATTCAGAAATCAGAGACATAGTGGAACTAGTCTGAAAAAAAAGAGATAGAAGGAATAAGGAGAGGAAAAGATAAAGACAGAGATAAGGAGAAGAAAAAAAAGCAAAGAATTAAGCATTACAATAATCATGACTTCCAAATCAAAAAGCCATGTTGACCCAAAGCCTTACTTCCAAGCGTAAGGAAGAGAAATGGGACACCAAAGTGCAGAACCAGTATGACATTGTACCGATCTTCATGAGTTCTACAGCCACTAGGATCCTTTTCCTGTGCCCTTCTCCTCAGTGACAGCTCAGTGTTCACTTGCAGCTGTGATGGGGGCATGGCACAGCCACTGCCACTGCTGGGAAGCCAGCTCCAAACCCAGGAATGTCTCGACTGTGAATAAAGGTCACAATAACTTACTCACAAGCCAGACATGTAGATTTTATATTCCAAAGCTGAAAAAATTCAATCATGGAATAGAACAAAGCATGACATTTTCTTCTTGATACACTAATAAAATGCTCCAGTTGGCTAAGTTCATGGCAGCGAAAACAAAGCTTCAGGGCATTCATAGCAAGAGCAGATGACATGGGCTTTGTTCTATTCATATCACTAATCTCACCTTGGAAGTGACACATACTGAATCTATACAAGTCTGCCAGTCATTCCATGCCCTTGTGAGCATTGCTTAGGTGGCAGATTAGCCTCTTCCTCTTAGGCAAAAGACTCCACATTGATACTGTAATAGAATCAGTATTAATTTTGATCCAAAAAAAAATCTAAAAAGAGCAACTAATACAGAGGTTTTGGGTTTCCTTGACTTACAGGATCTTTTGAAAACAAAAGCTTATGGGTCTTTCTTTCCCCACTTCCAGTAGTTCCTGACTAAACTCTAGGAGACAAAGTGGTACTACTCGTTTTTCTTAAAAAGGAAGAATCATAACAGCAACTTGGACAAGCTCACACAGCAGGTCAACCTAAGACCAAGACTGGGCCTTCTCAGTTTTAAAAATGCATCCACAAAGGATCTCCAAATCCAAGAGCTATCAAGACCTGCTCTGACTCTTAGTCATATTTTCCAGAGAAGGCTAAAGAAGTCAGATGCTTACGCTATAAGGTGGAGGGGCACATAACTTCCTAAGTCCCATGTATGCTATCTCAGTCTCTACTCACCTTTCTGAGATACTTATAATGAAAAAAATGATATAATTAACCAGAACATGCACAAAACCTGTCAGTAAATGGAAGAATCATAACCTTCAGATGACCTGAGCTCCTGCCATGCTGAGGGGCCAGGAGCTGGCACACATGCACACATTTGCAAAGTCACACCAGTAGTGCTACAAGAAGACTGTGCTCAGAAAGGAAAGAGCAATAGGAGACCAAATTTCATTAGATTGCTCTTCCCCTCAAGTAGCACAGCCAGGCCCATAGTCACAGCAGAAAGGAAAATGACTAGCAAGTATATTAAAATGAGGGAATTTCCCAATAGTGCCCTCGCCCGGTATTTTGCCTAAGCTGGGTACACCTGTGAAAGTAACCTGGTTTGATGCTGTGCTTCACACTTGGTTTCCAGACTTCCTAAAATGAAGTCAGTCATTTTCAAGGCAAGAGTAACATTTTGCTCAAACATCAGTATTTTCAATATATTGAAACCATACTAATTCCAAAATAAGAGCAATGGGCGAGCACCCAGCCGTAACAGAACAGCTAACTACAAGCATCCAGCTATGCAGTAAGCAGGCATCACATTACACAGAAATGGCAGAGGGTAAAAAAACAAGTGCATTAAGTAATCTCAGTGGCCGCTGACTGATGAGCCAGATAACCAAAATCAAATGGATTCTGTAAGCAAAAAGAAGGGGCAACAAATTAAAGTGAGCAAAAGATGATAAAAGGGTAATATATCAGCACCTTTTACTCTGGGGTATAAGGCAAATAAAGCACCAGTGCCTCCACTCCTCCCATCGCGATCTACTGCAACTTCTACCAACTCCAACTAATTATACATCGTATTTGGTTTTGGTTTTTTATCCTATTTCCTGTAGTCACACACAGGTCCGGTACCTGAACAGCAGCCTTTCATCTTCCTCC
Organism: Corvus brachyrhynchos; assembly: GCF_000691975.1. Taxonomy (NCBI): domain Eukaryota; kingdom Metazoa; phylum Chordata; class Aves; order Passeriformes; family Corvidae; genus Corvus; species Corvus brachyrhynchos. The sequence goes on along the minus strand of NW_008240055.1, from coordinate 170,902 downwards.
TTTGCAAGGACTCCCCTTCTCTCCCTTGTATTCTGACACTGGTACAGATTAGAATACATTTTTACAGACAAGTTAACACCACCAGCTGGCACAAACAGAAGAGGTATAACCAAACAAAAAGGACTAAAGGGAAAATGAAGCAACCTGGAGGACAGGAATAAATGAAAGTAACTTAAAAACACTCAAAGACATCATTAACAAAAGGAAAACAATCACAGAAGCTATGTTCCTTGCGCTCCAGGAAGAATGTTTGGGCACAGATGAGCTCAATGCCTCACAAAAATACCAATGCTGTGCTTAATATATCCCAAATCTTAAAATCTTGCCGGATTTCAATTTGTTCTCTGAAGTCAACTGAAAATTAAGCCAGAACGGCAGGTGGTGTATTAGTCACAGCAGCTCATCTCTGTCACTCAGGTTTTACTGGAGATTCTAAAGCTTTTTCTCAAGAGTGCAAAGTACTGGAACACCGACACTTAAAAATGTCTCCTCCTTGGATCTTGCCAGAAAAACCTGTGCTGGGCAAGGTCATTCTCAGTTGCCAAGAGCACACCTAAGAGCAAAGGCTGGGCCACACCCTGAGCTTGTTTCCCGATAAAAGCAGCAGGGGCACAAGGCCACAGTACTCAGCTTCCACAGCACATGGAAGGAGCAGGGCAGGGAATGCCAGCAGCACAAGTGGGAACTCCCTCCAGCTTCACAACACTGCAGTGTTTCAACCAGGCTGAACAAAGCTTGTGGCTATCCTGCACTCCACCCTAGGACCTCAGAAGGAGAAAAAAGGCAACACTAAGGTGTCAGTATTTGCAATTGATTAAACACACACTACAGTAAGTCTAGGGAAAACACTGAGTAATTCCCAGATTCCACCAAATTAGGTGCATGTGCCAGGAATGGCAGACTGAATTCCATTCCAGCAAGCACAAGCCAAGTGAAGCTTCTCAAGAATGTGTGTGCTCAGTGCTGGGTTCTGAGCTTACACACTTGTCATAACTCTGGGTATTGTACTGACCTCCATGGGACCCACCAGGCACAGAAAGAACAGCAAACAACAAAGCTGTCACTGAATGTCCTGTACCTCTCCTCACAAAGCATTGCTCAGCTCTGGCTGCCCCACCTAACATCATCTAGGAGGGGATGGAGTTCAGCACAGACAAGAAACCTCAAGCATCAAGCAGAATTTTTCATATGAGGATAAAACAGAGAGCTAGGAACTGACTTCAGATTAGAAAGTAGATACGTATGCAAGAAAGGCAAACAAAGATTATCTAGTATGTTTGCTTTCTCCATCTCTCTCAGAACAAATCCAAGTCAACAGATCAGTAAGACTATAAGCAAAGCAGCTGAAAGTAGAGTGAGAAAATATTTTTCATTTTGCTATGACTATGGGTAAATGAAGTCTCATGAAAACAACTTCCACACTTCATCATCTAGCGCAGGAATGGTAACATATCCACATGAATAAAGAAAAAGTTATTCAAGTACGTATGACAAGACTGAATAGTATTTGCTATCCTTTGCCCCCACAAGAAGCTCAAACTTTAATCCCATTTTGAGGCGAATAAGAGATTTTGTTTTAAGACAAAACCTTTGAAATCTCCTTCGGTCTGATGCAAAGGCTTCAGTGCCCACACCACATGCCTGGAATATCCATCCTCCTCAGGGAAAGCATATCAGGGTAGAAACACACTCCAGAGAGGAGAGTCATCCTACAGAGCAGAAGGGCCTGGTCTCTGTCAGTAAGCAGAGTGGTGCCCCATGCCCCTCTCCTTCTCATTAAGTTGTAGCATAGCAAAATAATTCACTCTGTACTGAGCAGTAACAAAGCTCATGATCTTTAGCAAACAGACGAACTGCAGAATTGAAGGAAAAACAGATCCCAGAACTGCCTTACCCTGCGCCAGTGATGAGAATTTATAGCAGTCAAGGACACCTACAGCACCACTCAGAAAGCACAAATACACCACGAGAAGTTTATCAGAGCAAATGTGAGAGGTAAAGGAGGCATTCTGGAGATCACCCAAGGTCAGCAAATGTGGCTAACAGGCAAGAGAGACTGTGGTGGGTAGGGACAAGATGAAGCATTAAGCTGTCATGACAGGGTACCTTAAAGTCAGAGAGAGATGCCATCAGCTCATCCAGCTCTCGTGTAGCTGAAGAAGCAGAAATACGGGTCTGCTGCTGACTGGCGGTGACGCGCTGGGGGCTGCTTACCTCGCCCTGGCTCACAGTGATCGCAGGCCTGGCCAGGGAAAAAAATAAAAATTTTTAGAAGAGTGTGTTTAAGCCTGGGAGGGCACTCCTAGACTGGAAGTCCCACTGTTCCAAGTAAGCAGAGCATGAAGAGTTTCATCAGCACAGCCCAACCTGGCCCAGCTTCCCCAACACATGCAGACTCTGCCTCAAGTATGCACACACATCCCATCTGGTAAGAAACAGATGATGCCCAAACATTCATTTTGTCAGACGGGTGTTTGTCGTCAGCTGTAAATCTGAGCTTGAACAGTCCACCTCTTATGCATGACTTAGGCATTTTTTCATCCAGAAGTAGATTAAAAAGCACCAGCATCTTCATGCACCTGCCTGACTTCTGACCGTTTACACAAAGCCCATCTTCCATCCGTCACTCTCCTGCAGTAGCTGCCCCTACACTACAGTCACCAGTCCCACAGGAACCCATCCCATCCCACGCCACCCAAGCCTGCAACCACTAAAACATTACTCACACTGGACTTGGCACAGAGCTCTCCAGCTCATCTAGCAGGCTCTCCACACTGGGACGCACATCTTCAATCCCTCGTGCACCATTTCGCTTTGGCTTTTCTTTTGTTGCGGGTGCAGCCTTCCCTCCCCCAGAGCTGCTACTCTCTGGGACAACATAGTGAGGGCCAGCCACACTGGGCAGTGATGGGCTTCTGCCAGCCTCATCTGAAGAAACGGGAGCGGAAAACAGCCATTCAGAGCCCCATTCCAGAAACACACACACATGCTAATCACAGGCAGGAACAAAAAATTGTCCAGAAATCTTGTGGAACATCCATCTTCGAGGATATTAAAAACTTAACAGTGCAAGGGCCTGAGCAACCTATCCTAACTTCAAAACTTTAGTTAGAGGCAGTTTTGAAGTTGGCCTTGCTTTGAGCAGGGTCTTGCAGCTCAGACCTCAAGTGATCCCAGTCATACTAAATGAATCTTTGATTAAGGGCTGGAGGAGTCTTCCTCACTAAGGATGTTGGAAAGAAAAAGCAAGCTACTATTGAGAATCAAACTATCCACTCATACCAAATGTCTTCCTATTCCTTACCTGCTGTGAAGCCACTGGCAGGAGTATGTTGAACAGCATTCAGTTCCAGAAGGAGTCTGTCCAGTTCTGAGAGGTTGCTGCCCAGAGAGGAGCTGGTCATTGTGGGAGATGGTTCTGCAGACTTCTGCTTGTTTGGGAAACTGAAGATAAAAGGGAAATGTGAAACTTCTGCATCAAGATACAGCAGAAGGATGGAGGGAACCTCACATTAGGTTCCCAAAGTTTACACATATGCTGTGCTCTTTTCAGGCTGATGCTTTTAGCTCTGGGGGGAAAGAAGACATCTGCTTTGTGACATGACTAAACACAGCCACTGCTGCTTTTGTAAATTACAAAAATAGCACTGATGGACAGGGCCTCTGATTTTAGGACTACGTGCTGCCCAGCCCTGTAGGAAAGAGTTAACTGTCTGCAGATCCAAAATGCACAGAACAGCAGCAGAACCATTAGCTCATATATGGGAAAATGACTTGTTTCTGCTGACACCACAGCAACCTCACCCTCCCTGAGCGAGGGAATGCAGGGCTAGCACAGACTGGAGAGAGAGGCAAAGTGCAAACCTCAGATTATCAGCAGAAACTCTGAAGCAATAGGTTATGTGATAGCCTCTTGCAACACTCAAGGTCTCCCCAAGTCCTCACACCTTTAATTTGAGTAACTCTATTCAATTTATAAGAAGGTAACTTGATATTATTTTCTATTGTGTTAAATACACATGCATGTATAAAGCACTGGCTGTAATTACTGCTAGTCTTATATGGGTGATACCATTTACCACACAGAATTGCCAACTGTTTCAAAGCAGAACTTCACATCAATGCAGTGATTTTTATAGCAGTTGCACTGTAGTAACAGTCTTTCCATTGTCAGTGGCAGGAACACTTTTTTCCTCCTGGTTTTACAAGTGAAGAAAAAACTTCTAATGCTGTAGAAGTTCTTATTTTATCAAAAAGACACTTTCCAAATCCAAAATGGGAACTTCTGCCTTGTGCACAGGACCACATTATGCTCAAAAAGTTAGTATCTAGCAGGCTTAAGGTCTCTGACACCAGCAACACCAGTGACAATTATGAATTCCATAAGGGAAGTTATCCTTCTCTCCAGACTGAAAAACAAAATCCACAACTGCAACCTGAGGAGAACATACTTCACACCAAACCAACACACCAGCTGCAATTCACACCAGAACTGAGCCATGCCAGACCCTTGTTCAAGAGGACTTATGGCTGTAATTACCTTCATTTCATACTAATTGCATGCAGTCATCTGAAAAAATTGCAATTACTGTCTCCATTGGACCATCTCTGGCTAGGCTGCCCAGAGAGGAGCTGAGCTCTACCCAGAATTAGTTCTGCTTAGAAGCAACTTCCTGCTCAGCAGAAGGAGCTGGCATAGTTAGATTATGACTCCAAAGAAACACCAGTCTCCAAAGTGTAAAAAGGTGCCCAGGATGAACTTCTGACAGCCTCTGCATCACTCATCCCTATGTCAGCAGAAAAGTCTGTCTCCTCCAACCTCTCAGAGTGAGAACAGATGCCTTTTCAAGTGTAAACTTGTTATCTATCAATCACCTACTGAGATGGAGGTTTTAAGAAGTTTGAATTTACCTGAAAACTCGAGTCTCTGCACATCCCTCCAGGCCACAAGTACTGAGTTCCCACAGAAAAATAACCCAAAGGCCATCCACCTCCTAAAGAACTTTTCTGCTGTTTAACAGGGGAATGGATTTGTCACCTGTGTCTGGATCATATCCTTCACAAGACTGTCCAGATCCTGCTCTGTCTGACGGATCCTTAACCTCTTGCAGCTGAGCAAGCCAAGGGGCCAGGTCAACTTTGAAGTGAGTATGAAAGTTACAGTGGCATGTTACAAAAGAGGCAATCAAAACTGACACAAAGCAATGTAACACACACGGGAAGCACTGTTCGTTTCCACTCACAGAAGGCAGCTTGAGCCTCAGCAGGCTCAAGTCGTGAGTCAGGCTTATCTCTTAAAAGGGACGAGATACCTGTAGACGTGCTCCTCCTCACTGGCACGGGGAGAAGGAGAGCTGAGCCCGTCTCTAGGAACTGAGGCACTGGAGCTTTTGGCACTAGAGCTGTATATGGGAGACTGGGACTGAGGCTGTGGAAATGAGACTTGTGTTGGAAACAGAAAATACAAAACAAATACGTACACTACTGCACTGCAAACTGACACATCAACAGGGCAGAACAAAGCCCAGCAGAAATAAAAAAAAGACCTGCTCTTTAGTCAAGCCGGTCTCTATCAGATGAGCTACACGAGCAACAACTTTTCTCCCCTTACTTCAGACCTGCCTGTGAGTCGCAGCTCTGTGCTGGAAACCCCCAGTCTGCTTTCCACAGGCTCAAGACAGATGACTAACACTAATCTCATCACACTACCATTTTGTCAGCACAATGACAATGGCTTCAAATTCTTTTCTGCCATTTGTTGCAACCAGTTAGTTCTAATAAAAGCTCCTACCTCCCCCCATTTCCCCACTCTGTTCATAGCCAAATCCATCTTTGCTTCTTTCTATTCCCTCCTCCTTACTTTCCGGAGAGATCCTGCACCCACAAAACAAGCACCCTCCCACCCGCACGCACCCACTTACCTGCTGGTGGCCGTATCTGGGTGTGTTGGGTTGCCACTGGTCTAAGGGGTCGATCACGGTGCCATTCAGGGCCTCGTTGGAAGGCGGTGGGGGCACCGGGGGTGGCACAGCAATCTCCTGGTACGTGTGGTTTCCAGCTGGGTAGGAGTAAGGAGTTTCCTCCGTGAGAAACACTGGTCGTTTGGAGATATGTGAGGTGGTGGATTCCAGGTCTGCCAGTAAGGCGTCTGCAGGAAAGCCAAAAAAACCCCAACAAAATGGTAAAAGCCTGGACTACAGCTTTGTCTCTTTCTTCTCATTCAAGGTATCTGTATCAGAAGCTTTTTGGGAAGACTTTTCATCTAGGGTAATCTACCAAATGCCCTGAAAAACACTGCTGCTGTCCATGAATGAACGAGTTAATCAAACTTCTACTACAAAGAAAACACCAGGATGTAACAAAGCAGCCAGAAAAGCTGTGTCAGTCTCAGATTTTTGCCTTAACTGGAAAACCACCCAACAACAGGAACCCGTAGTCTCATTGCACCCTGCAGAACTGCAACCTAGGCAAGCCTGTCCAGAGATCTACTCCAACAGGATATTGACACAGACTAATTACAGGCTCCACATCATCACAGAGTCATTTACTGTGGCCGCAGGCACTGCTTTCTGCAGGAAACAAGATCTCAGGAGGTGTTTTCTCCAGAGTCCAAGGTCGTGGAAGAAGCATGAAACATTCAGATCAGTCCATCAGTGCAGCAGGAGAATGCGTTTCAGTTTTCTTAACAAAAAGCCCTCTCAGTACAGCATACAAACAGTTAACAAGTTTCCCGAGGCTGCCAGGTAAATGCCATTTCTTCTCCTGGAAACAATTCTTAACTAGCTGGGTGGAGACCGCTCACAAATTCCTGAAGAAAAGGAAAACTTCCACCAGCTAGAAACACTGTCACTCATGCCAGGCAGAGCACTGTCACTCATGCCAGACAGTTAGCACTTCTCAAAAATCTTGAAGTCCCCTCAGAAGTGAGGCATAAAAAGGCATTCCCAGCTTTCTGGATTTCTCCCTGCAAATGTATCCTCTGCCCATTCCCAACCCTGCACTCCTCTGTGGTGACTCAAAGAAAAATCCTGACCTGTTGGACCTTCCACTCCATGAGCCCACCCTGCAGAGCCCATTGCAGTCCCTATGGGGGAAACTCCAGTGAGCGCCTGCAGGTCTGTGCTGCGCTCACTTTCCAAAGAAAGCCTCCCTGGCCACGTGCCCAGCTTTCCACCGGGGCAGCAGCATCAGTGCACACCTCTGGAAGGCAGAGAGAGAAGTCAGCTCACTGGGGACATCTGTGCTCTCCGTGGAACAGCATCAGGACATACCTTGCAGGTCCCTTTGGAGATGTGGAATGCCACCAGAAAACAGTAATGCACCTTCAGAAGAATTAGGAGGGGACACTCTGTGAACCCCCCTGGATCTCCCTTCCCCCTAAGCAGACTCAGCTGTCCTCAGAGAGTCTCAGCAGGTCCCTTTGCCTGCACGCAGCAGGTACTTGACACTCAGATTTGGGGCACAAGGGCTCAGCCTGAGCATGACCATCCTGCAGTGTCCCCCGGGTCACAAGGAGCTGGAGCTGTCTGGTGGTACCAGAATAGCAACTGAGCAACTGCTCGCACTAATGGCTGCCCACCCACAGCTCCCCAGGCAGCACCTGCCAGCCCCGAGCCACTTCCTGAGCACAGCACTCCACAGCAGCCAATGCACTAAGCAAACCTTCAAGAAAATGTATTAGAAGAGGACAGTACTATTGCATTACAAGATGAGGAAGGTGCCACTTTTATATTGACTCTTTTCAAAAAACCAAAGCATCACAAAAGAAAAAATAAGTGGTCCTGAACTCAGAGAGCAGAATACAGCCATTAGCAAATTAAATACTGTGTTAAATTATTTCTATACACCTTTCATTTAGTTAAAAAGATGCTCCAAACCATTAAAGTCACAGGATCTATCTTCCTAAAGGGACCAAAATATCCCAGAAACAGATTCTCTGAAGGGAGACAAGCATTCTGCAGCTGGGGAAAAATGAACTGAATTTTCTCTCTAAGGAAAAGCAAAAAAAAAAAAAAAAAAAAAAAAAAGGTTAGATTCCAGAGTGAAAGGCACATACCTCCAGGAAACTGCCGATGAGCTGCAATTCCTACAGTCAGGCAGGTCCTACGACTGCAGATTTCAGGCACACAACCTCCCAGAGCAGTGCTTGCCGAGAAGGAGTGGTTTTTGCTTCTCCTCTCCAATGACAAAGGCAAATCAAACTCCACCAGGAAGTGAAAATCCCGTGAGGATGTTGGGCTCCTCCGGCCCTGCAGACGGGACCCAAACCATTTTTCCACCCTCCACCTCCAGCCCTCAGTGCAGGACCGGCAGCTGTAACCATCTCGCCACATAAATTCCCCTGCTCGGCTCCTCTCTGTGCTGATGATCCATGGGACGGACACCCGCTGCCTTTTGCTAATGACACAGAGCGAGCTCGGCTACACGCACTGGTTTACTTCTACAAGTCTGCGGAAGAAGGGAGGTCTGGAAATACCAGGAGCACTGAGCCCCGTGGCTGTGAAGGAGTTAAGATTAATGATTAACTTCCCCCATATCCTCCCCTTCCTGACTTGAGCAAACAGGCAGAGCCGAGGAACGAGAAGCGGAGGGAGGAGAAAAAGGCTGGAGAGGAATCAGTCGGTTACTCAAACTAAACTCCAACTTTACAACTGATACCGAAGCAGCTGCACGAAGGCACCACCCCAACCCGGCGGGACAGGAAAGGCGCTCACACACCGGTTTCCCGATGCCAAAGGACCTCTCCTTGTGCCTGCTCGCCCCCAAGTCCTACAAATCCGTGTCCTCCCCTCCCTGCGCCCCAGCCGCTCCAAGCTCACAGCCACAACAGAGAGGGCTTCCCCATTCACGTCCCTCCCCGTTGCTGTTCCCGGATCCAATCCCATCAGCAACCACACTTCCCTGAAACTGATGAAATGGGATATTCCGCCTGTTTAAAGGGTCCAACACCAGCAGCAGAACGTCCCCGGCGAAGGCAGGGTGAGAGTGGCAGGGGGACTGTCCCACCTCACGGACATCACCCTGCCAGAGAGAAGCGACTCGCCAATCCACAGGCACGGGCTGCAGGTCACTCCCTTGGAGGTCACCCCAGGGAGTTCTGCAGTCCAGAGTGTGACTTGAGGCAATTATTCAAAACCCAACCAAAAAATTAACCAAAGGGATTAACATTTTGTTTTGCATGAAGCACTTCATCCCAAGAGGTCCCAAAACACGGTGCATTCATTTAGGATTTGTGCAACTACCAGAAGACAATGTAAGATAAGAGATGAGGGGGAAGAAGGGAGATTTATTAATCGAAAAAGATGCATTGCTCTCTCTTTTACAAAAGGGCCCAGCATCTGTAACCTGATGAACTGTGACAGGGATGCTGTCCCTTGTGCAGTGCTGCACTTCTCATCACAGCTCTGAGTTCACTACAGTGGCCGCTCCTTAAATGGACTATTAAATGCTTAAATAGAAATATTAAAGTCTCGATCGATTTACTGGGTAATGAAGTGTTCCTGCCCAAGGTGACCCCTGAGGGACAGTGCTGCAGGAGGTGTGAATCAGCCAGTTAGTCCCCACAACCCGTAGGAAGCAGCTGACTGGGTCACCTCAAGGCAGTGAACTCGGGCCAGTGCCCACGGGCACCATCCATCAGAGGGCACCACCAACACCCTCACAGGGATAGAGCGACGAAACCCACGGCAGTGCCCAGCTTGGCAGTGCCTTCACCTCACCTGTTCAGCCCCGCAAGAGCCGGGAACCTGCCCCTGTTTTAGGCACACAAACTCGGCGGTGCCACGTGTGCTACACCTCCCCACCGAGACGCGCATCTTCACAGCAGCTACCGCCCAGTACTCCGGAAACAACCACACACACTGACCTCACCACAGCCTTACCGCTGCCCCAAATACCCTCTGGAACACTACAGACACAGCTCTAGGACGCAGAACCTCCCAAGGATAAAGACCACAAATTTAGTTATCTCTAGAGAATAGATTTAACCATTTTGTAGCAGTAAAGTAAACCACAGTTATAATGGACCTTCAACCAATTGCTCCTCTGCAGAATCACCCCTCTCTCCACTTTTCACCACTACAAAAAGCCACTAACACAACCCACAGACAAAATGTCAACTCACAGACATGTGCATGGAGCAGAATCACTCCAGTTTCCAAAGATTCGGTAGGGCTCAGCTATGCATGGGCTGTGCATAGAGAAATCTGTATTTTCCACTCCATTAGCAGGGTGCTGCTCAGGAGGGTGCAAAAGGGATACCTGCTAAAACACCAACGTGGACACTCCTGCTTATCATGGCTACTCTGGAGCGATCACACAGCCAACAAAACCCTAACCTCGCTGTCCACTGCAGCACAGAGCACCTCAGCATGTACATGGCTGGTCCCCCACAGGCTCAGGTAACCTGGCCTGGCCCACCCACCTGGTAAAGCTGTGTAAAAACATGAAACAGAAGGACAGAGTCTTCCTCCCCTCCACTGGGCAGCCCAAAAATTACATATTCTATTGAAATCATATTCAGGCCTGAGGGCTACTCATATTGAAATCATATTCAGGCCTGAGGGCTACTCAAACCACATCCTCCCCAGTATGGGAGGACATTGGTGTTTGCATTCAGGTGGGTTTTCTACACAGGTTTTCCTGTGGAGGAGGGGCAGTTAAAGAATGATACCACATTTGACACCTTTACCATTATCAAGCGCTCCGAGACACCTGGAGGTCCAGGGACATTAGTCTGCTCCTCTGTCCCTTTCCTCACTTTTGCCAAAAATCATTATTGACTATGAGGTCCTTGGGATTCTGGTCTACAAATCCCCCACACCACTCTGCACATATGTTAGATATGTATAAGGAGCCCTTTAATACCAACTGCATTGCTTCAAGGTAATTCCCAGCAAAAGCCAAAGCTCTGCTGGTCATTTCAACAGCTCAGGTCAAGAACTCTCAGGCTGACATCCAACGAATTGAACCACTCAGAAAGTATCCCTTCTACCACCAAAGTAGCAAGATGGAAGAGCGCGGCAAATCTTTAGGCTAAGCCTCATTTACCAGTTCAAGCTGCATTGAAAAGAGCAAGTTCTATACTGCACATTCCTGTGCTATCTCCCCAGCCCACACCTCTGTGGGCCGAGGAACAGCTCACACATTCCAAGGGGTTCAAGGCAGGCTCCTTCACCATTGCTTCGTGTCAGCACTCGCTGGCCTGCAGATGCAGCATCCTGCAGCAGGAACAGTGTCTGTGCAGCCAGGGGCACATTCTTCAGCTTCCCAAGAGGCCAGGTCTGTCTGACAAAGAGCAGTTAACACCAGCCTAGGGATTACAGCACTGCTCTGGTCTGGAACAGCAATGGGTAACACCGGGGCCCCTTCGTACTAATGCATACATCAACACCCCTTTCTAGCAATCTGAGCTGTACTCAGCCCCCTTAAATAGGTAGAGTGAAATTACTAAAAAGTATATATAAATATATATTTAGAGGTATCTTCCCATGGATATCAAAGCATCAAAGTTTGTTCACTTCCCCTTTCCTGTGTATCTCAAAAATGCTCTTGGATTAAGGTGACACAGTGAAGCAGAACACATCATGGACTAGTTCTGGAAAAACTGTCATGACAAGACATCGACAAATTCACATTTGCCAACTTACATCAAGCAGCTTTTCAATGCTAATTTTTCCTCAAGCAGTAAATAATTTCCCACTATTCATAAGCAGTTTAGAATTTATCTTTTTCTTCCTTTTTTTAAAGTGAGGCAATTTAGAGAAATCTAAATTTGCTTTCCCCTGGAGAAAAGATTTCCATATGCAGTTCATCTCTCTCAACAACTGAGGAATATTAAGCTGTGCTGACACAGCAAATCACAGCATTATCAATATAGTGAGCAGATCAAAAGGATGGTGGTCAATTTTCTTCCACATCTCATCTACTGCTGGGGAGGAAATGGATGCATAACTGAAGCAAGATACTTCAAATGCCTCATATATCCGCCTTTCATTTTCAACAGCTAAAAGCCACATCTGCACATGTATCAAACCACACGTTGCCTGTAGCTTGGCTTCTTGCATGGGACATCTGGAAATAGAGTAGCACTGGAGACAGGATTTCTCATCCAGCCACCACACAGAGCAAATGCATTCAGCCACAGAGTCCCATCTCCCCCAGCATCTCTGGTGCCACACATCCCTGACAGCCTAGACACAGAACACTGAGGAATGAGGATGAGGTGTCTGAGCACAAGCTACAGTACTTCCTCTACTGCAGCTGCACAGAACAGGCATCTTCACCTATCTGCACCCTATTTTCCCCCCTGCCTCTACTTACCGAAATAAATAGAACTGCTACAAGTTTTCCTAGTTTAGGCAGCAGAAGATTCCTAGAGGACTGGCAAATAGAAATAAAAATCAAGATACCCGTAAGGGCAGCCCTAAATGAGGACATGGACTTTACATGCTAATCCTATCTCACTCTGCGTAAGATGAATTGCAGACCTCTCATTTGTAGAATCACACACCATTCTCCAGCCCTTTTTTCTTAATACCTGCAAGATGCTGAACTCAAATCCTTGATTTTTGCTGTCCCCTAAGAGAATGAGGGGAAGTGAATTGCATCTCCAGAACCAAAGTTCAAGCTTGTAGCCTCATCTGAGCCACCTCTTTGCAAAATCCCTGAATGAAAACTTTTTAAATCTCATTAGGTTCAAATAAGTCTTCTTCCCCCCACCTCCAGGAGTAAATGCAGCTCCAGCTCACATATAGGGAGACAGCTCAAGGCAGAAACCCAATCCCTGGCACGACAGTTTTACATTGTGAGTAACTGCAGAGGAATGGGAAGCCTGGGTATATTTATCCTATTAAATAGCCTTTCAAAAGAAATATTTGCAGTGCTCTACAAGACCTGCATCAAGACAACTTGCTGGAGCCTTGCTGTAGGGACTTCTCATTGCCCTGGAGTTTGACAGCAGAATGTGTGGGGAGCCCCAAACACTGATGGCAGGAATTCCCATTTTGATTTTTCTCAGCAAAATGGAAGAGCCTTATCAGAAATAGGAAAATCATGAACAGGTAAAGGCAGGCACTGACTTCCAGGTAAAAGACATTTATTAACAGGTTCTTAAGGCATTATATTCTAATCAATGCTTTTAAATGCAAAAAGATCAGAGACTACAAAAGCAATAAAATACAAAGGCTACATGCAAAATGAGACCTTAAAAACTCGAAGTGCAATTAGAAGCTCTTAAAATCCTTAAGTTCTCCAGTTCACATATACAGAAAGCACGTAAAATAGTTTGGCTTACTGTGTAAAACATTTTGAGGAGATGACATTTAAAAGTTTTCCAAAATTTAACCAATATGTCAAGAAGGTGGTTAGAACACAGGACACATAAAAGTTCTCAGCTTTCTTGTGAAGCAGGGGCAGATTGTTATTTAAGATACACAAAAAATCAAGGCACAAAAGGTAGGTCATTTTCCAGACCTAACAACTGCTGGAGTATCAGTACAGAGCAGCCACTGGGATTTTTACTTCATGTTGCCCAGATCTGCCTAAAGGAAGTTCAGATTGCATGGTCAGTAAAATCACTCAGCTCTTTCTTTGATGTACTGATGTTTAAAGCCTTGTGCTTTCTCATTATCAAGTCATGCCTTGTGTCACTGCTTAACAAAAAAATGTCCAAACGAATATCAGTATGTCGTATGGTAAATTACAGTAAAGACAATATCCATTAAAATTTTAAAGCTTCTCTGTACCTTCAGACCAAAACTGCCCCTTAAAATTAGCAAAACTTTGCATTTGTGGCACCGATTTACAAATTCATGTGGGTCCTCCTGAAAAGCTCAACAGCAAAGGCAGCCACCCAGCAGCAGTTATGCCTGGCTACCTGTTGGGGAAGATGAAACGGGAAAGCCTTATAAATATGATTGCCTGACAAAAGATTTTGGGAATATGAAAACTACAGGCGACATCGAAATGAAAGCCACTTTTGAAATACCAAGTCTTAGTTACTGAACAACTGGAAAACAATGGTATGGCCGACTGAAGGTAATCCCCTCTTGATGGAACAATACCCTCTGCTTGCAGGCAGGTCCAAGGGTCAGAGTAGACCCTACTAGCTCAGCAGAAGGGGACCAAAGAGTAGTTTTTAGAAGTTAAGATGTAACACTCTATGGTAATATAAGAACTCTTATAGGCTGTATGTAAATGCTATAGGATTTGTATCTTGTATTAGATTGGTTAGTGACAATTAGAATATTCAGTACAGAAGATGATTTATTGTATTGTAACCAGGACTTCAGACACTCTTGCTCTTACTCTTACTACTTCTTCTTCACTCTCTTTGCTCTTACACTCTCTCTCTCTCTTACCCGCTTACTCTCTTGCTCTCTTGGGCCTGCTCCGAGCTGAGTCTGGCAGCTCTGAGCAGTGCCCCTGTACCCACGCCCTTTGCAATAAACTGCCTGTGTCCCAAGATCAGACTATAGAGATCTCTCGTCTCCGTCACCGACCGTCCCGACCGAACCCGTTAGTAACCTACACTACCCCAGGCTGCAGAGACAAACTGAGCAGGTATTCATCCTGTGACAGACAGAACTGCTGTCAGAATCAGGTGGTGGCAGCCACCATGAATCCTTTCTGTGCCATAACCGGAGTACTGACAGCCAAACCAGTGAGCCTTGCCCAGTACAGCAGCCCATGCACCCAGCTCTGACCACTATCAGCAAATGTCTAAACAAAGACAAGACACTGCAATGTGAGATGTGGTCTCACATGAGCAGCTGCAGCAATGACTGTGACTTCCTTTCCCAACCATTGAGACCCAAGCTGGAGAGCTTATTCCAGAGCTTGTGGCCAACTCACTGGTCACAACTAACATGCACTACTACCACCCCAAGCCTGAAATTGTAGAAGAGTGTGCAAATACAGCCTGTGTAAAGCACTTTCAGGAACTGTTTATCAGTAACTACTCCCTGCACATTTGGGGATGAACTGCAAACCCCTGGAGTGCTCTGGCTGTAGTTCCAGCAGAGCTGACAGCATCATGCAGTGCCAGTGTAAGGGAAGGGCCCAGGGCCCCTTCCCCAGCATGCAAACCCATGCTGTTCCTGGAACTTGCCCTGCTGATCACCAGACACATTCTAAACTAATTCAATTTACTAATTCAACAGAAGTTTGTTGAAGTGTTGGTTTGGTTTTTGCAGATGAACTCATTCGGTTTCTTGGAAGCACAACTCCAACCACTCTGACTTAAGCAGCTCTTTAGAATATGTATTAAAAAGACCAATGCCAGAATTGAGCCCTTGTTCAAGTGAATAAAGCGAATAAAACTTCTGCTTTAAATGGGAAATGCTCTACTTCCACCTTCAAAACTCAGGCCAGAACACAAATTGTAAATCCAGCCCATCTTGCCATTAGTTGAAAGAAATCACCTACCCTCCTGTCAGATTCCCATAATTCATCTGCAGCTCAGATGCACACCAGAAAAAAAGGCAGCCTGAAAAGATGCAATCAGCAGACAGCTCAAACTGAAGTGCTCTTAATTCTGGAGACATCCCTCACCATTACCTGCCGCTTCCACCTGAGCCTACGCTGACACTTTATTTGGCTTTCCACCCCCAGAACTGTGTGACAGCTCAGTCCCTAGGGCTGCACACGCTATGTATCCACTGGTGCTCTCATTTGTGCTGCTGAGCTTAAGAGTAAGCTTTTGACAGAGACTACTGACCATACACCTGAAGATAAGCCAACTCTGTATGCTACAAAAACCCAACAGAAGCCATCATGTGAACTCAGACCTTCCACCTGATCCCTCTGATGGGCAGGAGGGCTATTTGTGCGTGCATGTGTGTGTGCTGAAAAACCATTAACATCACCGCTAGATCCTTCCTGGAAGTGCCCACACCACTTCCTTGCAAATGAATACATTTCTGTGACGCCCAGACCTGCACGCTCAGCAGTGGTGCATTTGTCTGCATGGTCAGGGTGCTGGAGTGCCGGGCAGCATCACGTGGAGTCAGCAGGTTCCTGTGCAGCCCAGCAGCTGCACGGCTCTCAAGGGCACGACGACACTGTAGGAAAACCAGCTGACCAGTTTGCAGCTTTACACCAGCAGTCCCTGGGAATCACAGCCCCACTCCTTGAGAGAGCACCTCAGAGCCTCCTCTTGTCATCTTGGATGCAACAGGCTGGGAAATCCTTCGGCTGGCTCCGTTCACATCACTGAGCTGGCAGGTAAACTAATCTTAACTAGATCCACAGGGCATGGCATCACCAACTCAGCGTGCTGGCTGAAAGACACTGCAAGTGCTTTAAAGATTGAGTCATCACAGTTTCCTGGATGAAACAATACAAATCCACAGCACTCCCTGCCCTACAGTCCAAGTTGTGTGAAGAAACCACAAATGATTTTCCTGTAGGACTAGAATTTTTCCACTTAGCTCTCTGAACACTAAACTAGACTCCAGCTCAAAATGGGTGAGAGAAACGAACCACCACCTACAAAAGAGAAACATGTAGTTATTCTGGCTTTCTCCAATTTCCTTATCAAAGCTTCCATCCCCTTTCCACTGTCTCAGAACAGTTCATTAGATGGCTGAGATAAAGGCAGCCTCACAAGGTACGTAACTGCTTTCACAGAGATAAATATTCCTCAATATGTTGCAAGTGTGCTGAGCATCCTTACACTGAAAACGATTTGCACTTTAAGTCCCTTCTCCTGTCAGAAGGGATGTACCTGATGTTCCAGAGAAACAAAAAATATGGTTTGAGTAAGTTTTTTCGGTTTTCAGACAAAAAGCTGCTAAAACCAAATGTAGCCTTTTGAAGTTCTTCAAATTAACCTCAGCTGTCCACTCCACTGCCTTGGTTATCATATTCAAAAGCTGGCAACAGAAATACCAAGAAGAACAAACTCTTACTGGCACTGAAGATCTAAGGACAGCACAGAGGAAAGCAAGGCCATACAAAGCCAGCAAGGTTGGCTGTTGTACTCTTCACCTATTGCCTCCAAGAGGAGCACTCGAACTAAGCAGCAGCACTGTGACAGCTACTTTAAGAGGCTGTTCCCTCTCAAAGGTGTGTCCTCCCGTTTATTTCTCATTTCCAGAAATGCTGGATCAGGGGGAGGGAAGGATTATTTCCTGCCACATACAGCATCATCTTTTTTATAGCATGGCTTTCTCCACACTTGAAGTGAAAAGAGACATCTTATATTTACATCCCTCTGTTTATAGTCCTGAGCAGCAAACAGCTCATGCCAAGTAAAAACACCCTATGCTAAGACTAGCTGCCTAAATCTGAATTCATGTTCCAGCTTACTAAACAAATACATGTTTTCAGTTTCACAGCTACCAAAGGCTCCTGAGAATGCCAGATCCAGCTACACAAGCCTTGAATGCTTCAGAGATTCATGGCTCTGTGAAGCTAAAACAGAAAATAATCCCTTGTGTGGTTCCTTTCTACCTAGATTCATTGGACTGTCAGACTCCTGAATAACAGGAAACCATTTCCAAAACTGTTATAAGCGCAGTCAAAAAATTCTTTCACTGCTCTATGAACAATCTTCAGGAGAATGAGGAAAAGTTTGTCAAGGCTTTGCACGTCACAGCTGCAGCACATCCTGTGACACAGCGCGTGCAAAAGCTGAACCGACCTCAACAGTTGCACAATGCTGCAGACCACAAAGCTGGGTTCTGCTTCACTGGACAGAGAAGTTGGAGATTGCACAAGTATCACAAGATGATACGTAAAATGCTTCCCGCAGATGTAACCAGCCTTACCCAGTACTCCAGCTCCGGACCTCCAGGGATTCAGACCCCTATGATTTATGCACCACTGTCCTCAGATGATTATCCCACCCACAAGTTACAGCACTTATCACACAGAAGCCTTTTTCAGTCACAGCTTCACACCCTAAACCTGAATCTCCACGTATTCCATTCCAGATAGAACTGGCTGTGGCCTGCAGCAACTGCAGGCAGTAAAGTCTGCAGGCAGTAAAGTCTGCAGCCACTGCACCTGAATCCCAACGGGGCTCACAAATCAGAATCCTCACTTCCTTGACAGCACAAAAGAAATGTACCTTTCAGAAATGGAGAACTGAGACGCAGCCCTTAACAGCGTAACGTAACATGGCAAGTCCACATTATATCAGAATAGAAAGCAAATCTGACTCTCAGGCCTGTACTAAAAATATTTAGGTTGGAATTTCTCAGCCTGCAGTCTGCTATGAGCTCCACTGGCCACCAAGTCTTTTGTCAGAATCCTCTCCTTTTGGAAGCAAATTGACTGGTGTTCAACAGGCAGTTATAGCTAGCCCTGTAAAAGATCACAAGGAACAACTATCTGCACAAATTAGAGAGTCTCCCCGTGTGTCAGCTATGAAATTGGAAACAGCTTTGGGCTCCCAGGAGGGTAAGTACAACCTCTGACAGTCTTCTCCTGGAGTGGCTCTTCTTATGCAAGATCTATTTCTGATCTCTGCCTGACAGCAAACACATCCTCAGGCATTTCCAGGAAGTCCCAGACAAAGGCAATAGTAAATGGCCAATCCTGATCCAACTATCTCTGGGAGGGAGGTGAGTTGGCTCAGGCTAAAGCAAGGGACATTGCTCTGTACAAACAGGAATGAAATGGCATCCTGTCCAGTTTGGTGGGAGGAACAGACTGGAGTGAGTGTAAACATTTTACACAAACAACTGAACAGTTAACACCTCAGTACTGACCTGGGCTGGATTTTAGCCAACATTCTTGATGGGAAAAAAAAATTTAATAAACTCAAAACCACTAGTAACCAATACACTGTCTTTTTTAGCCCTTTATTTATCTTTATGCATGCAAAATATTAAGTTAACCCTTCTCATGCACATCATAAGAATTTTAATTTGCTGCTGGCTTCCCTCTGAAAGTCTCTAGAAGTCCAACAGGATCTGCTCTCCTCTGCCAAAACAAAACAAAAAAAAATT
The DNA here is from genome assembly GCF_000691975.1 of Corvus brachyrhynchos. Lineage (NCBI taxonomy): Eukaryota > Metazoa > Chordata > Aves > Passeriformes > Corvidae > Corvus > Corvus brachyrhynchos. The sequence goes on along the minus strand of NW_008240055.1, from coordinate 151,946 downwards.
TCATGAACACCAAACAAGCAGCCACTGAACTGACCCCTCACGGAAAATTTCCAAGGCCAAGGCCTCTGGACAAAATACCAACTCCCTTGTATTCCTACAGGAAGAGGGGCTCAGCCAAGCCAGCTATCTGAGGAACCAGACCCTTCCTGCTACACCAGCGAGCAGCTACTCCACAAGCACTAGGTCAAAACATAGCGCTGCCATTCTACAAACATCTGACAAATCTGGTACAAAGGAGATGTCCACTAGACAAAGAGCCCGAGGATGGGAATAGAACCAGCAGGAAACAAGACACTGTGGATTTTAAACCACAGCTCTGGTAAAGGGCATAAACAGAAGCTCAAGGCTTGAGTGCAGAGGTGTGTAGTACTCCAGCTACAACAAGCAACCCTCCACATGCCCACTGAAAAGAGGATAGACAAGGGCATTTTTTAAGCCCTGCATTGGTATTTGGTTGAGATTTATGTAACTGAAAGTTGTCATAAACAGCATTGAGATTACAACACATGCTGATCCAGGACTGTATCACTCTTCCAAGCAGCTTCTAAGCAGTAGCTTAGTGTGAAATCAAGAGTGGCAAATCACAACATTGTTAACATACAGCAGTGGTCTCCAAATCTCTGGGCAACAGCAATCGTGTGCATCCTCAGGTGGAAATGACAAGTGCATGGGTTTGACCTCTCAAGGGGACCCCTCACAACAGCTGTAGAGCACTTGTCAACTTGGAGATCATAATTTGGTAACTGCTGATTCTAACTCATCTAGGGAAGGAAAACATGTTGCATCAGACTTTACAGTGCAACAGAGCACAGGAGTTCCACTGGACAGTGAGCACCTTGGAGTGAAGGATACAGTTTCATAAGATGCAGAAAGGCAAATTAACAGCTCACCACTGCCAAAAATGGAGAGGTTTTACTCCCTCTTCCAGACATATGCAGCTGCCACTTACTTGTGCAGGCTCTGGCTCTCACAAGTCCCCTCTGTGAACCAATCCAACAGAACATACACCCAGTCAAAAAAAGCTGTCTTCTTTTGGGTCAGGAAAGAGATGAGCACAGCAGTCAGCAAGAAGGGCTATGTCCAAACAGTCAGAGAGCACAGAAGGAGAAAGGACAAGTAAAAGTAAAGCCATCTTCCTCTTCAGGAGCAACAAGCCCTTGTATTGACTCAACCACCAGCAGGACCACCACCTCAGACACCCCAGCAGCACACAGGTAACCACACTCAATAACAACACTGCTGAAGATCCCTGTGATCCTCTCCATCTGCATATGTAAAAATGGATTTGGACACAGTTGCAGACAAAATACCATCAGAGCCTGCACATTCCAAGTTAATTATCTACCTTTTTAGAAGTAACAGAAACAGGAAAGCATGTGGACCCTATAACCAATAAAGGGAAGAGTAGGATTTGCATGGTTATGCAATAATAGACATGGAACTTGAGGGGGAAAAAAATAGCATCTTTTAAGCTGTGGGAATCCTATCCAAGCAGCATAAACAGATCTGAAGATAGACCCATTCAGGCAAAGTGCCAGTTACAAAATTTGAGACACACATAAAGATGATTAAATAAATGACTGAAATACTAGTGTAAATTCTGAATTCATTAAAAGCATTAGAAGCACAAATTCTGCCAATGAAATGTAGAGTATCCTGGTTACCAGCAAAAGAAGGATTCCAGTAATAATGAATGGGCACACTAAAGAGATTCTGTAATCATATCCATATTTAGTACAGTCTTATTGAGGCATTCCTATCCTGAAGGCTCTTAAATGGGATATCAGAATGCAAACTTGACAGATTTTGTCCTTGAAAAGCATTCATTAGCTTCAGCAACTTCCCATTCAGTAAGAAAAAAGCATATCTCCAGAGAGCATAAATGCAAAGAACATTCAGCAAATGCAAATCTAGCCTTAAAAAACCAAGGTATCTCAAATTGTAAAAGCCTGTGTCAATAAGGAGATACAAAGTCCCAGCTAATCTCACCCAGATAAAAAGTTAGTATATTGAGACATAAAGACTTGCTGGCTTGACCTGCCAACCACTCTGAAGTGAGTTGTTTCCCTTTTTTTAAAATGGGAACTTGTGTCAAATGTCATACGTGGTTTAACTGGCTTGTTAAAAATCTAATTACTGAGGAAGTACTTTTAAAATGGTGGATGTTTCTTTTAAGAAGTTTTCATTTCTGCAAGGGTTCTCTGCAACAGGGTGGGAGTAGTCTTGGAAGCAACACTGAACTCTTTGTAAGCCAAAAAGCGTAAGTCATCACCAACAACTGACAAAGCGCTGCCAAAAGCACAACGTAAATTCACAGAACAGGGCAAGGGGAAATGACAACAAAATATTTCACATTTTTCAGTCGTGTGGATCTTGGTACTACTTATAACTATAATAGGTAGAAAGCTTTAAAATAAAGCTTTCAGTCTGATGAGCACTGCACTGTAACTTAAAATAACCCAAGTAATCATAGATACTGGACAAGCAACAGCTTTGAAAGAAAACAGAGTACAAGGGGCCAAGAAGCACATGGTTAAAAATCTAGTTAAAGCAGCTTCTTTTCACTTTAAAAGCAGCTTCTGGGAATGTAAGGTGGACAGTGTTTCAGAAATGAATGTGGGAACTGGTCTCCCGGTCCACTTTGGGATATGTGGGTGGCAATTTGATGGAGACTGCTGATGGCTCTACAGCTGCAGAGCTCTGACTTAGGTGGTTTTTTTTTTAGTATTGGCACAAGAATGTGGCTCAAGAGTTTCACAATGGCCCACTGAAAGAAAGAAAATTGTTAAATCTAGACAGAAAACTAATATTTTTAGAACTGGAGTATATTTGAGTCAGTAGATGGAGAAGAGCTAAGAGAATGTTTAAGGTTTTCTTATCTCTTCCTACATGAGAAAGTAGATGACCCATTGTTCTACCTGTCATCTGGCATCATGACACAAGTACTAGTTACAAGTCTCTTGCTTGTTTCAGCAGCAGCAGCAAGAGAAACAGTGAGGATTTTTTACCAAGAGCAGTATTAACAAAGCAATTAAACGCATGACAGCTTTTTCATCTCCCTGCCCTGAACACAAGTTGTTGTTGTTATGTGATAAAGAAAAATTTTATTCTATCAACCAAAGGCTGTTACTCGCAAGAGAACTCTTGACCACAGAAAAGAGCAACTGGAAAGAAAAATTACAAAGACCAAAGAGAAAGTAGATTTTTGAGAAGTAAAGATGAGTAAGAGAGACCGATCTCTAGCACTGACCAAAAATGGAAATGGCAGCAATACTGAAATAGAAGCAGCATGAGAATAAAATTCCCTTTCAGAGGTACATGAAATAAATCCTTCTTCAAATTATTTTCTTAAAAGGGGGTTTCAGCACAATCTCTGATTGTTCCTCCACCAATCCTATGATTAAAGTCAACAATCATTGGAGATAACTGGAGAGACTGTTTTGCACTAGTCTAAAGAAGTCAAGATTCCCATTGCCTACATTTCTGCTTTGCTGAAAATTAAGTGGACTTCTTTGTCTCAACTCATCATGTTCTTCCCTGCTATGTCCTGAAGTAGGGCACAAAGGAAAAGAGATTAATTTTCCTATCAAGTATCTAGATGCACATATATTTTATATGGACATGTACTTACCCACATCACTTTCATCCTGTTACTGTTGGGTATTTTAAAATTAACCTGCTTCACCTCAAACCACACCAGCATCCACAACCCTCAGAGGAACACAGGGACCAGACCCTGCCACTTACACATCCAGTGTACAACTTCCCACACATGCACAACAGTGCAACTGCCCCCTCACCAAGAACAATATTCCACTTCTATCTTCATGACAAATCCAAGCCTAAGTGTTTAAAGCAGCTGGAAAATAGAGCAACTCCAACTCCTTCCCCCCCCCAAAATAGAAAACAAGAAAAAAAAACCAGCTGTTTCTGCCAAGCAAGTACTGAATACACTGCATTCCATTTCATTAAAACAATTATTCAAAAGCCAGCCAAGAATTACATAAAGCTTCCTCCCTGCACCACCCCCAGCCCCTTCCTTCAACCCCTCCTCCCCAGCAAACAGCCTCCCAACCCTGCAAGGACAGGACCACTCCAGAGAAACACTGCTCTGAACGCCTCGCATCCCACTGGCTCTCCCATCCCACATACAGCATTTTCCAGACCCAAGCAATACAATCAGGGGGCTCCAGCCCAGACAGCCCAGAATGTTTCAGAGTTTCACATCACCACAGCCATACTGCGGTGATCTCTTTCAAGTAGATTTCTTCCTCGCATTTGATGGGAAAGTAGCATCCAACAAATAAAGCCCTTAACCAACCCTTACAGAAAAATGAATGATAACCTAACAGATTTTCTCTCTAACTCACACCAAGGCTTTTAAGCATGATCCCAAGAGAGAAGGTGCTGGAGGCACTGGATTTAAGCAGTTAAGAAGTACAGGAGCAGCATGCCAGAGCAGCTGTAAGGCACTGCCCAAGCAAACTGCTTAGGACAGCCAAGCAGCAAATCCCAGATTAAGCACAAGCAGGATAGATTGAAAACTACAAGCTTAGGGTTATAAGAACCTGACTGACAAATTCATCCCAAACTCCACACAGCTGCTCCACAGCTCTCAGCCTCACTGACAGTGCTGAGCTCCTCATCTTTCACAGCAGAAATAAAAGGCAGCTTCTTCTGGCCAATGCAGCTCACCCACTCAAAACACTGAGTTGGCCACTGATAAGAGATTTCATGACGTGGATGAAATGGCATTTCGTTCCCTCCCCCAGTGCTCCAGCTCTCTGCAGGGATCCTGTCTAACTGCTGGAGCTGCTCACAGTCAGGCAGAATAGTTCCAGCTGTGTGTCACACTGCCTGACCAGGCCTACACAGCCCAAAAAAAGTCTCCCCCATAAAACCATAACGAACAGGAGATTCAAACCAGAAGTACTCCTCCAGGCACCTTACTCTTGGGGATCACCTCTGCCCAAAAGGGGTCATTTGCTAGCAGCAAATCAAACCTAGTCCCAAGGCAGCTGGTGGTGCTGAGAAATGGGGAGCAACAGATGCAACTAATGGTCAAACAAGATGAGCAGCAGAGACCAGCCAAGCCATCATCTTATTCCAGATCATGGGGCACCAGTAACCTCAAGTGACATGCAGTTAGCCTTAGGCTTTTTTGTCTGACCCAGCTGAAATTAGTGGTTTCAACCCAAAAGAAACCTGTTCTCAGAGAAGCCCTGAACTTGTTCAGAACCATGGAAGAGGATAAAACAAGGGAATATTATGCCCCTAATCCACAGCACATATTTTACAGCCCTCCTGCCCATGACCTTTTTCTACCTCTGGCTTCTTTTACCACCTCCTACTCTTATTAAAACTCAGCCTAACCACAGTCCCTGAACCACCACAAACTTCCTTGAAACACAAAGTGAAATTCTCTGTTCACCTTCCTCTGCAGCAGTGGAAATAAAGCAAGATCCTGTGAGGCACCTAGTCAGACACAAGATTAATTCTGTCTGCCAGCTCAGTTCTGTGACAAAAACATGGGACTGGTTTATTCCTGGACCCCCATAGTCTGATTTATAGCTGAGCCATTTAAAGCACAATTCCCCATGCAGAGTTGTCATTCAGAAGGTTTATTCCCTGGAGCGCCATTTACTTTTTTTGATGTTCTTCAAATAATTTGCAAAATGTTAGAGGTTTAAGCACATCCAATAACCAGTAAAAAACCACAAGAAATCAAGCTACACTCCACTGCATGCTGCCAGCTAGACAGTCAGTACCTCACCCAGCAGAGCCATCTATGCAAACGTGCACATGGTAATAAGAACACTGTGAGAAGTGACATGACAAGCTGCATTGGACAACTTCAGACTACCTCATCACCGTTTAAATAATTTGAACTGTACTTGTTCACAGTGTAGAGACAGTCCAGCTCAGGAAAAAAGGAGCCAAGCACTAACAATGCAGGCTGCCTCCCCCTGTGCCATAAGTTCTCTTGGCTCCTCAATTTACAGTTGTCTCAAACCGCTTAGATAAACTTCCCATGTAAATTCAGAATAGTTACTGTCTGCTACAAGAAAAAGCTGCATTTGTGCGAGCAGAAAAAGAGTTTACCAGACTCCTAAACAGCACAAACACAAAACCTCAGGGACTCAGTTCCTGTAACCAAAACACCACCACCACCAAACTTCTTCCACAGCACTCCAGTTGCCATTTCTACTTTGTTTGCTTCATCAGGATTTAAAAACACACATGCACAGAAGAGAAAGCATGGGTTTTAACACCCATCAGCCAAGGGAGACCGCCCCCAGCCAGCTGGTAGCTGCTGCTCTGGGACCATTTGCAAAGAGACTTGAGCATGAATGGGAAAAACAGCTAAAACTGATATGAGAAAGTCATCACCCACCTCCTATTTTTATGGTATATCTTTAGCACACAACATTCTTCGAATGACTTCATGACACTCTGTGGTAAAGGGAAAGACCAGGGTAGAACTACTGAGGGGAACTTGGAACGGAAAGGAAATCTTTTCTCCCTACTCACAGCCTGTCGTAACAGGCGATGAAGAAAGGATGAGCAATCAGAAAGCAGAGAGGGAACATTCAACAGGGCTGAGAAATTCAAACGTGCCACTGTAAGCTTTTCCAGCAATGGTGACCAGAAAAGCTTGAAAGAAGCTTTTCAGCTGAAAGCTATTTCAGAAACACAAAGATCTCAACCAACATTAATCACGCTTTGCAGGTAAGGAGTAATTACTGCTGTTTCACAGACAGAGAAACAACAAGCCTTAAGTTAGAGTACATTTTTGAGGCTGCGGATAAATGGTTACCTTATGCTATATTAAATATAACCCACAGCTGAAAGAGGTGGCCTCACTTCCCAGTCCACTGTTTATGTAAAAAATGACTTTGAGGAGAATCAGCTGACTGACCCAGTTAACAGTTATTGTGGACACAAGGAAGGGAGATGGCCACAGGGAACAACATCTCAGCAGCCAGCAGTTAAATCAGGTGAAACTAATTTGAGATCACAACTTCACAGCTTATTCCCTAACCCATTCAACTTCAACCAAAATGGAAAGTAATGGTGCCACTTCTTGCTTCTACTCTGCACTACTGGATGTAGTAATCTTACCACAGACGAGACAGTTCCCTACTTATCATTTTAAAATGCAATATCCTAACGGTCATGATAACCTGTACTTCCAGGGCTTGTTACTAAACCTCAGTTAGTTAGGACAGGTCTAAAGTGAGCAAGAAACTCATTCCCTAAAACCCCATCATCTTATCACAGCATGAGAAAGCTTCCTACAGACAATGTCTCACTTTCAGGCAGCTGGAATAGAAGAGCATCTTCATTAACAGCTTCCGCATTAGACAAAAAGGGAGACACAGGATCAGTACACAAAGAGGGAAGCGTAGGCTGAGACCAGAGCAGGAAACTGGGACCAGAGATCCTATTCATTTGCACTGATTTTCCACTAGCGCACACAACTGCATTCGGAATTTGCTCTGTCTGTCTCCAAAGCTGCAGCAGATTCTGGATATCACAACTAACACACTAGTTCGATTCCAACAGATTTGTTTAGTGGCCACGGACAGGCTTTTTCCACCCTCTAGTTAAAGAGTTTTAATTTAAAGGATTTATCTGTCTCTTAGCAGCAGATCAGAAAACCAACTCTGATCTAAATACAAGTGCATAAATACAATAAATACAAGTCCTTGTTCTGTTGCCAGACTTTAGAATTTTAGCTGTCATTTCTACCATTTCACAACTTGTTTCATATAATAAATACACTCCAAAGGGCAAGAGGTAAGGAAAAAGGGGTCCAGAGAAACTGAAGTATCACGATTCCCTAGGAAAGAAAGAAAAAGGAGAGAGAGAAAGAGTTGAAGATGTATGAGAAGTTTCCCATTTGCTTCTCTAGTGGCAGAGATGGTGTCAGAGGATCAGTTCTAACCAGAAGGGCAGCTGAACACTTGTGATAAGTTGACCTCTCCCATGAGGGACAAAGGAGCTAAAGACATCACAGAGTCCAGCCTTTCTGTGGAAATAGAGCAACAAGAAAAGAAGCCTCTTTCTGCATCGCACACTGCTTGAAGCAGAGGACTCCCTGTCTGAGTTCCTCAGGACAATGAAGTCCCTGTTTTACAAGGGGTCACAACAGCTAAGGAGCTGAAACAAGTCAGAACCCTATTGTGCAGAGCATTAGTTCTGTTTACAGCCTTCTCACCCAGCAGCAGGAAGGAGTCAGAAATCTGAGCCAGTAGAAAGCCAAGACACCAAATTACTTTACCAGTACTTCCCCCCAATACCATTTCCTGGGCGTAGCTGACCATGAGCAATTTCACAGTAAACTTTTAGTTAAGTGGGCCCAAAACCCACAGCATATGACCCCCCAACTACAGGAACTGAGTCAGAAACAGGCGAGCATCCCCCTCTGGAGAGGGACAGACAGCACCGCCCTGCAGAGCACAGCAATCTTCCAAATGTAAGGACAGATGACAGATGGAAACACGTGCACCTCCCTCCACACTCCCTTAAAAAATCAATGGCAAGATTGCTCCCTTTAAAGTCAATCTTGAGGGGATTAAACACTGAAGAGAGGGTGGATTAGAGTTCCTAAAACAGAGGGAAACAACTTTTAAAGCAAAATCTCTTGTGCCACTGAACCTTTGCACCCAGAATTTTGAAGCCAAATTGCTAGACAAACCTTATGCAAAAGAAAAATCCTTCTAGAAGTGAGCAAGCACACCTAAAAAAAGCAGCTCACAGTCTAGTTTACATGCACAGCCAAAATACTGCCATAAATATGTCCCCATTAAACAGGTATAACTTCTTTGTAAAACACCTTTTAAAAGCTCCAGTGAATGCTGTTTTGGTTTTGATTGCAAAATCCAATTTAAAAATATCTGAAGCCTTTGAAAACATAATTTTTTAAGAAAATAGGAGTAGAGAAGTGAGAATTTCAAAGACATCAAATGAAAGCCACAGCATTTCTGTTTGGAGTCACCAGAAGGTTTCCCAGTAGTATTTGCAAACAACCCCTTTCAGAAAAAGGCTGTAAAAAACTTTTGGAGTCAAAAATCGAACAGTATCTGACTAAAGCAAATGTAAAGTTTCTCTTCTCCTCTCACCACAAATACACGACACATGACACAAATTAGGTTTCTTCCTCTGCAACAAGCAGATCCTAATGGATCTGTTCCCTCATACTACTTAGACAAGGTAGCACCACAGAACCAGTAACTCAACATCTCACTCAGTGGCTCAGGTTGTCTGAAGCAAGTATGTGTGGATGGTCACTTATGTGCTGGAAGGTGTGCTTTGGCAATCCCGTGAAAGCAGCAAGAGCCCCAAGTCAGGATTCTCACTCTTTAGGACAAAGCTGTACTCTCTGTGCCAATTTACAGCACTGCAGAAAACTCATTCAGCAAACTTCCTGTCAAACTCCAAGCATATCCACAAAATGCGCTTGCGCTTCCTTAGAGAGATTGGAGGGAGACAATCTGGACAAGCCTGGCCAGCTGCTCTCCTCCCCCTTCCTACCATGGGCTGTTCTAGTTTACATCCAGCCCCAGCACTGTGTGTCCTGTGCCACAGAGGCTCCCCCAGAACAACAGGGTGCAGCTCCAGCCTGCAGAAAGTTTCCTGTGTGAGCTTCTTCAACACTGGAAGAGGGGGAAAAAAGGAAACAAAGACTTTTTTCAATTCCAAATGAATCCCCAAAAAGAGACAAATCCACTCTCATATGTTTCATAACCTCTCCAGTCCAAGCACGAAACTGAGATACTTCTGGACCTCCATTTTACAGTGCACAAGTACACACTGATCAAATCCTCCAGCTCTAGGAAGAGGGAAGAGATTTTTGATAAAAGCAGGGAGTTAAGAACAGACACACCAGTGGTCTCTGTGAGAGGTTCCCTCATGCCCAGCAAGGCCCTTTACTCACTGCTCATTTTCTGCACCACACAGATTCCAAAGTGAGGTGTGGAAGTATCCAAGCTGACTTTACTCGACATCAACTCTGAACCTGCAAGTACCGGCTCAATACCAAACTCCTTTTGGGCCAAAACTGTCCCTGGAAGCAGAGCAGCTTTGTCCACATGGCACCGTGCCTGAACCAACAAGTCCTGCCTAACCAGCTTGACTCTGGACAGAGCCAGTGCAGACATCTGTATCCATGGCACAGTTAATCCACAACTCAGATAATCCACCTGTAGATAATGAGGAAAGAAAAACAAACAACTCTCACTTGAGTTCAAAAGTCTGACTTATTTCAGGGGAGTTGTACGAGCACAGCACTGTTCCATTATGTGTGCATCCCAAGGTGAATGGCTTCACCATGGATGAAGAATTAGAGAAGTGAGACATTTTGGAGCTAACAATGATTCGCAGATGGAAAACAGCTGGTGTGCTTTACCATGGTGAATTCTGTACACCACAGAAAAGCTTAGAGAGAGAAAGGGTCACACTTTTTTGTTCAGCTGCTTACTGTTAATTAGATCTTGTCCAGTCTGAAAGGCTGCATGAAAATTGAGACAGATGCAGTGTAATTAAGACTTCATGAAATCAAGTTGCTGAGACTAAAAGTTCTATTTTCAAAGTCAGATCACAACTTTAACTTTTGGTTGTCTCAATACACTTTGGAGCTCAGAAGAACAAACCAGGCATAAATTCAGATCCTTTTCACAATTTCTTTGCAGTTCACCTCTAATTTTCCTACAGAGGAAAGAAAAAATACTAAGAAGCTGCAGCAGCCTGTTCCAACAAGCGGGAAGTCACACTACTGCTGTTCAGGAATGCAACTGTTGCAGTGGGCACAGTACAGCTCCCATGGTTTACTCAAGAGCATGTTGGTGAGACACTAAACTGGCCTACACAGACCCGTATGCTCACTCTGAAGGGCCACTCAGCAAGTCAATACTGGGTGACTGGGTGAATCCTGGTCTGACTAGCAATGCATTCCTGAACATGCTTGGATCTTGCACCAAATCTCCAACAGATAACCAGAACGAGGGATATGAGAAAAGGTAAACAAAGCTGTCTCCACTTAAAGGAGCAATAACCATGAGAAGAAGCTGCAGTAGAAATTAATTCTGTTTCCACCAACAGCTACTTCACCCAAGCAGAGGGTACGGTTTCAATTCCCAAGGATCAATCCTTCGTGGGCACACCTTTCACCAGGAAGCCATGCAGCAGATGGACTCCCTGCCCCATAAGTTTTATCACTAGCCCAATTCAAAGTCTGTTTTCTGAAGGTGTGACCACCAGCTTTATGCCAGCACCGTAATGTGAGCTTCCAGGTCCAGGAATAAACCTGCAATTTTCTTGGACTATATGTTAAGAGAACGTCTGATTTCTATTAAAGGTAGGATGGAAGTAACGGATCACAGCCCCTCCCCAGTGTCTGATTTAATCAGTTTCATAAGCGGAACTCAGTCGCCCTAATGCCTCCCAGAGCACAAGGGATTTTGGCATATCCACACCCTTTCCGGCTTGGTACCAAAGGAACTCAAATTCTCTAGATCTTTCCCTTGAGACCAGTTGCCTGACATGTCTCCATTACACGATTTCAGGCAACCGTATAATGCAGCACACCGGGGAGAAGCAGAGGGAGGACGACGATGAGCTCCGAGCCCGGCTGGGCTCCGCTTACCCCCGAAGGCTCCCCACTCCATACCCGCGCAAAGTTCAGATCTCGCCCAAGAACGGGCTAGAGAGGCTGCGGCGGGGCAGGAGAGGAGGTGCTTGCTGAAACCCGAGCACGCTCCACGCTGCTCCGGGCACAGGAGCGCACGGCGCCCTTCCCGGCCAGGATAG
>NW_008240055.1:129357-139518 GCF_000691975.1 Corvus brachyrhynchos | reverse complement strand
AAAACCCCCAGAGAAAGGTCGGGCGAGGCAGCAGCTCCCAGAGCCCCCACCCGTCCGCCCGCCCGCGGGGCTCTGACCCCGGGGCGAAGCCTGTCCTGCCGCAGAGGAGCCGTCCCGCTCTCCTGCGGCCCCACGCGCATCAGAGACTGAGCAGGAACACGACACGAACCCTTGCACTGTTCACTGGAGGAGCAGGACCCTTTCCCAGAGGAACGTCCTCCGGGGGCAGTGATGCAGCCGCGCCGGGCTTGGTGGGTGCTGCGGTAGGGTTGTGCCCCAAAACCTTCAAACAAACATTTGAGCCCCAGCTAATTTACCCCATCCCAGGGAAGCTGGGCGGCGGAAACCTTTCCTGAACAATTTTCCACAAGCTGTGGCCACCATAAAGGAAAGTCATCAGCCACTTCTCCTTTGCTGTGTTCAAAGACCGTAACAGCCCACCTGGATTTCTCATGTGATGATCTTGAACCATCATTTCCCACTGGCTTTTCCTTTGAAACCTCCATCAAACAACACCCCAAGGCAGCAAGGTCCTTGCTTCGTCCGAGCCACAGCACAGCTCCACCCTCATCAGAGATACCGTTTCCCATGGCACTTCAGCCAAGTTGACATGGCAGTAAATGCAGTAGTTTAGCCCAAATGTTCATCTCCTAATCTGATGAGAGATGTACCAAAAAATATCAGTGTGGAAACTGCTGAGGATCCAGGAAACATGACTCTTGTAGCTCTTCTCCTTACAAAATTACTACCAAGTCAGAGAATGTTCCCAGAGCTGAACAGCACACGTCCTGCTGTTGAGCTGAGATTACAGGATTGTATTTTCATAAAACAGAGGCCATGAGGTCAGCTGTGAGCAATCTCCAATGCTGTATTTTTCACTCTCTGGGCACAAACATGCCCAGTTTCCCCTGCTAGCACAAGTCAGTCATCATTATTTCCTGTGTTAAGTCATGCTTTAATGGGAATTATCGCTAGGGGGTCAGGGAAATATCTCCTCCCTCATCCCAGCCAATGCTTACAAATAGTCAACAAACTCCAAGAAATTCATTACAGCTTTTACTCCAAATACAGGACTTGTCAGAAAATAACATCCTTACCAAGATCTAAGTATAACACAAATATAAGCAAAGACTTTCATTGCATGCTTCACCATCCATGCCAAAGATCTCACCTGACATCCCCCTTGCTGGTCTCCCTCAGCAAAATGTAAAACATTATTTGGAGGGATTGTTAAATTTTCTCAAAATCCATCACTGGCTGTACAGTGACAGCTTCAGGATGTGTGTCCCCAGGTGGAGCAACATAAACCACTAGCACTGACTGGTCACAGAGCAGACCTAAGGTCATCAGAAGCATGTCCTTTCCTGGGGTCTGTATGTTTCCTCCAGCAACATGTGACAGGCATGTGCCTCAGCTTGGGTTGTATTTTTACCTCTGCATAAATAAAGTGCCTAGTGTGCTCTGTTCATATTATAGCCTGGTATGCAGGGGGTTTTTTTCAGCTTCCTACAGTGTTCTTTGGGAGTCTGGAAGTGAGTGCCAATCAAGAAAGCAGTTTCTATTGTGTCTCAGGGCTGAAATTAAGCTGTCATAGTACCAGTTAGGGTTGCACCCACAAGAAATGGGTTGTGTCCAAGCTGCTCAGTGTTAAAAACAAAAATAAAGTCATTGCTTCTAAAGCTTTGCCTGTGGCTTCAGCACTGCTTTGAAAGGGTTGGTGAGGTGGGAAGGCAGGGCTGTCCCATGAATGATACTATCCTCTAGTCATACTGCTTTTAAAATCAACCTGCTCATAGCCAGGTGCTGTTCATAACTGAATTCTTCACACACTGACATTTTTTACTTAAAATTGCCAGTCCCTAACCCTCCCATGAGAGCTGAAGGAGTAGGGGCAGGTTTAAACCCCAACTGCCAAGACAACTACTCAGTGGTGAGGGCTCAAGCTAAACTCACCCAAGCAATGCTCACCCTGTCCTTCCCAATGCCTTGAACTCCTGTTTCCTCATCATCTACCTGCTCTCTGCCTCAGACTCTCACTGACTCATGAACATCTCCTTGCTGATAGAAACACAGGCCTTCCTCTTACACTGTGCCCTGTGACTGAGATACATTACGGTTTACCCTTGTCTTTCACAGAAGGTGTTAACAAGAAGTTACCACCCCCATTTGCAGATGGGAAACAGGGCTGGGAACTGGAAATGAAGTCAGACAGTGAGTCAACATCCACAAAATCTTGGACTTTAGGGCTTCCTGTCTCCACACAATCCGTGTTCAGAGTATTTTTGACTCCACACAACCTGTGTCCAGAGTACTTGCTCAAGACATCTTTCCCTCTTGTCGAAGCATCGTTTACCAGTAACAGACCGGCTCCCTCAAAGGGCAGCTTAACCCAGTGACCACACATGGGAGCCTCAGAGTAGGTGGATTAACTGTCCACCTGCTCCTGTAATTTCAGACTGGCTGCCAAACAGAGCAGTGATCCAAGCTCATTTCATAGTACCACCAAAGAAAAGCATCATTATTTGCAATCTATGTCAGAGAAGAGATATAAAGCTACACTGGCTCATAAGGCATGTTTAGAACTTACCTGCGCACTTTCCAGAGAGTGACTTGAAACTGCAGAACAAGGACAATGCCTTCACTGCAGTGTGTGCCCTCTGTGCTGTGCCACATGAACATCATGCAAGGAGATTTAGCTCTTTCTTCAGGAGAATGCAAGAAAAAAAAATTCTATCAGAGCTTTAGGGTTCAGGAAACAGCAGTAAATCACAACATGCAACTTCCCCGTTTGAGGTCCACCTTCACACCTGTTTAAAGGATCTATTACAGCAAAACAAACAAACTTGGTTTCTGACATAAGATGTAGGACATGACTTTGCAATGCAGATTGAAAGCACCACACCAGGGCATTATCACAGACAATTCTGCCAGCAAAGATGAGAAACAATCAAATGAATAAACCCAATATTTATCAACACAGAAACAATAAATTACCTGAAGTGTATGACTCACTGCAAACTGCATATGACTTTGCTATTTACCCGTGTGGCTTGTTCTGCCAAAGGGTAATGGCATCCCTATGCTTCAGGTTTTGATTTCAATTGATATTGCTGGCAGTAGGAACAAATGGGGGGACGAAGGCAATCTATGAGGTTTCACTGTCACTCTTGGTCACTGTTATGTATAATACCCCAGCATGGCTGAATGTTACCAAAAAAAAAAAAAAAAAAGAAAAGAAGAAATCATTAAGAGGAAACACTAATGTTCACTACAAAGTTTTTTACTCTACGGAAGTTTAAACCAGCTGCCCAGATCAGGGTTTTACTGGCAGGGCAGGAGCATCCGGATGGCACACGTGGATCTGATTCTCTGCCCACATGGAGAAAGTCAGAGGCAACCTGTCAGCAGCATAAGGTACATCTCATTCATACAGCTTGCAGTTGCAGTAGAGCCTCAGCGGAGCTGGTGTGCACTGGTCATTAGTCTCCCTCCATAGGGTCTGCTTAGCTATTAAATAAGACAACTGCTGCAAATTAGGAAGGGATGGGGTTTACTTACATAATAGGATTTGACACCAGCAGCTGCTTTTTCCGGAGTAAAGTTTTGTGATTTCTTTGACAATAAGGAGCCTTTTTCTATTGTTTTGGGGTTTTTTTCTTCAAGTGGTGCCAATGGCTATACATAAAGAAATGAACACAAAATGGAGTTTACAGTATTTACACTAAGTGTTCCCTAATAGGTTTTCGAGGACTTCTGTAGCTAGGGAAGCACGATTCAGACTTTCACTCCCCCCCCCGCAACCTCCTCACTGCCTGTTGAGAGGCTGAGCTCTTCTAAGGATCCTGCTCAAAAAGAGCTACTCGAGAAACCTTTCTCCAGCACCTAAGCCCCACCACTTGCATTTTCACTGACCGACTCCTTTTTCAGCAGCTTTGAGAGAAAAAGGAGGAGATTTTTATGCAAAAGCTCCCACATTTTATTAAACCGCGTTTTCGGCGGCAGCAGACGCTGGCAGCAGACGCTGGCAGCGGTAAATAGTCAAAAGCCGTCTAACGCTTTGTAATGAACCTCTGCAGGCGTCGCGCAGAGCTTCATAACAAAACTAAACTGTGAATGCTATCGATACTACTGCAACGAACCTATTCTTTTACCAAAACATTCAGTCTCCGTAGAGACTGTCAAAAATTGCCAATGCCGACTATATTTCAAGTCGTCATGGCGGGGTATTGGGAAAAGTTTTCAATTAGCAATAATCGCGCCTCGGATTAACCTCATTGGCTACGATACTGCCACTGCGCAAAGCTGACGCCCAACTTTCCGTCGCCGCCGCCACTCGCCCCGGGGCTGCTGCCTAGCTCGGGGTGAGTCCTCGCGTTTAGTCGGCTCCTCCCTGTGCTCCCCCAGCAGTGCCCCTTGCCCGCCCCGCGCTCCCCGTGCCCCACCGGGACCAGGGCGCTCCGTTCTGCCTCCGTTCTGGGCCCCCGTTAGACCCGCGAAGGCTGCTGGGAGGGAATATGCAAAGTAAGCGCGACGTCACTGAGGCCAGCCCCGCGCGGAACGAGGGGGGGCCCTCCGCCCCCGCGCACCCTCAGGGCATCCCCGCCCGCGCACCGCCAGGCCGTGAGCTCCAGCCAGCCCGGAGCGGCCACCGCCATCGGTGTGCCCCATCCCAGTACGAGTCTTTCCCCAGCATCCCCACTACCTGCTCCAGCGAAAGACGGTTTAATAAATTGAGCGCGCTTTTAGATAATGAGTTTAGTTCCTGTCTTTTTCTTTCAGAGGTGCTGATGGAGGAATGGATCAGTGCAATTAGAAGCGGAGCAATCTAGGTACGAGAGAGCCCCCCCACCTGAGAACACAACCTCCAAAAACAGAACACCTCTCATTGTTCTTATGCGTATCTGTCTTTTAACCACAACAAAACCCGCCCGTAGAAAGGCTCTCAAAAATTGCCAATGTCGACTGTATTTCAAGCCGTCATGGCGGAATATTGGGAAAAGTTTTCAACTAGCAATAACCGCGCCTCGGATCAACCTCACTGGCTACGATACTGCCTCTGCGCAAAGCTACTAACAGCCTCCCCCCTCCCGGGCCCACGGCCGCCGCGCCCCCGCAACTGTTAGAGCGTGTGGGCACGATCTCGCTGGCGCCCGTCCGAGCCCCCTCCCCACAGCCTGCGCAACGCTGGGGCGGCCAGGAATGGACCGGCAGGCAACGGAGGAATGGACCGGGAGACGGTGGCACCACCGGGACCCGCGGAGGTTGCCGGGAGGGCACTATGGTAATGAGCGTCAGGGAAGGCGCTGCTCCAGCCGGGGACATTGGCCCAAAATCCCGGAAGGGAGCGCACGGAACGGGGGGGTGGAGGGGCACTCTCGGGGAGTACCAGGGAGAAACGGGGTCTGGGGGTGCCACCTGCCCTCACCACCCTGGTGCAAAGCAAAGTCATCACCCAACAGTTTAAAACACGTTTAAACTCCTAAAGTATAAATCACTGAAAGTAATTTAGACTCACGAAGCTGCCAAAAAGAGGGTTGCATTCCACACCTCTGCCCAGGGGCAGAAGGACAGGCAGGGTGGCACTGCACACCGAGCGAGCAGGATACGCTTCTTCCTTGTGATCACAAAATTACGCACTGTTACACAGAGGCTCGGGCTCACCTGGGCTTTGAAATAACTGTAAGAGACAAGAAAAATGGATTAAAACTTTTGCAATGTTTTGAACTGTTTAGCAAGAGTTCTTTGGTGAATGCATTTAAAAAGCAGTCCAAATGTTTAAAAGAGCCCATTGTCTGTAAGACAGCTGAGCATCCAGTGCACCAGGCTGCTACCTTGGAGCAGTCTGGCCTTTCTCAATTTATTTGTTCCTCAGAAAAATAAGTCTCATTTGAATAAAAACAAACAAAACCCAAACCCAAATGCAAATTCCTTATTGCCAGGCAAACTGTACAAATTACCAGGTGATTATTGAGACTGAAACCCGCACAAATCAGAGAGGCATGATCGGTTCCAGCCAGAGTGCAGAGTCGGCAGCAGACAGGTTGGCACTGCCCCAATTCCCCAGCTAGAAGAGATGCCTTTAGCACCCCTCAGTGGATTTTTCTTCCATTATTTTAGTCACATTTTAAGCCTAAAACCTGTTAGTATCAGTTAAAAGAAAATGCATCTTTTATACGGACAAACATCTACAATGCATTTTATCAATGCTATCACATGCATTTGTATCAAATTAAATCGGATTTTAATCTTATACGTTTCCGTGAGGGCTGTTACGAAGTTCTCAGCGTTTTCAAGTTGACTCAGCTGTTAGGATGTTGGGAACACTTTCGCTGCCACTCTCCCCTCTAAACCCGCGCCTTGACGCATGGGAATTGTAGTCTTTGTGCTTAGGGCTTGTTCTTCCCCCGTGAACTACATTTCCCAGAGGGCTCCCCTTCCGGCAGGCCAGCCTTATCCTTCCGCGGCCAGGCACGGCAGCACCATGAAAGGTGAGTTTTCAGCGTTATTCACCGTATCTCTCTTATTTCATTAGACGGGTTCGGTTCGACTGTCACCGATAATGCTCCGCCATTATCACAGCACAAGAGACACGTGGGAAGATGACGTGGGAGTCCGTTTGGATTTGTGGCCTGTAGCCGTTTGTAGGATCCTGTTTATCTTCTACCTTAATCTTGCCTGATCTTTTTCTGTGGAGCATCTTGGGTGTGTGCTAAAAACAAACTCTAGCCTCAGATCTCCGTAGGTACGTTTAAAGAGTTTCACTTACTATTTACAGTAATTTTTTTTTTTTAAATCTGAGCACAGCTTTGTATTTGACGGGTAATATTCTGTCCTTTAATTTTCTCTCTTTCATAGTCCTTACCTGGTTCACAGCAGCTTTCAAATGTACCTGTAATTTTTGATTTTTCTCTCCTGTGGGCCAAGCCCTATTACATTTCCATTACATTTCCCCTCTGAACATTTCCTTCTGAGAGATCTTTTGATGATAAGGAGCAGGAATTAAGAGTTTTCATCAGTGAAAGCAATTTAATTACCATCAAACTGGCTTAAGAGTCTGTGGGGACCATCATGACACAAGTTGCTCTCAAAGCAAATTAGTTTATCGGGAGACTTTGTCCCTTCCAATTAATTCATATTGGAAATTAAACCTCTTCAGAGAGAACGCCCAAGACAACTCCTGCTAAACAGCAAAACAAAGCGAAAATCATTGCAAACAGAATCACTGCTTAGATACAAAAAGTAATTCAGACTATGGAGTCTGTCCAATCTTCCCTGCATTTCAACTGATGATGACAAAAAGCCTTGAGAACTGAAGACTATCTGAGCCAAATCTACTCTTTGCCACTAGCATGAATTTAGAATCACAATACTTAGAGCTGAACACCTAAACCTCAGATGTATCTAAGCCCCCAGTTGCCCCCAAGTACTAGGTCTTACAGTAAATGGAGCAATATTTAAATACATCTGAAGTTTAGGTGTTCAGGAGATCGTCCCCTTTTATCAGTAAATAAAATTCTTCCTCCATCTTCCACATCTTGTACAAGCCCCCTTGCTTAGGGAGATTTAAGGAGGCAGAAATACCAGTCAGTTCTCAGGACCATTGCTTTCAAAGCTTTTTGTACATTGTTTGCAAAACCATAGAGAGGCCCAGAAAAAATAATTCTAAAATAGTGAAATAGAGAAAGAACTGCAGACTGCTAGAAAGCCCAAACAAAATCAAAGTCCAAGCCCATCCACTTGTGTCTCAACAGGTCCTGCACACAATTCCAGGCTACTTAATGAGCAAAGCCATCCTGCCCATCCCCAGCAGGGCATGTCATTCCTCCCTTAAAGCAGAGTATCCCTCCCATTCCTACCTGCCAGGCAGTTCCTTCTACCCCTCCCCCCCCCACCACTTTTAATGATCTGTTCTCTCTCAGAAAGCCCCTGTTGTGGAAGCAAAGCAGTACCTCTCCATCTCCCCACTGACTCTGGGGAGGTGGCACCCACAAAAGAGGAGGTGCCAGAGGCACTGAGACAGTGTAGACAGTGCCCTCATCATCTTCAGTCCCATTTCAAGGCCTGTTCTGCACCAGGCCTTTGTAAAGAAAAAAAAACCAAAAAAAACCCCAACCAAAACACACCACACAGGAGTAACTCCAGTCAAGGCCTTTGTCAGGAAAAAATAATATTTCAAAGTTGTTTTTCTCTCCGTTCCTACAACATATGTAAAGGATGGGGTAAATAAAAAAGACCGATTTGGAGCAGGCAGAATCTTAAAAATACAGAGCAAGGCTCTCTTCTGAGGAGAAACCAGCCAGTGCCTTTGGGGTGAGGTGCTTGGCCTTCCTGCCATTTCCTTTCTGGCCCACTACATATACCTGGGAAAGGCTTTGCATGCACAGGTCTTTCTGGGCTCTTTACAAGTCCTCTTAGGCACTCATCCTTTACACCAGGATAGAACAGCAGGAACCCTGCAAGTCAGGGTTGTTAACTTTGTGCTCAGTGTTCCCCTCTGCCAAAGGAACATACTGTCCTTGGATGGTGGGCTTTAGTTAATGTTTCCAAAATAATTTGGTTTTTTACCAAAAAGAGAGCAAAGAATACTTATCAGCATAATTTTCTAGAGAATTCCAAGAAAATGGCATTAAGGACATGCTTTTTACTTTCTTTTACCTGCCATGTGTTCTGTTCTTGCCTTTTAGCTGAACATGTTCTCTGCCAGGAAGTGTTCTGGAGTTTTCAGAGCCATCAGACTGCATCATTTCAGATCCCATTCTGTATCCAGAGCCTTTCCAAACCTGACTTTCGTGCCAGCCTGTCTTCCCCCAGATCCCGTGGAAGTGGAGGAGCTGCAGCGCTTTGTTTCTAACTCCAAGAGGCTGTTTGTAATGACTGGAGCTGGAATCTCGACTGAGTCAGGGATCCCAGATTACCGCTCTGAGGGTGTTGGGCTCTACGCCAGGACAGACAGACGGCCCGTCCAGCACGCCGAGTTCATCCGCAGTGCCAGTGCCCGGCAGCGCTACTGGGCAAGGAACTTTGTGGGCTGGCCCCAGTTCTCCTCACACCAGCCAAACAAGGCACACCTGGTACTAAGAGACTGGGAGAAGCTGGGCAAGCTTCACTGGCTGGTGACCCAGAACGTGGATGCCCTTCACACCAAAGCTGGGAGCCAGCGCATGACGGAGCTGCACGGCTGCACACACAGGTACAGCTGCTGGCACAGGGGGGTTGGTCAGTGGGTGACTGACAGGCAGCTGCAGTGTCAGCTGCTGAGAAAGGAGGCAAAATGTCCATGCTGTGTTCCTGGAGATGACACGCACAAACGTGGTATTGGGCTGGGGTGGAGGAAAAGATCACAACTCAGCGCTGTTCAGAGCACGGTATTTAAGAAACATGACCCCCACTCCATTTTTGGGAAGCATTATTTGGATCAGTTTCCTTGAAGCCTGCATCCATTTCCCCTTTCCTTGGTACAGTGAATGTCCTCTTAGTAAAGAGAACAAGGGGATCATGAGGATGCAAGGATTATCCACCTTAAGAAGAGTGGATAGTGCCAGAATTGCATGGGATGCATGGACTGGAGAAGGGCCATCTACAGCCTGGCTGGGATCATCCAAAATTTCCAGATGTAAAAGCACATGCTGAGAGAGGATGTACAGCAGGACTCAAAGCACTTCCTCTAGAGCATTCCTACAAAGCAACAATCAGAGGCAGAAAGACATCTCCTTGACCTGTACTATTTGGTAAATAAATTTGGAAAATCATTACAGGCCTCCTAAGGAACGAGGTAGAGTCTCCAGATCCTCAGCTGACACGAAACTCTCCATTAAGACTTTGCTCTGAATTTCAGGGTTTTCTGCTTGGCCTGTGGAGACCGAATCTTGCGTTCTGAGCTCCAGGAGCACTTTGAAACTCTGAATCCTACTTGGAAGGCTGAAGCGTTTGGTGTGGCTCCTGATGGGGATGTCTTCCTGACGGACGAGCAGGTGCACAATTTCGAAGTCCCAGCCTGCCGTAAATGTGGTGGAATCCTGAAGCCTGATGTGACCTTCTTTGGAGACACAGTGAGCCAGGAAAAAGTCCGTTTTGTACACCGACGCCTGGCAGAATCAGACTCCATGCTGGTAGCAGGATCCTCTATGCAGGTAAGTAGGTCTGCCTCCCAAACTGCATTCC
>NW_008240055.1:122411-129254 GCF_000691975.1 Corvus brachyrhynchos | reverse complement strand
GATCTGCCTGCAATGATCCTTGGTCCCACAATTTAGGACTACGAATGGTTTGTGGATCAGATCAACCTTTGCAGAGCTTGTTTATATTTTATTTTTACTGTGGTTGGAATCTGGCTTTATGGGTGACCTGTTTGGGCTTCCCTGTCATTCTGTTGCCAGTCTGCTTCATGCTGCTGTAAATAACGCCATTCAGACCTCTCTCTGCTGTCTCCTCCATCAGGTCACAATTGTCCATGAAGGCAAGATACCTGAAAAATTAATTCCTCACTTTTTTTTTTGCCTGAAATTTTTAGCCTTTGGTAGTTTTTTAGGCTTCATGGCACACTGTGTAGAGTACCAGATTTTAGGACCTCTCATTCCTTATTAAATTCTCAATAAGAGAGCTGAAATATCTCTGCTGCTTGGGGTTGTCCTTTGTATCAGGATGTGTTTTCTCCACTAGCCTCTTATCTATAAGGTAAGGTAGCTAAACAACAGGGGTTTCTAAACCCATACAAGCTTTTGTTGTAGTGTTTGTATAAGATAGAACTTGTTCCTGGAAAAATATATTACATTAAAAAAACCTTATTCTAACACCTCTCAGAAGGAGAAAAAACCAAGGCTGCCTGATTGTGATTCTCTTGGCTTCAGGATATTGGATACAAATTCCTTGAGCTTGCACTTCTTAATCTTATAATCCTCTGTACAGGAATGATTGAAATGCCTTAGGTTCGTTCTTGTACTACCTAAGCTGGGCCATGCAAGAACCATCAAAGTGCAGCATTTAAGTACCTGTGATAACTAACAAAAACTGCTGCAGAGATTTACTAAAAGACAAGGACATTTTCCTTCAGTGTGCTCTGAAGCTTCAGTTTCTATGAAATTGCATATCCTTCACTGACAGAGGGTAAAAGCTGTTCTTTTTTGTGCACTCCTGAACGAAGACATTTCCTACCTGAGCTCAGTGCAGCTGCCTAACACAGCATGTACATACAGCCCTTTTCCCATTGCCAACAGCAACTATTTCATTCCTTTCTGTAACTCTTCTTTTGCCTAAGCTGCCAGTAATTTTGTCTTCTGGTACTCCCGCAGGTATACTCTGGTTACAGGTTTGCTCTTGCTGCCCGAGAGAAGAAGCTGCCAATTGCAGTCCTTAACATTGGGCCCACCAGGTTAGATCACTTTGCATCTTTAAAGCTGAATTCCCGCTGTGGAGAGCTGCTGCCCTTAATTGTTTGCACATGATCCAATCAGCTGAGCTTCAGTAGCTATCAGGATTAAAGTTATTTTTACGAGGTGAGTACCTTTCCTGGTCAGTCACCTTACAGGGTAAGAATATGGGTTCCTGGCAAATGCTGAGGCTGAGATGTGCTGACTGACAAAATGTTCCCAAACTGTGCACCAAAAGGTGGCTGTAAATTTTAATCTGTACCTGGTCTGTTCTGATGGGCCATGATACCGTTTCCCGTGATGTTAAACAAAAAATATACTAAGTGCTGGCACTCCCAGAGGATTGGGTAGGAGTAGCCAGAAAACTCAATAGTGTAGAATTCGAATCCATTTGTTACTATCAGGAAACTACAGGATCACCTGTAGTTCCAGAGAACCTGATCACAGCCGTTGTCTTTGCAACTGACCATTCAAAAGCTGTTCCTGATTGAATTGGTCCAGCTAATCCTAATCAAGGACTGCTGTTTAAAGTAACCAGTTCAATCCATAAAGCAGCTTCTTTCTTCCTCTCTTGCAGGACTCATCTCAGAAAGGGGAAAACTCCAATCCAAGAGGCAGCTGTGAGATCTACTGCACGGCCGCTGAGGGCACCAGGAGAGGGCAGCAAGCCTTGCACATGTCAGCCTCACCAGTTCTCTCCATTGAAACCATCTCCACTTACCCGGAAACAGAATGATGATGGGAAAAAAAGTACTTTTCTGCCTTACCTTGCCATTGTAAACAGTGCCTTTTCATTCACTGGGGCAGGATAACTGGACTACCGTATCCGAGGACAAAGTACCTTTCTTATAGTTGTCCCCAGAGGAGAAGTGGGGACAGGGATTCTGAGGCTATAGCACAGGAGGGCAATGTGGGAAACCAGAACACTGCTGAGGGATCTGATGTCACTGGTGGGATACTGTGGAGTGTGCAAAGAGGAAAAGGAGGCAAGAGGAACTGCAGTTGTCACATAAAAGAAAAAGGGTTCAAAATAGAAGCTGGACAAGAACAGTGCTCTCGTAACAGATTAATTGGAAGCAGAGGCTATAAGGTTGATGTCTTCCAGCAAGGAGGGGAAGTCAGCATTTCTCTCAACTGTCAGTTGATGAGCTAAACTGCTTCCTATCTGAATCCTTTAAAAATTAAATATTGTTGAGGTGCCAGAGCAGTTACGTTAAGCTAATCTGACCAGCACTACTTTCAGTGAGGTGGCTACATTTTCCAGAATCCATTTTTTGAAGATGTTATTTAATTAATGAATAGCTAAGGAATCAATTAAAATTGTTTACAAGATTGAGACTACTTGCATAGTAATTTTCTCTCCCTCCTGTGATTTATTTAAGTACATTCTCAGTAGCCAGTTTAGATTCAATTTTTACATTGCAAAAATGCAGGATGTAAATACTAGCAGCTGATGAATTAAGAGAGAAATACAATTAAATCTGTACAATAGGTCTCCCTCAGGAGGTAATCTCTATTAACAGGTGCAATTTCCACTCTCCTAACAGGAGATCCATCACTACTGGGTAGTGATCTTTTGTTGATTCTTAGGGTGGTATTGTAAGCCATGTCAAACCATTTACAGAGTAAAATACAGAACCTGGCACAAACTAGAACACTAAATTTTTGACCCGACCTTCTGCATGAATCTACCACTCCCCTTCTAGCTTTGAGGGATTTAATTGTCAGGGTTGCCCGAGTGCCCCCTCCTACTCTCCAAGTAACATGTCCTGTACTAATATTTTGACAAGAACTGTAACAAGCAGTTGGAAACAAGGATGCCAGAGTCATCTGCTAAAAGGTCAAGTAGCAAAGCAAGGACAACTGACCAGAGGATGCAAAGTTCATTTTTGCTTTGTTGTTGGTTCAAATCCATGCCAGGAAGGAGCAAATAAAGCACAGAATCAAAGGGGTACATAAGACATCCAATTTCTACAGAAGGTAGAGGGCACTAAGATGCTTAACACGTTTCAAGATTTGGCTGTATTGGGTTAGAGGGGAGAGAGCTTCACTTAGAAGCCAAGCAAGAACAGTTTGGGACTCCCACCTGCCTTCTGCTGTCATTGAATGGTGACTCCCTATTCCGGTGACTCCATATTCCAGTGACTCAGGTGTCTGCTGTTTGGCAGTGAACAAAGCTCACAGATGTCAGTCCATCTTTAGCTGCCCTGTCCATAGTACAGCTGTCCCACTAACCAAAGCTATTGCAGAAATCATGCCTAAAGCACAGCAGAATCTCCACATACATCACATTTTCATATAGGGATTTCCCTGTAAGAAGAGACACTGATGCCTGCTCAGCAGAGGAGCTGGGGCTGAGCTTCTCACTATCCACATCATCTTCTCCCCCTCCTTGAAACTTGCATGACATTGGTGTGTCAAAACCAGAGGCTGCAGGTTCAGTGCTAGTAGAGCATTTTGAGAAGGTGTGGGAACATTGCCAAGCAGTCTAAAACAAGTCTTAGAATGAGTTCTGTGACAGGTAACTAAACGTCCCACATCTACCCCTGCCTCTTCTCTAGTTCTGCAGGCCTATGGGAGGGGAGTCAGGTGTCTCTTCAGCATCACTATCAGATGAGTCATTACCCCAACTGGACACTGATCATACTTTTAAGCCACCAGGACCATGGCTTACAATAAATGAACATTACAGTAAATTTCCCATGCATGGTTTATTACTACATGTTAATGAGCATATATACAACTATATGAGGCTGAGATGAAGAAGTTCCTTCTTTTTTTGTGTTAAGTTGATCCAGCACTACTAGAATTGACTTTTTTAGAGCAGGATCAGAGGACTTCACTTCTTACCTTGTTTCCCAAAATACCATTAAAAAGTTTGGTCGCATGAGAAATGCCTGAGAGAGCCTAAAATTCCTACACCAAAAGCAGTGGCATGAAATTAGCTGAACCAACAGCTTTTGCTCTTCCCTTTTTCTTACAGCTGTTTCTCCTGAAGCTTGGATAGAGGAGCTTAGAGTAACTTATAATGGATTTTTCTTCTGCTCCTCTGACAGTGGGATTGGAGTTACGCAAAGCAAATAAAAGTTACTTCCTATTTGGCAAATCTTGTCTTTGTTTCTGGGCAAATTCTCAGAGCAAACTGTAATTGAGTCCAGCAGCCTGAGGAAGGTATTTCATATACTGAACTCCAGTGAGGGCAGCAGAAAATTCAGATGGCCCAGAGGTTTTGGTATCTGTGGTATAAGTGCAGCCTCCCACATCTTATAGTCAGATTGCTCCTACTGACACACCTGCTTGTTCATTACTTCTGGAAAATGACCCAAAATCCAGGGCATGGAGAACTTGGGAGGTTCAGTGGAGTGAAGATGACTAAATCTACCATCTAGAGCATGCTTCTTCCCCTGTGACTGCTTGGGATATCGCCCTGTGAGTGCCTGGGATATCGCCCTTTCCCAGCCTTTGCAGTAGAGTCAAGCCAGATGGGCTTTAAAACCACTGTTCCAGACTGTTCCTGCAATTCTGTGTGCAGCTCCCTGTCATCTCCCTTCCCACTAAGGAAAGATACCCCAGTACCACTTTCTGCACTTCTTCCCTTCTGCACCACTAACTAAACAATGGCAGAGAAAAAGAGAAGCTGAGCCTGAAGAGGACAAGCAACAGTGCAAGTGTCTCGAATTGTCTCCAGGCCCAAGCAGAAATTGACACAGGATCATTACCATGAGCAGAGTTGTTTGCTGTCTGCATGTCTCACCTCTGCTGGAGCACTCTTTTTCATCTGTGCAATGCCCATATAGTTAAGAGTAATTCAGCTCTCCCTGCAGGGAGTGAAAAATCTTGGCATGGAAAACAACAATAGAGAAGAGAGTGAGACTTCACTTCTGCAGTGTGAGCCCACGGAGCTGCTCTCCCTCCAGCATCTCGCGCACCAGCTGTGGTGCTGTGTAGGGCCTCAGAGCTCCCACTTGCTGAAAACAGGGATACTTTGTGTTCCAGGCAATTCCTTTCTGGTTTGGAACAGAAGTACAGGCCAGCATGGCAGAAGGTCTTCACGAACTCCTTGTACTCCCCTACACTGGAAGTTCAAGCAGTCACTAGCCCTGCTCTTACAGTCTTCCCACAACGTTCCTCAAAGCCCTAATGAGCAGCTTTGCTCAACCCCTTCAGCCTCCCCACCTGAGCCATTCATTAGGGCCTGACACTGCATTATGTGGGAAGGCTCCCTATAGATGGGGGATGTTTGGATTGTTTGGATTCCCATGCCATCAAAGTGTCATGGGAATGAGAAGCATGATCAAGGGACCAAACATAAGTACATGCTTATAAAATCCATATGGAGTAAGACAGATATGGAATGAATTTGAGCCTTCATCTCTGAAGGTTTATCCATGGAATGCTAGTGTGCCCTAAATGCTGAATGCCAGGAGTAGATATACTGCTCACCTCAAATCTAGAGTTCCTGTTACAGGCAAAATTCATACTAACAGTTTCTGAAATGCTTCCAGTGCACCCCAGCAATATTCCCTACTTGTGATAATACAGCTCAAAGGTGCAGTTCCTTCTAGACAGTGATGATATGTTAGTTTTTTTCTCTACAATGAGATTTATCACAAGGGGATTTAATAACATTTACTTAGGGACTTTACTGTTCTACAAACAATAATTTCAGAGAATCTAAGCTAGAGAGTGAGTACAGGAGACCTCATCTTGCTCTTCCAGCCCTAAGAATGACTCGTTTTGGCCATATGATGGGATCTCATCCAGGATCCTCAAGATTTCTGTGGAGGACTCCAAGTACTCAATGTTTCCAGAAAATTCATATACACAAACACCTGAGGACAAATAAGCAACAAATACTTGTACAAAACTAGGACAAAATGCAATTCACTATCCTTTCTCATTATCATTCTAATGCCCTCAAAGATACATTTACTTTCAGTAGGAAGGCATTGCAAATACCTTCCAATAACATATCAAGACAGCTTCATCCTTCTCCATGTTTCTCATTTCCCAGACCACTCTCAGATCCTTGGGTTTTGCTCTGTGTTTGGGTACAGTTCATTCTGATGATGAACTGGGGCCCTCCTCATGCCCTGCCAGCAAGCAGAGGTGTGTGTAGACCCTGCCCTGGGAGCTCACCCACACCTCCAAAAGCCTCTGCCAGCAAAACTGGTACCAAGGGTGGGGGTTAGCTTTGGCACAGGACCTTGGCAGGGTTGGAAAAGTGGGGCAGATACTGTCCCTCAGAAGGGCTCCCTGCCTTCCAGGCCAACATTACCTCCTTCTCTCCAGCTCCTAAATGGGAACAGTGTCTCCTTCCCTGCAGCTCCTGACTGGGAACAGCACCGGGCAGGGGAAGGGCTCCCCGGGCTATGCACACAGGACACCCTCAGGAGAAAGGAGCACCAAACAGCTCAAGACCGTCACGCAGCGATGCCCCGGGGAAGAGGGACCGCTGTGCTCTGGCTAACGCATGGGCAGCCCGAGGCGAGGGCGGCAGAGGCGAGGGCGTGAAGGGCGCCCTCAGGAGTCCCGGGAGGGCGAGGAGCTGCGCGAGAGTGAGGGCGGCGGGAGGGTGAAGGCGGCCGTCAGAGTGAGGGCGGGCGAGAGGGATGGCCTGGAGAGTCTCGGGAGGATGAAGGCGGGCGGGAAGAGCGCCCTGAGGAGCCCCAGGCGGGCGGGAGGGGAGCGCTG
>NW_008240055.1:116424-121952 GCF_000691975.1 Corvus brachyrhynchos | reverse complement strand
AGCGCGGCGGTAGGAGGCGGCTAGGAGGACCGGTTTAGGTTATTTATTTGTTTATTTGGTCCTGCGGCCGCCCTGAGGCACATGAGGGCGATTATTTGCAGTATTTCTCGGTGTCCAGCTTCTTGTACTCGGGGTTGTAGGGCGCCTTGGCGAAGCACATGGCAGCGGCGCGGTCGCAGTTGCAGATGAACGAGGCGCACTCCTTGTTCTTGCCTGGAGGAGAGAGAGCAGCGGTCAGAGCCCGCGGCTCCTTCGCTAGGCGCTGCAGTGACTCGGGCTGGCATTTCTGCTGTCACGGTGTACTCGTTTCACTGTTGCCATCGTTCTGGGAGTGCACAGGTTTCTCCCCACTAACCCACTGCCCCCAAAGCTTTGTGTTCCAGCCAAGCCATCTCTCTCTTTGCCCCTTCCTCCCTTCCCTGCAGCCCTATTTGCCAGCCTCTCTGCTCTTTACCTCCGTTCCAGAGCCCTGTAAAGTCTCCACTATTCATCAGAGGTGTCTGGCAGAAGACGTATAGCAATTCCCAGTTAACATACTGATCTCTTGGATACTGCCATTACAGGGCCTCCCAGAAAAGTACTCAATACCCTGAAGAGTAGACAGGCTTCCCTATATCCTGCCGTACCATATATCTTCATAAAACTTTAAATTGTGGGCTATATAGAGAATACTCGTTCGAGTGCCTGTGTGAGGTGCCCTCCTTTTAACAACCAGTTCCCCTGGCAAGAAGTTGCACTGGTGCGAATGTAACACAGCCCTGTGCCTTCCTAAGAGAGACTGGAGAACATCTGGAGTGATGTGGAAATGGACATACTGCTACATGTGATCTGCCCATCAGAGCAGCTGAAGTGGTACAGCTTAGTGTAGGGGTTGTCCAGGAGGAATCTGCAGGATTCCATTTTCTTTGCCTGGGTGTAGCAGTTATCATGTACTTGGCAGCACCTGGGAAATAAGGAGAAAAAGGTTAGAAAATACCAGAATTGCAAGCTCAACTGACCTGTAAGACACACAAATATGCTAGATTTGCTTTGACAAGGCACTGAACAATTAAAAAAAAGATACCCAGTGATAAGAGGGCAGACACAATGGGATAGAGTTGTGCCAGCTCATGGTCCAAGAGGTTCTAGTACATATATATACTTACAGGAGCATCTTCACACTTGTCTGTTGGGCACAGGGAAAGCAAAAGCCAGTGTTTACCCTACACACCCGCTCAGTGCCTGGTAGCTGACAAGCTCTCAGCCAACACAGTCCAAGACCTGGTTGTCAGACTTGTGTGTCTCTAAATTGCCCATGCCATTTCCTAGCATTTTGCAGTGCAATCCGGCTCTGCACATGTTGATGGTCAAGCACTGGGCAGAGTGTGCAGAGCTGCATCCAGGCTGCTGGCCCAGCACTGCTGCAAAAAAAAGGCTTGAATGAGCACACTGTGCTGCCATAGAAGAGAAAAGAGGAGTTGCTGTAATTATATTTTATCTTAGTAATAAGGCATCAAGGTGTGATAGTGCACATCCTTTTCCCCTTGAATCCATCTGTGAGAGAAAGCTGCATTCACAGCAGCCAGAGAGTTTTGTAAATGTTCACAGGCAGGGCCAGCTGAGATGAAGCTGAACCAGAAAAGTACAAGCAAGGAAAGAGGTTTGTAAAAGTAGAGTCTTATAAAACCTGTCGAGCTTGTCCACTGGAGTGCCGGTGCCCCCCAAGCCACAGTAGCAGCCATAGTCAGCGAAGTCCAGCAGTGGGTAGCTGCCCGGCAGGGTGCACTTGATCATTTTGCGGAACAGCCACACAGCCCGGGGCGAGACCTCAGTGCTAGCTGCACCCACTGGGGAGAGACACAGAGAGTGGTTAGTGTCAGGTTCAGGGTTACCAGTGCGAGGGCAAGGGCACTTACACACCTGACAGCAGGAAAAGCAGGGCCAGGAACTTCATTCTCGCAGCACTTGACACAGAGACTGCTGCTAAGGGAAATGAGTCTTTATACAACAGGGTCACCTTGACATGGGTGTGATATAAACCAGCCAATATTTATGTTACTAAATGCAGACTTCTTCCATCAGAGGCTGTGGGCGGCAGGTTGTGGCGTGACCAGTTGAAGGCCAATTGAGATAAATCCATGAAAGCCAGAAAGGCAAATATTTGCTCTCTAGATTTTTACTATTAAATTCTTGTAGTGCTACTATTAGAAGTCAGCCTGAAAGACCTGGATATTTTTAAGGGCTCTCTACTAAAAAATAATGGCAGTGTGGTAGTTCAGTTGGAAGTTTCTGGCACACTAATTAAGTACCTGCCACTAATGCTTGCATCCTCTTTTTATGGTATCCCACTTATCATTAATCCTGTATCTCTCCATGGGTTCTCTTGGTGTAATGCAGAAAATAAGGTACAGGTTGTCCACTCACATCAAATGACTATTTGGCATGAGCTGAACTGAAAAAAAATCAAGCTGTTCTTTACTTTAAAACCACAGAGAAGGAGGTACTACTAGGCAAGAAACAGGAGCCAAGTGATCTGGAAAACCTCTCTATTTGGCTTAAACAAGGAGTAGTATCTGGTTTTATGTGGCCTTAAGCAATTTACACTGGAAATGAACCGGGCTTAGAAGTTTCAACATACACAGCAGACTTCAGTAACTTAGAGCAGTTTCTCTTTCTCCAACACCAATGCAGAACCCAGTTAAGAACCTTTGGTCCTCTGTGCCAAGGGACGAGCTGAGTTAGGAACCTTGAAAGAAGTTCAAAAAAATGGGTAAGAAAAAGCTTCCTGGAATCAGCCTTGGGTAAGTAAAAACATTGCACTCAGATCCCAGAGGGTCTGGCATTTTCAGGGCTACAGGTTTGGCATTTTGACACACTCAAGATACAGTTATTAGATGTGATTGTCAAGTCTGTGTTGATTTCCAAAGCACCAAACAAGCCCTCAGCTTTTAAGAGCAGAGGAGGAGGCAAAGGCCACCTTTCTGCAACAGCCCAATATACCAGAGTGCTCATGCAGGAAACTTTGGGCTCACCACCCACCAGTAGGTTCCAAAAAGGGTGATGAGGACACCTTCCTCCTCATAGGGTCTGAAACTACACCAGGGTACCCACAGTACCCACTGGATGTTGACATATCTGTAGGACATCTAGGTAAAGCTAGACATGCTGCTGAACAACCAGATCGATTCCAACTTTTTTGATCTCTTCAACCGCTCCCATTCTGGGGCTCCCCACTCATGGATTACCTACAGCCAAATGGATGCCGAGTTGCAGATTTAAGATTCTCAGTGTTCTAACAGAGTATTGAACAAACATTAAAGGCCGATGTAAAGGACAGTCTGTATGCACAGTTAGTTCAGAAAAAACAATTTAAACTTTTGTCCACAGATCAATCTGCCGACTTTCCCTTCAATATCCACTTAAGTGCTCTCTGTCTTCTCTGCTTTTACCATTAAAAAAAAAAAAATTGTTTTCGTACCTATGAAACGTAGGAATCTGTGGTTCCTTTTTCCTCTTTTCTCAGTATCTGATGTATTATTGATGTTTGCTATAAAATTTCCAGTCAAGTGGCCTTTTAAAATCATAAATCAACAACTTCCTACATTTTTAGTTCAACAAAAGGATCACCAAGTGTGGGAAAGCAAGCATGTGAGCATTACAAGAGTGCCTCATGAGAAAAATCCCAGCAGGGTAAAGATTTTTTCACCGATGCTATTTTTGGTTCCCCCCAACCTGTGCTGTATACAAAGCCACTGGTCCTCAGTACACTTGTGAGCGCATTTCAACCTCTTAACTGGTTCCAACTTACAGGCTTAAGCCTTAAATTATTTTTAAGACTTTTTTATAAGCCCCATTGCAGAGTTCCCTACTATTCTACACTGTTAAAATTCTCCTTTCTCTCTTTTGTCTGTTAAGGACTTTACTTCCCATCTCCACATTTTACTTTCTTACATCTAGCTTCCTTGGTCCACCACAGTCAATTGAATCCAGGGTATGAGCCTAACTTCTAAGCACCACATTATCTCCTTTTCTGAACCTACAAATATTTAAACAAAACCTCCGTAATGTAGAGAAGAGACACAATCTCTACTAAAACCAGATCTGCCTCACATTATAAACTGGGCCACTGCCCAAGTGGGGAAGCATAACAGTGAGTAAGAGACCTGCCTGGGGCTTTTATCCTTGAGGCGGGATGCAACTCCTGCCAAGTCTAAGTTCACCTGAAATCTCCCCCACTGGAAAACCTCGCACCCCCAAATAATGACAGAGAAGGACAGTTTTCAAATAATTTATTAGGAATTTAAAACTGAAATCTGGAAAAAGGGTTACAGGTGTGGAGAGAACAAACATTGGAGTGTAATAACTTACTGGCTTAAAAACACAGCTTTATTTCTTTTAAAAAAATGCCCACCCTGAAACCAGAGCCCCAGCCTCCAGGCAGTGGCTAGAGAGTGACTCACAGCCCAGCAGCAGCACAGCTGGCCCAGGATGTCTGGAGGGGGCACAGAAGCAGCTCAGCGCATACACCAAGAGGGAGGAAAGCGCTGTCTGCAGACCCAAATTTGAAGT
The DNA here is from genome assembly GCF_000691975.1 of Corvus brachyrhynchos. Classification (NCBI taxonomy): domain Eukaryota; kingdom Metazoa; phylum Chordata; class Aves; order Passeriformes; family Corvidae; genus Corvus; species Corvus brachyrhynchos. The sequence goes on along the minus strand of NW_008240055.1, from coordinate 117,404 downwards.
ATATAGAATAAAAATAAACCCAATAAAATGCAGCTCTTCTTTAATTAGGAAATATTTAAAAAAACAGACATACAGACTCTTGTCTCAGTAACAAAAATTATTGCTTTGTGTTTTCAGTACTGATCTGTTAAGTACCTTCTTAACTAAACAGAACTCTCCAAACGCATCGCTCAGGTCAGGACAAATTCCAGCAGACAGGGGAGAGATGGAAGAGAAGGGCCCCGTGGGCACTGTGGCCCTCCCAGTCCTTTTCTAAATGCCCATCTCCTTTATAGGGGCTCAGTTTGGGAGAAGAGAGGGAATGATTTTTAAACTTAAGATGAAGCTGTTATTTCCCTGGGAAAAGAGTTTGGCTGCATCTTAATAAAAGGCTTAATCACCCCCCTTAACAAGGTCTTTGGTTCACTGAAATCCAGACCCAAACCTGCCCTGTGTACTCCTGCTGGAGGCCTCCCCTGGCAGAGTGCTGGTTAGCAGGGGCCTGGATCATACCAGGGGAAGCCCCAGCAGGTTCTGGAGAAGGGACCGGATCACCCGCACAGGACAACTGACAAATTCCCACAGTCTTCAGAACACAGAGTAAAGCAAACGGGAAGCTGCAATTCTATAATTCATATAATCCCTGAGAAGCCCTTAACCCGCCCCCAAATCACCACCCTAATGCTTTTCTCCCCTGTTAATGAATCCCCATCCCAGAGCCTTGCCCTTCAGAGAACGATTACCCAAATCTCCCCCTGGCTGACACCCCTTCTGATACCCTCGTCTCTGGAGGAGGATCCCCTTTCTCAGGAAATCTTGATGCAAGCGATATTGTTTGGAGAGCGAATTCCTTTCGAAGTAACCAAGACAAGCAACGGCAGCAAAGCCCTTTGCCTAAGCCAGCCCAGAGCTGGCGCTACAGAGCCCAGGGATGGAGTCTGTACATCGAGCAATTCAAAGCAGCTTTAACCCGCTCAGCGAAACAACCGATGGATTGTAAC
>NW_008240055.1:102461-116366 GCF_000691975.1 Corvus brachyrhynchos | reverse complement strand
AGCCAGGCTGCAGGCAGCAGCCAGGTTCAGCTCACAATATTTACATATTATACAGGAGGAAAAGAAAACCCCACGTAAAACTAAACCTAGGGAAAAAAAAATCTTTCAGCTGTAAGGATAGTGTTTTTCACTTAGCAAAATATACATTTGTTTTGTTCCATAGCGATGTCCAACATTTTCGGATCCTTGGAGTTTCACACTTTTCAAAGCCTCACATTCCTCACATTTACAAAACAGAAACAATTAAAAACAGTTTCTTTAAAAAAAATAGAAATACAGCAGTTCCTCTCAGCCTTTGCTCTCTGTCTCTTTCTTCCCTTCAGAACTGCATTCTTGTTACATACCGTGCTTTAAAAACACTGACGACAACAACAACAGTTGAAAATATTCAAAACAGTTTCAAAGCCAAATAAAAATACTCCTCAATGAAAACTACCTAACACAATCACAAAGCCAATTCATAAAATATGTCTACTAGCTCGGGAAAGAGCAAACAACAAAAAGAAGGGGCAGCCCCCAAAAACGATAAAAAAATAAAATAAAAAAATAAAACTAACAGCTAATAAAATAAATAAAAGAAGAATCAGTGGGCTGGGGGCAGGGAGGGGGAAGCGTAAACCGTCGGTGGTTAGTAACAAAGCGAGATGATCTCCTCAGGTTCAGTCCAGTGTGGTCTGGTCAAAGGGAGAGATCGGGCAGGGTGGCAGGAGCCTGGCAGCCAGCCGGCAGTGTGCAGTTTGATTCAAGAGAAAGGTAACCTTGGCTCATCCCCCGAGGCTCACCAGATCCTCCAGCCGCTCACTGTCCTCGGTTAGGTCACTGGGGAATCTACAGGACATAGCAGGAGAGGGAAGGGACAGGATCTAGAACAACCACAGCTTTCCTTCTGGGGTTTTCTTCCTGTGTGATCTGACAGTGATCTCAATACCCAAACTTTGCCCCAACACAGTCTTGCTCTGCACATCGCTGGGACAGGGCATGGGAGAGACGTTTCCATCTCTAATGGCAACATGCAGGCCTGGGAAACAAGGTCCCACACACCATGTGGCCTGGCCCATGGGAGGGCTGGGACATAGCAGGGTTCAGCCATTTCCCCAGCACTCAGCTCAGTGCAGCTCTGCCAGGCTGCCATGGGCTCCTGTCCATGGACACCGTTCCCTCCAGTTTTTGCCCTCCTTTTTGAAAAGCTGGTTGTTGAATTTATTTTAAATTTCAAGCCAGCTAACTTCAATCATATTTGTAAAGCAAACAAAGAATATCCACCAGCTCCCTCTCAGCCCATCCAAGGACCAAAACTAGAACTGATCAAACTTTCCTTCTGCCCTTCTCCCAGGCAGGAGATGAAAAACCTCCCTTCCCAGAGACTGGTCTCAGCAGCAGTGAGAAGAACCAGCTGGATGGTGGAGGCTTCCCCAGCCACACAGAAGAGCCAAGCTTTTCTCTCAGGATCACCACTGGGTTGTGACTCTGGCCAACCCTGCAGATGTTTTCTCTTTTTGTCAGTGCTTCATTTTCTTCCTCTTTGTGCCAGACACTAAGACACTCTCCACTCCCAGCCTGGGGAGCATTCAGTAGGAACCCAACCTGCCAAGCCTCTGGTGCAGGAGAGAGCCCCAGGCTGGCCACAGGACTCCTCCCGCCGACTGGGCCAGGCCATGGAGCCTCACAGCAACATCCACAGCTTCAGCTGAGAGCCCGAGCACAGGGGCCAGCTGAGAACCTCACTCCTCTCTCTCTCTCTTTACCTGCTCCTGTTCAAAGGTCTCTTACCTCCTGCCTCCTTGGTCCCCAGCTTCAGTGATACCCATTGGTAAAAGCTGTTGCAATCAAGGGACCCTGTGAAGAAAGAGTTAAAACCCCACTCTTAAACAAAAGAAAAGTGAAGAAGAATTACTAACACGACAAATTCAGTCATGGCCCAGATGACAGAGAAACTATTTTCAGTTGGAGGTGCCAGGTCTAAAGAGCACATCACCCTGCAGGATGCTGTGTCAGGGCCAAGACAGGCTCTTGGAAAGCCTGAGCTAGATCTGGGAAAGGTCTGGAGATCAGGACCTTGAGTGGTGATCAGGCAGAGCCAGCAGAAACCAAGGATGTGGACTCCAAGTGAGCCACTGCACTCTGCACAGTCTGTCTTTGGTCTGGGGCTCAGCAGTGGCACAGCCAGTGCTGCAGTGGGTGGTATTTCATAAACAGAAATCAGGCTGTAGGCTGTAGGCTGAGGGGGCTGCCCGCTGCTGCTCACCTCCCTCACCATGTGGAGACACAGCCCACTCCCCATCTCCCTCCCCCCCAGAGGGCACAGGGAGCACTCACCCCTAGGTTGTGTCCAAAGCCGGTGCTTGGGGCTGGACTGGCAGCGCTGATGTAACTGCTAACCCCTGAGTCCTGGTTGGCGGCTCCATAAAGCTCTGCCATCGGCCCGGGACTGGTGGTGCCCAGAAACCCACCAGTGCGACTGGGGGTGGAACCTACAGCAGGCAGCAGAACTACGTAGTGAAGATCCCAAAAATGCAACCCCATCCCACCCCGCCTCCCACAGCCCCTTGGCAAACCTCCATGACAAGACTCCCCCGCTGGGGAGAAAGTGGAGTTACCTGTCCCTCGCACCACGGCCGCTGCAGCCGCTGCTGCTGCCATTGGTCCATATGCAGTGAGGGGGATTGCTGGAAAAGAAGGAATAGGCATCTCAGGAGCATTGTGGCTACATGGGAAACTCCTCGAAGGCAGCCTTCATTTCCCACTGCAAAATACTGGGCCCACACATACATACTGTCTTAGTGCACCGAGAACATCCAAGGATGACAACAGGAAAATGCATAGCCCTGAATTTATCAGTGTTCTTTTGCACTGCCAGCATCCAGCAGAATGCACGAGCCATGCTCTGTCAAGCCCACACCCCAGAGCAGCCAAAGGCACGGTATGGAAAAGCTAGCTGAATGAGAAGTGGGCAATTTCAGATGTATGCTGTCACTACTAAGCTTGCAAGATGCAGTTAATCTGAAGCTACGGATCCAGATTTTGCAGTGAATGTGGAGAATAGGAAAAGCTCAAGGACAGAAGCTTAACATCCTGAGGCTCAGCCCCTCCTCTGTCTCTTGGTAATATTCTTGAATAACAGCCTCTTTCTATTCTTTAATAGCCTCTTTCTCCCTATTTCTTTGCTCAAGATCTACCATCCTTCTCACACTGAGTTTTGCTCCTGAATTGCTCAAAACCTCATTGTTCATTGTAGAAAAGCAGGAAACATATACCTAGGGAGCAGGAACTAGAAATGGCTTAATTAAAACAGTTAAGTCTTAATTTATATGTAGCAGTTCTAATTCCCAACTCTACTGCCACAGGCATTCAGCCCTCGGGGCAGAAGGCATCTAGCCAGTATGTTTCTCTTTGCCCTTAAAATGACGGGGTCAGCATTTCATGCTTGAATGTGAAATTCACTGTGATTCTGTTTAGAGCACCATAAAAAGAGGTCAGAACAAATCAATCATGTAAAGGCTGAAACCCAGACTAGCTTAGGAGGGAATATTTAGTAGCAGGCACCAGCCTGTTACAAGCAAACATCATACGAGGCTTCTATCTGGGTTAGTTGCTCATTACAGGCCCTGGGCCAATGCAAGCATGTTGCTGCTTCACATCACCCCCAAAGATGCTGTTCTGGGAAAGAAAGGCTTCTGGCAGCCACTCTCCTACCCCATCCCTGCTGCAAGTCCCTAACACAAGAGTGAATGTGGTTTTACTGAGAAAGGAGGTGAGGTCTTCTCAAAAGCTCCAGTTCTTTTTCCAAGAAAAACCCTTCTTGCCTTTGCAGTCTTACGTACTGAGACACCAGGCTTGTGTTGTGGTGACAAAGCACCTGTGCGTGCATCCCTGGCTGTGCCATCCCCTCCATTTGGTTCCCCTTGCCAAGCCACAAAGTGCAGCCCATGTGTGCTGCAGCCACTTGAAGGCACAAGGGCCCTTGAGTGCACAGCTCGCTGCACCTTCGTGGGAGCGGGGGCCCTGCCCTCTGTGGGGCAACAGCCAAGCAGCTGCTCAGGGCTTGTTTAACAGGAGGTAAGCATATCGAGGAGGGAAGAATGCCATGACCTCCAGCTGGTATTTCAGAGAGACACTCAGGACTGTAAGCTAACGTGGCATCCAGCCAGGACAGCAGCATTAATAACTTCTTGTTGTGCAGAGCCCTGGTGCACCCAGGCTACCGGTGACAGCCAGGCATCAGGTGAGTCACCTCTGCTAGGGAAAGGCACAGGACAGCCGGGGGTGGACATGAAGGGAAAAACACTTCTGCCAAGTCACCAACATTCCGCTACAAATGTGATGGGTTTTGCAGAAAAACACACATGTAAATAAACAACTGGACCCCCATCTGCTTTGCTTGCTAATCAGAAGGCTCAAAGGTGCTTATGCAGCTGTATACATTGTGTCAGGGAAGGGTTTTGTTAAGAGGGAGACAGGATTTAGTCTTCCCCTACCTCCCTCAGGGAAATTTGTTCATAGGTGGCCACCAACCTCAGTAGAGAGTCCCTGATGATTAACATAATTTTGTGCCACAGAAACTCCCTTTCAAGCCTGTTTGTACTGCTAATTCCAGAAAAGCTTCCCAGGAAGGTTTTCCATACCCTTTTGCAGAGAAATACAAGCCCTGAAACAGGTGGGGGGGCAAGGAAGCACTGGAAAGGAGGACCACAGAAATGAGATGGCACACAGGGAGCAGAGTGCTACACAAAGCTGCTTTTCTATGACAAAAATCATGGACAGGACAGAGCTGGGGAAAACATGGCCATAGAGGGGAGAGGAGACAGAAGGAACATCACGTAGGGAGAACACACTGCACACACCCCGGGAGCTGAGGATCCAGAGGGCATTTGGACTTTGAAGACACTGACAATGATCCTCTGCTCCCATTTTGTTCCACAGCTCCCTACAAGCACTGCAGAACTTTGCAAAGTCCCACCACACTCACTCCTACCTGGGAAGCCTGTGTGGGAGTAGCTGGGGAGCTGCACCACCCAGAGAAGGGAAAGCATTCCCTGCAGCCCCTCCTGCCCAGGGAAATGGGATTAGAGTAACCAGGGGTGCATCTACACCCTCTCCCTCCCCCCAGCACTCCAAATTTCATTCTTGCAACAGCTCAGGTTAAAGCCATTTGTAGACCTGTGGAAGTCACCCTGCTCTCTGCAGTTTCCATATCTGGTTTACATACAGCCTGGGGCAAGGAGCAAAAAATGAGGCAAGCAGCAGGAAAGGACCTGCATGGCCCTTTTCAGAGGCAATGCACACGGCTCTGACTGCCTCTCCATCTTTTCATCCCCAGCTTTCCAGATGAAAGAGGAAGGAAATAAGGCACATTTCCAGTCTAACTGCACGAGGCTGTGGAGCAGCAACATCACTGAAACAGCCCAAAGCCCCCTTCTGCCCTTCCAGCTTGTGAGTTTAGGAAATGAGTGGGACTGACCTGTGAGCTCAGGGAGGACGGGGGCACTCGGGAGAGGGGTCCGCTCTACACGGAACTCTAAAAACGAAATGCAAGACAGCTTAGGAATTCATCAAATGCCCCAAGGGAGACCCCGCAGAGACACAGCAGCCGGGGTCTGCTGGGGGAGCAGTCTGCAACCAGACTGCGACCAGGCCAGTGTCTTCTTTAAACTGATTTATAACTGGTGCTGAAAGGTGCTCGACTCCTGCCCTGAAGGCTGAAAGGATCCATTTATCCTTGGAATAAATGTGGCCAGGGCAGGGCAAGTTCAAGCTTCAATGTGCAGCCTCAGGTCTGCCCTGGAGCACTGCTCTGTGACCTGGCCAATCTGACCTGTCAGTGGCAAGGCCAGTAGGTGCTCAGTACGTGCCACACTCAGCCTGGCACAGGTTTACAATGAGGGACTTGAAGCCACTACAGCTGGATTCATGGAGAGCTTCCAGACAGCCAGGAGGCAACAGCAACTTTCAGCCAGTCAGCCTGGGCTCACCTCAGGCGAAGGGGAAACTTCTCATTCCCAGCCCCTAATATCAAAACTTCATATATCAACCATCACACTGAGGGATGGAGTAAGGAAGGGATGCTCAGAGTTGCCACATCTCTAGAAAACAGCAATAGCACAGTGTGTCCCTTAAATGTGCTCTGCCTCATTTCCCTGCCTGGCAGAGAGTGAGAGGGAGGAGAGGCCCCACAAAGCTCTGAGCAGCTGCGGCACAGCAGGTTCCAGCCACTGATCTCAGAATCCATGTTCTGAGCACATGGCAGGGGTGGGAGCTTGAAACCACCCAGTTTGCAGGGGATCTGCAGCCCCCTGGCCAAGCAGATGCTTTGTGAAGGTGGTGAGTGGTCCAGGCACTGTTCACAACACAACTGCAGTGCTGCAGGCCCCTGCCTTTTGCATGCCCAGGAGTTCCCTGGCACATAGGGTTTAACATTCTGTTCTACTTCCAGAGTGGTGGCAACTCTGGTAAAGAGAGACACACACAAAGGCGGTGAGACAGGCAGAGCTGCAGGGCCCTTCTGTGTCACAGCAGCAGCCCTACAGAGGAGGCCAGCAGAAATGGTGTCGGAGCAGCCTTGGGCTTTTCTTGCCACTGCAGTGTGAGGATAATCCTAATGAAGGACAGGCTGTTCCCACCTATTCCAGGCTTCTCCCATCCCCCTTCCACATCCATCTTCAATTTAAAGAAAGACCAAACAGGGGAAAGGGTGAAAGGGGCAGGGCCTGGGTTATAGATCATGCCAGAGGCTCCCATCACCTGAAGGCAGACCAAAAAACAGAGCAGGGAGTTCCACTCACCAGGAAACTGGTAAGTGTAACCAGGTGCAATGCCAGTGTAACTTCGACTCGCGTAGGTGGCAGCTTGGAAGCCTGGATAACCTGGGGAAGAGAAAAGAACTCTGTTACTGCAAGCTGGCAAGGTCTGTGCCTGCAGTACCTGGCTGCTCACGAGCAACATGACCATCCTTTGGCATTAGACAGCAGAAAGAGGGGTAACAGCAGAAGTCCCAGGAGAGTGCTGGGCAGAGCGCAAAACGCGTGCGAGCCTGCAGAAGAGTTTTAGCAGACCCATTTAATTTTTCCTTGCTCCAAACACGTAAGGACGTGGAGATTTCCTTCTTAAACTCACAGCGCCGCAGACTAAGGCTTTCTGATACATCAGCTGGATTTACAAACTGGAGATCAAGGAGGAGGGGGCATTTGAATGGCTGAACAGCTCTGAGTCACTTTTGCACTAGAAGGGCTGGTGAATGCAGGTACAAAGAATATTTCTTCCTGGCACAGGCAGGAGCACAACTCCTGCTGTTCTCCGGGAAGCTGACCACCTACAGGAACAAGCCTGTGAGAATGCAGGGCATTGACTCACAGATTAATATTTGATTTGAGATCTCCCAAGACATGAGTCTGTGGATTTCCCAGTGACTCAGTTTGAATCTTGCTGCTTTAAAATCCACATGGCTTAGAAAAGGCAAAACCCAAAACCACAGGCTGGAGATTTATTTTCCTTCAATAAGTCAAGTGAAAACATTGGTGGAAAAATGCCCTTTTGGGGGTTTTGTTCAGTGACTAACTGCTACTCAGCAGGCTTAGCACTGAGAGCCAGGCTGAGTACACCTTGCCCAGCAACACCAGCAATGATCCTGAGCAAACAGTACTCTTGGGTCTGAGCTCCAGTGAAAGTGGGAAGAGAGAGAAGCCAGGACCAACACTCACACTGGAAGGATCATGCTGACTCTCAGATCTAGGCATGAGGTTTTGTAGACCTGGAAAATGAGGCTACAAATGACTCTTTTTTTCATTTCTTAATTTTATCTGAATGCTTCTGCCTTGGGAGCATTGGTAGACATGATACCCAGCCTGCTTGTCACCAATTTCTCCTTACAAGACAGTCCCATGATAAATGTATCACTTTCCCTGCAATACCAGATATTTGCTGTACCTGAGAGGGAGGGAACAGAGTGAAATAACACTGAACTAGAACTTTAAAGGCATTTTAACAGTCTTTAAATGGCAGAGGGGACATTTACGCAGACCACTGTTTCAAGTGGAAGCTCAGGGGCTCTTTTAATCAACTAATTCATCAGCAAGCCTGTAGAAGTATGGGAGGAAGATGCCTGGGTGCAGATTACTCCACACTCAGCTCTGCAGTTACATCCTATTCCATATGAAGGGATTGCTGTCCGTGCGCCACGGCACTGCGGGACCGTGGAGGAGCTGCCGAGAGGCAGAACCGCGCCCGCAGGGGCTGTGCCCAGCCGGCCCGGCTATTGCAGGACCGGCCGGGCTGTCGCAGGGCAGCGGTGGCACGTTTGCAGTTTTTCCAGGTGCCAGCAGAGGGCAAGTTGCGATCGCGAACAGGTCCCGGCGCCCCCGCAGCGCCGCCGGCCCCGCATGAGGAGCGCTGCCCTTGGCCACTGCGCCGCTCCCGGAATAAACCTCTAAGCTGCTGCCTGGCACGGCCGGCAGCGGGGGAGCGCGGGAGAGCTGTCCGGGGGCTTACCCAGCATGCCGATGCCCAGCATGAAGGCATCCATCCCGTAAGGCATGACTCGGGACCGCCCTCGTGCAGAGCCCGTTGGAGACATCACCTCCTTCGGCTGAGCTTTTTTACACTCCACCTGCCACAAGAAAGTAAGGATCAGGCTGGATCACAGGCTGTCACAGGACACGGCCAAAGAGCACAAGCAGACCAAGCAGGGCTGCCTGCATGACAGCACATCCCAGCTCCAGCCACCTCCGCCAGCCCGCTCCGCTGCCCTTCCCTGGCATCCCTGTCCCCAGCCTGCATGGTGCCAGCCTTCCTTCTTGCTCTGCAGCCACCACAGGCAATGGGGAGCTCAGACATTTTTCTTCTCCTCCTAGTGCTGCCCTTGATGTTCTACCTGACCCTGCACCAGGGTCTCAAAGCCTTATTTTCCTCATTTCTGAATAAAAGTAAAACCTGTCCCCTCCCAGGCCACCACGAGGTTTTGTGTAACTTCAAAACCTCCAAGCACAGCACAATTCCTTGTTTAATTAGCTCTCCTCCTTGAGAACTCAGTATTATGCTTGTTCACCTCAATATGGTGACTTTCTTCCCCAGACTGACTGCTGTGATTTTTGGGAAAATACTCGATCTGATTCCCCAAAGCAGAGAAAATGCATCAGGACTCAAGTGCCTCACACCCTGCTCCTGTGCCACTGCCCTGCTCTCTCCCACACCTCTGTCCCTGCTCCCCCAGGTTCTGCCCCAGACACTCACCATTTTGTTGTTGATCTCATGGAAATGGATTTCACACACTTTTTCCACAATGTCTTCACTTTCAAATGTGACAAACCCAAATCCTAAAGAAAAAGCAAAACTCCCTGATCAGGTCAGAGCTCTCACAGTTTGAATCCTCTACTCACAGTCTTTTACTAGCAGGAGAAAAGTACAGTACAATCAGCCCTTTTGAAAACAGCTGTCACTCATCTTCCCTCTCCAGCAAATTCTGCTTTTATGCACAAGAACAGGATTGTCCTCTTATAGATTCTCCTCGCCTACTCATCCTGTACTTCCCACCCACTCTGACCCACCCAATTGGTCTCAAAAATAGGTTTGGTTTTTTTTTTAAACTTCGCTATTTATGAGGCAAACCACATGGCTGGTAACACTGGGGAGATCTGGGCAGATGCTCACACAAAGAGTCGGTGGGGAAACCAACAGCTGCTTGCCAGGTCATCACCACTCTCACTAAACACACCCCACCAGCAGGAACACCCTGCAGTTCCCTCGCAGGCACTGGCCATAAAGCCTCATGTGAGCAGGCACAGATCAGCATTGCAGCTGCATACAGTGAGGCAGATATAGGCACAGTGATTTGCAAAGTTTCACCAAAGTAAGGTTTTTATCTAGGGTAAGACAGGACAGCATGTTCCTGGCCCCTGGCCCACGCTCACACCTCCTTTCTCTCACCAACCCCTTTGCTGACAGTTTTGGCAAAGCCCCTTGGGTGGGCAGACTGAACTCCTCTCAGCTGACTGCAGCTGTTTCTGGAGAACTGAGGCAGGTGGGAGGATATCTTAAAGCTTGCCGTGCAAGCAAGCTGGGATTAAGCAGAGCTTTCCGCTTTCCAGAACTGGCCAATACCATGGCGCTGTAAAATAACATTTAAAAGCAGACGGGAATCCACTGCCCAAAACCCCACCTTTTCTCCACACTGCCAGAAACACCTCCCAATAAACTTCGCCATCTGTCTGTGCCCAGGTAGTTTCATAGCCTTCACCTCAACACCCACAAGCAGAGGAGCTCAGGAATTCAACAGCAAAACCCTGATGTCAAAAGCAGACCCCCACCAGGCCTGCTGTGCCCTGGGCTGAGGCCCTCACTGTTGACACAGAGGCTGGCAGCTCTCCCTGCTGCTTCCCAAACACCTAACAGCTCTAATTGGACCAGTGATTGGAAGGCACCCATGGGGGTGCCTTCCAGTCACTGGTTCCTCCATGGGTCACATGGAGGAACAGGGGTTAACACTTCTTCCCTTTCAAGATGAAGCTGGAACAACATCCTCGGACTGCCAAGGCCTGGCAGTCAGAGTAGATCTAATGGCTTTAGAAAAAAGCAAAAATCTGAAGGGCACAGAGTGTAGCAAGAGCAGAAGGGAGAGTTCCCTCACTGCTCTGGGAGCAGGGGTGCTTGGAAGTGCTTCAAACAACGGGATAGCAGCCAGCACAGGGCTGTTACTGACCCTGACTGGGAAGAGGCTGAAGCTAAGTTTGCAGGTCAAGTTGTTGCCAATAAATCTCCAAGTTGGATGCAAGTGTCAAGCCCTGCCACACCACCAGGTAGTTGGTCTGAGGACTCACCAGGAAGGCAGGGATGCCCATGGATGGGCTGGGTCCAGATAGCACAAATAGTACAGCCTTGCTCCCATCCTGTAACCAGACTCCACCAGCAGGACTCAGGTAAGAGAAGGTGACCTGGGCGCATAAGTGGGCTCCAGGCCGAGGAAGGGGTGAGAAGCAGGCACTCTTCAGGCTCTCGTGTCAGCTTTCCCAGAGCTCAGATTACTCGGGACAAGGTAAGACACACACTGCGGGCTGGAGCCACAGAGGTGAGCACACAGAGGAGGGGGCCGTCTCGTCTCACATAGCTGCAACTCGACAAGTTTACAGCACAGGAAATGCACTGGACAAAAGCTCTCTGTGCTGCAAGGGCCACTGGTAAAGGATGCAGATGCAAAAGAATGGGGTGACTGGAGGCAAGATAAAGAGCAGCTGTGACCCGCATCCCCTGCTGCTGGGATACTGACCCCTCCCTAGGCAAGGCAGGGGGCAAACCCTCTGCAGTAACCTCTCCTAGGGCCAGAAGACAGCTCTCACCTCGGTGTCGGTTCGTTGTCTTGTCAAACATCAGCATAGCATCATCCACCTGCAAAGAGAACGGCTGCAGTCAGATTATTACTGCTGCAATGAGCATCCTCCAACACAATTGTTCAGAGCTTCCTTGCCCTCCCCAAACCTGAGGGGATCAAGATGAGAAATCCTGTCCCCAAGAAGGAAACAGGGTGTGCACACATATGCACTGCACATAAGCTACTACACCAGGCACTTCCCCAAGCCACAACCAGCATGGTCCCGGTCCCTCCACCAGCCCGGGGCAGGTGCTGCAGAGCTGAGCCCCCTCAGCCCAGCCCCTGGCAACAAGCGGCCCCAATTGTTTGCCTGTGGCTCCAGCCGGGGGCCAAGGAGCAGGGAGGGCATTGTTCCCAAATCCCGGCCTCAGAGGAGAAGAGAATCAAAGGGGGGCAGAGAAGCAAAGCTGGAGAGGGGAGAGGAATAAGGGGCCTCCCAACGGCAGGGGAAGCAGAGGTCTTAAACAACACAGCCTGCCTGGGAAAGCTGGGAAGCACCCCCACCCCCACCCCCGAGGAGCCTTTCCTCTAAGTGAGGTTTCCCACTGCTAGAGGCTGTAATTAGAGCAAATTTACTGCAAGGCCTGAGCGGGGCTGCCTTCCCGGGGGGAGGGGCGGCCGGATCCCATCCCCCAGCCGGCCTGGGGCTGCTCTCCTTCCCGGCACATCGCTGCCTGGTGCCACTTTTCCCCCCATCTCCCCGTGGGTGTTGCCTTGCCGAGCTGCATCCGCTCCACAGGTCAGCCCGAGCAGGGTTAAAAAATACACTTCAATCCCCTCCGTGTAAGCCCCAGTGTAAACCTGTCCCACTGACCCATCCCTCCTCTAATACCACTGCCTTAATCCGATTATGAAACTGGACGTGCAAGTGCTCAGGGGAGGTGGCAGCAGTCTCTGGCCAGCAGCTGCCCTGGCCCTCCTCCTTCTCCATGTGAGACAGCCGTTCTCCGAGCAGCAAGCCCTGCACGCCCAACTCCACAGGATTACTCCCTTGCCTCGCCCAGGGAAGTATCTGTATTGCTACCTCCTCCTGAACAGTCACTGGAGAGGGCAAAGTACTGCCCATGCCCTGGCACAGGCAGCCACGGGCTTTGCCAATAGAGAGCCCACAGCCCCAGCCAGGAAAGGGAGAGGGTCCTACCCTCAGCCCCCCAGGACAACACAGGACACCCAGCTCCACCTCACGGCCAGATAGATGGAAGGAGCCTTACTGCCATTTCCAGTACCATCATAAGCAGACAGAGATCATATTTGATGCTCTTGGCCTTGTCTAACACATCCACTCCAGGTGACAACAAACAACCTGGCTCCCGCTCATCTCACACACTTACCATTCTGGCTCAGCCTTCCTCAGCCAAGTAAACAAACACCTGAGAAACATGCCAAGCATCCAGGCTGGAGCCACAGGGGACATAAGCCTTGACACAGACCCGAAGCAACTCCTCAGCAACTTCCCAGGACACACAGTTAGGGAAGTGGGCACTGAGGGCAGCTCCTCACACTGTCATTCCCCATTGCCACTTGTTCCTGCATCTGCACCATCTCCCTTCATGGTACAACACAATTGTGATGTGCTGGAGGGAAACCCGATGTGGTTGAAAAATAGTTCAAGAGGTTTTATTATCTGGTTTTGTTCATTTTAAAATCTAGATCCATTCCCCCATCCAGTTCACAAGAAGGCTGGAGAAATAGCTGTTCTCCTCCCCACTGGGACAAAGCTGTGACAAAGGCACTCTGAGGCAGTGCCACTCCCAACTCAGGTAGCTGGAGACCACAAACCCATCACAAGGAGAGATGGGCACAAGAAAAAAAAAGTGTCAACGAGCACACGCCCACTGCTAACTTACTCTGCCAGACCAGCCCTCCTCTCTGCAGAGCCTGGGAAGCAGGAGCAACTGCAAGTGGCAGAGCCCAGTGCACATCCACACAAACCCATGGCACAGAAATATCCCAGGCAATGGCCGGGCACTGCCACAGCACTCAAGCACTCAGACAGTGTATCTGCAACTGCTTCATCCCAAACCACACCTCATGTTGTGAGGAGAGCTGTAGCCTTCATTCTTCTGAGCTTTTTCCTACAGCTCTGCTTTGAGATCAGGTGTCTACCCAGCACCCCAAAATGAACTTGCCTTGCAAAAACGTATTTATTTTAACACATGTACTCTATTTGACAGCTGTTTCCTGCTAAAAACTAAATCTTATACAGATATATAAGTGTGTGTGTGTGTATATATATATATATAGGTGTATATATATATATAGGTGTATATATATATATAGGTGTATATACATATATTTAATTCCGGGGCTTCAACTCTGTGTATGGCTATAACTGATGTATTTTATTGCCATTAAAACCTACACATGACCATCTTTACGTCGCCTTTCAAGGCAACCTGAGAGCTGAGCTGGGTGGTCTCAGCACACACCTGTGAGGTAAAGCAGGGCCCAGATCCCCCCTAACTCTTGCTACAGGGGATACATCTCATACCACACACAACCTGGGCAGACCCTCGAACTGAGGGACCACAGCCAGCAACCACCAAAGCTGT
>NW_008240055.1:88166-102208 GCF_000691975.1 Corvus brachyrhynchos | reverse complement strand
TGGGCTGCGGGAGAGCACCCAACGGGGGCCTCCAGCACCCCAGCACAGGCAAATCGGCATTCTCGAGGGATTCATCGCGTCGTTCCAATCCCGCTGCTGTGTGCAGGGACACCTTCCACCAGGTTGCTGCAAGCCCCATCCTACCTGACCTTGAACACTGGGATGGGGCAGCCACAGGTCCTCTGCGCAACCTGTGGCACGGCCTCACGAACTTCACAGGGTAGAACTTTATCCTAAGATCCAATCTAAATCTACTCTCTTTCAGTTTGAAGCCATTCCCCCTTGTCCTGTCACTAAGTGCCCTTGTAAATGATCACCCCCAGGAACCTGGTACCTGGAGCTAGAGGAATCGAGACAGGATGACTTGGTGCTCCCTGCTCTCTCCTCTCTAGACCCTAAGTGTTTCTATGCGTCCCCTAGATAAGAAGGAAAAAACGAGGAGTGATTTTATTTACATGCTTTCTGTCTGGGCTAAAATGTATTTTTCAAAAGCATCTATCCTAATTTAAAGGCCTTAAGTGGTGGCAAATCTAAGACACACTCAGGCTTGTGGCCTGAGGGTTACCTACAAACCTTCATGCAAAAGCCATCCAGCAGCCTGACCTCCCCTGTCCTCAGAAACAAAGCATGATCTCCCCCTGAAGCCAAGATCCAAACTGAGCTTGCCACTGGATTCTCAACCATTGACTACAAATCACCCCTGGGACCCTGCCACCGTGACCTTGAGGAATCAAGACAGGATGACTTGCTCCTCTCAGCTCTCTTCTCTCTAGGTCCTAAGTGTTTCCATGCCTTTCCTGGACAGGCAGGAGGAAAGAGGAGCAATTTTTCTCCTGCCAGGTGCTAAAAAGCTGTGGAGCCACTTGGAAGAAGGGTGAACAGAGTTACAAAGCCCTTTCCTCAGAGGGCAAGTCCCCTGAAGAAATGCTTTAAAGGGGCATCCTTAACAGTTCTTTTTTTCACACAGTCCCAATGCAATTCCAGAAGCAGTACCGGACCCAAATGACCTGGAAAGTCTGTCTGAAAAAACATTTTCTGAGATGAGGATACCACCACGACTGAAGCTTCAGCACCTCTCACTTAAAGGTGCCATAATCGTAAATGATCCATGCAGCCTCAGCCAAAATACCTGGGGTTTTTCATGGGTTTAATCCCAGTCTAATATCTTTCAATTTTCCTGTTTCATTCCTAGTTATCTGCTATGGGGGAAGCCAATGACATCCTCAAGCAGATTTAAAAATTAATGATTTCCAATACCAGTTTGATCAGAAATGTTGGATGCACTTTCACAAGGGTAGATTTTGAAAGTTGTAAATATTCAAAGTGTTTGTGGAGATGCACATCTTCCACCTGAACTGCAAATAAAAATGGCTGAGCTGGTCCTAGAAGGAATCATGGCAACATACTTGTAGTAAAGTCAGGCAGAAAAATAGTAACTGTTGAGACAACTTCCATACGGAAAATATAAACCAAATTATCTAGAAACCACTCGGCCATCCTGTCAAGAGACACATAGCATTAACACCCCTGTGTGGTTCTCCCAGCTACACCAACAGGACAGGCCAGTTCCAGGGAGGAGGATGCATGGACAGAGAGCCTGGCTCCTAGGAGCAGGTGTCCTGTGCCATTAAGACCCTTCTTACCCCACTCTGCTGGCCACTCTCAGAACTCTGGGAATGAGACTTGGCCAAGGGGACAGAGCCTGCTCCATGCCACAGGTGAGCAGAACAGCCTGTCCAGGTGTTCCTGCCTGCTCTCACACAGGCATCCGGCAAATATCAGATGAACCCCAGGATGACCATTACTGCTACAGTGTTTTCGGCTATGTGCCTGCCAGATGCAGAGCACAGAGAACCCTTTGTTCCAGAGGCATTGTTACCACAGGCCAAACCGCCTACTGCCACAAGAGAGGTGATCAGATTCCCCTTCTCCTCCCCTCCCCATCTGTTCATGGCAACCATGTTAAGTGTGAGAATTTACATAAATTGCCCTCTGATCTGTGGAAGAAAATCCAAAATTCAGTTTGGAAATCCATAGCAGGTTGACAAGTAGCTTTGATCCCTGAAATTTCCAGAGAGGAGCAGATTAAGGATTAATTAATTAAACATTCTCCCAATCCAAAGTGAGGAAAATCATGCCCACTGTATGCACAGAAACAAGTCTTCCTTGAAAGACATTTGCCATCAGTATCTGAAGGGTCTCCCATTAGTCAGCACAGAAAACTCATTTCATACACCCAAATCAACCACCCCATTTTTCTGGCAGGAGTACATGAATACGCATTTGTAACAGACCTACAAACCCTCATCAGATCCAGCACCTCAGATACTGTGATTTTCTCTCATTGGAACAGTAAATGCCATCACCCCAATGAGATCTCAGGACCTCTCAGGCAAAGGGTCCAGAATTTGGATGAAGTATTAGATGGCAGCCCAAAGGTCAGAACCCCCCTCAGACCTTAGATCTTTTTTCTTGTTTGCTTCCAGGGTATTTTTAGAGAGGAAACCTCTGGGCAAGAGCTGCCTCAGAGAGAGGCCAAGCTTTCATGACCGACTCATCCACACACAATTACCTCAGGCCCATCGAGAGATGTAGACTGGTTTTAAGCACTTTCCAAGCACCCTTGGTGCTGCAACTGATTAGTGAGTCATGCAAAGACGTCATTGTGAATGTATTTCCTGCACTGCTGCTTCACCAAATGCAAAAGCATACAACAAAACCATGAGTTCAAACACCTGATTCGGGTGCAGGCCCCCATTTCTTCCAGGACCTCTGCACTTCCAATTTCCGTAAAGATCAGCTTCTCTCCTGATGACACGCGAAAGATTGGCTGCACCAAGTTAGAGCAGAGCTCTGCCTTGCCCAAAACCTCCCAAGATATCAACCAACAACAGACAACTTTGGAAGAACATAAAGATAAGGCAAGAATATTACCGTAGATCCCAGAACACTATCCCCTTCCAAGCTATTTGTGATTTGGAGATTTTCTAAATTCAAAGGGGTGTCTGTGTATGTTAAAAGACCTTCCATGAATTTGCCCAAACATTTTGGAGCTTATGTAAATTTTAGCAACAACATCCTGTGGCAAAGATTTCACAGTTTATATATGCTCCATGAGAAAAAGACTATTTGTTCTAAGCCTTCTCCTACCTTGCAATTTATATGACTTTCTCTACCACAAAACTTCATTAGACCAACTCTTGCATTAGAAAGATGATCAGAGTTTTTTCAGTTTTGATTTGAAACAAATAACCTTTCTTACAAGATCAGAGACCCAACAGTCCAAAGAAATTACTCTGACGGACAATCCCTTTTCCTCCCCAAAAATAATACAGAACAACATGTTCCCATAGGTCAAAGTAGAAAAGGAGAAATCTGCAACTTGAGCTCCTCTGGCATTTTCATACATGTTGAACTAGACAGAGGACTAGCTGTGCCTGAGGTGGTAGGTGCAAGACACCTTCCTCCTCTCTTTGTGTTGCAGGTTTCAGTGAGGGTGGTAGCCTGAATCTAGAGAAGCTGTTGAAATAATTCCTTGTGCTGTCTAAAGATGTTCAACACCATCCAACTTAAGCCAAACTACTTGGCTACACATACTGTGAATGAAAGTCTTTCCAGGACTTCTGCCCTACAGTTGAAAAAATAATCTCCTTTAGAAAGCATGTGCATGGCCTGAGCTTGCATCTCAGAGAGATTCAAGTTTTGGAACCAGAGAAGTGTTTCCTAGAGATCCCACTATGTTCAAAGTCCTTGCAGCTGCACCTGACAAACCACAGCCAGCTTGAGGTCACTTCTCAGTCTCTCTCCCTGTACTAAAAAAAAACCTTTGTATTTTCTTTCTCAGGAAAACAGTAGCCCTAGTATTTTAGTCAGAGTTTTGGACGGGAAAAAAAACCCAAAATGATTCTTCTTAGAAGCAGAGACTCTCACACTGTATTTGGGATCTTCTTTGAAGCTTCACCTTTTGTGCCTGTTAAAATCAAGTATTTTGATATGAAGAACTGGGGTACCAGCCTCTCCCTTTCTTGCTTTATCACTAAGTAATACTCATGGGTTTCTTTTTCACACATTTTCACCCTTCTTTTGCCACTTCCATTTTACAAAGTTGAGAGAAGGTTTTGGACACAGCAAAGAAAGAAAACAAAACGAAACAAAAATAGGAGAAAAAGCAGAAATGCCAAAATGGAAAAATCAGATTTGGGAATTTTGTCTAATGAAATAAAAAACCATTTCCTTTGCAGCCCAACTAAACTTCCATTTTTTCCTGCTAATGGACGTAGGAGGTTCTGACCTGACACAAACCACCTTGGTAGACATGTGAGCTGCAGTTCACGGATTTGAACTGAAGAGAACATTATGATAATCTAATTTGACCTCATCTGTTCTGCAGGCCATAGCACTTCCTCTTGTAATTCCTTCAGCATGTACATGCTTTCTGTCTGGGCTAAAATGTATTTTTCAAAAGCATCTATCCTAATTTAAAGGCCTTAAGTGGTGGCAAATCTAAGACACACTCAGGCTTGTGGCCTGAGGGTTACCTACAAACCTTCATGCAAAAGCCATCCAGCAGCCTGACCTCCCCTGTCCTCAGAAACAAAGCATGATCTCCCCCTGAAGCCAAGATCCAAACTGAGCTTGCCACTGGATTCTCAACCATTGACTACAAATCACCCCTGGGACCCTGCCACCGTGAGCTTGAGGAATCAAGACAGGATGACTTGCTCCTCTCAGCTCTCTTCTCTCTAGGTCCTAAGTGTTTCCATGCCTTTCCTGGACAGGCAGGAGGAAAGAGGAGCAATTTTTCTCCTGCCAGGTGCTAAAAAGCTGTGGAGCCACTTGGAAGAAGGGTGAACAGAGTTACAAAGCCCTTTCCTCAGAGGGCAAGTCCCCTGAAGAAATGCTTTAAAGGGGCATCCTTAACAGTTCCTTTTCACACAGTCCCAATGCAATTCCAGAAGCAGTACCGGACCCAAATGACCTGGAAAGTCTGTCTGAAAAAACATTTTCTGAGATGAGGATACCACCACGACTGGAGCTTCAGCACCTCTCACTTAAAGATGCCATGAATTGAAGAGATGAAGACCATTCATGGTGTCTGGGACACCCATAAAGGCAGGATTCTGGGAGACCTCGTAAACCTGGGAGGCCCCAGCACATCATAGAGAGCCACCAAAAGAGACTGTATCAAAATCATGTTTTCCATGAGTCATACCTGAAATTGAAGGCAACAGGCTTTTCTTAGCCCTACAAACCATACATTGGCACATTCAGAGCTCAGAAACCTAGAGCTGAAGGCTACAGGGGCTTTCCTCTGAAACGCACTTTCCCGCTGATCCTGCTCATCAGCCATACCGAGCTATCTACTGGGGAGAATCTCTCGGGAAACAGTTCTCCTGGCCATGGGTGAATTATTTGAGGCTTAGCCTGGAAGATGGCTACAGGCCAGGAATGATGCTTTACACAAGAGCTCTGAGGAGTCTCTCATCTGAAGTGAACAGATGAGTCAGAAAACTCCCCCAAAACCATCAAGTCAATCTGACCAGCCCTAACCTCTCCCCATGAAAACTCCCCAGAGCCAAGGGGACAGCTGCTCCGGCCTCATGAAGGCTTGGAGCACTGGATGTTGTCTGGGACACTGGTTCTTCGGAAATGAATCGCACCGAGCTATGTAGAACTCTCCCCTCTGCCCACTCCAGAGAACAGTCTCACACAACCAGTCCTTGCCAGTCTCCTGATGTCAGGACACCTCTCAGCACACAACCATTAAACAAGAGAAACATAACAGGACAACACCCCAAAAGAGCTGAAAAGGGCTGCTCAGACTAGAGCACCTGTAACTGCCTGTAAACTGAATACTCCATGACATGCTTCTTCTTTGAATTAGCAGGGATACAGTCAAGATTAAAAGGGGATTATGCCCAAGGCATTTTGTTTTCCTATCAAACACACCCATCAGCAGCATAGGAGAACTTGCAAGTCAAACAACCTTTAGACTGCACAGACACATGCAGTAGCACCCTCAAGGATGCTACCACTTGTGTCTTGGGGACACAAGAGAATTTGCTTATTTCTTATAGAAAATGAAACCACACAGAGCTAACAACTGGCAAACATGGGGATATCTGACCACTTTCTCTTAGGAGTGAACTTTGCACACGAGGACGTGCAAATTTGGCTTCAGAAGCTGAACAAAGGTTCTGAGCAGGTACTTGTCCCAAACTTTCTGCCCAAAAGTTTCAGCAATATGGCAAATCTGGTTACAAAACTCCTTTTCCTTTCACTAATTAACGTGCCTTAACATAACATCACCCTTTTGCAGAAAATTTCAAAAGAACATAAATACCAAGCCTTCATCCCCACACTGCAGTGCTTATGGTACTTCCCTCCATGTCCATGATGCTATCAGCAATGTTCTGGCCAGGTTACCACCCACCCACCAAACCATGTTCTTCCCTCCTAACTGGGCAGGAAGGTCCCAACAGCTTCAGAATCCAACACTTCCTGCCCCAAAGAGCAAACCCATGCACACCACCACTGAACAACAGTGAAACAGTCACAAAGTCCTGCCACAGAGGTGACCACACTCAGCACTTGGGTACAATGATCCCCTTCAGTTCCTAATCCCATTAAAAATCTCGGGATCCTTCAGTCTAATACTGCTGATATTGCTCCTGGGGATGCTGACAACCTCCTCAGCTGAAAGGTCACAACTGAGCCCCCTTCAATCCTCAGATTTGGTCCAGTCTCACAATTCACACACCTGGCTGTCATGGACCATGGCACAAGCGACTTCCAGCCACAGTAGCCCACCCTTCCCTGAGCCACCTGCCACAGAAGAGCCAGACCAACACAAGGGACAGCCTTAGTGCCAAACTTTCTTCAGCTGTACAAAACTTACAGCACCAATTGCCCAAGACTCAGCAGGAGAAGTTTCAGGACCAAAACACTTATTTTTAATAAAGGACTATTGAAAGATCAATCACAAGGTTTTGAGTTAGAAACAGGCCAAAATCAGAGGTTTGATAAAGCAGCCACTCCGTTAGGAGTGTCTACAAACCTTCCTCCAGCATTTGAACAAACTGTAAATCTGTGAGCCACAAGATGCTTCTGGATAGGGAAAAACTGGAAAACCATTTCCCATAGCCGAGGTCCTAGCAACTCTGGGAACAAGGATAAACTCTGTTTCAAATCATCACAGGGCAGGAGTCACTGGCTGTAGCCCCTACAAGGACATTACAACTAGCCAGCGTCCGTAACTGACCTTCAATCTACTTAACCCTTGCAAAAGACTCAAGCTTCTAATCCCGCCACAACAAAAGTTCAGAAAAACTCCTTTTGCCCCAGAAGCAACAGCTTTGATCCAACACCACTCAAGAGACTTACCTTCCCAAACTGCTCAAAATACTGTTTCACATCCTCCACAGTAGTGTTCACAGACAGACCACCCACAAATATCTTCTTCGTTCGGGTCACCATCTGGAAAAGGGAAGGACAGAAATTCACCATGTAAACCCAGAGTGAGCAGAGAACGAGACTCAAAAGGCCACTAACTCCCCTCTGCTGCTGGGAAGCATTTTTCCCTTCGCTCCACTTGAGCTTCCACCTTCTTGAAGCCCTCTGGCCAAACATGGCTGGCAGGTCTATCCCACACCACATTCATGCTCTTGCCCTCACAGATCCCATCACATGTGCCAGCACCCAGCCACCACCTCCTTGTCAGACAATTACCAGCCTCTCCCCTCACCAACCTGCCACCGCTCCCTTGGCACTGTGACACCACCCCAAATGCATAGGGCACAGCTGTCCCCTCCCCAGCCCTGCCACTTTGCACAGCCAGCCTCCTCCAGGCAACCCCAGAGGTACCTGCTCTGCTCCCAGGGTGGCAGGAGGCCTGCCAGCACAGGCAGGTTCCCTAGGCTCTGCCCTCCTACCCCACAAATTGCACAGCATTCCAGTCTGAAATGGAATAAGCCTCATTTCACTACCATTCCCCAGTCACTTAAATGGAGCCCAGTCAACACCCAGTTAAATCACTTTTGCCTCTGCAAGAAGGCAAAGACAAGATCCTTCTGCCACTTCTCACTGATACAGCTGGGACGAGGAAGAAAACTAACTACCCTGAGAGGGGCCATGGCTGCTAGGCTGAGGCACACCGACATCCTTTGAACCAGCTCTCCAGCTGCATCCTCCCCTTAGCTGCTTGGCTACACCCCTGCTCTTAGAGGAACACATGGTCCTAATTACCCCAAGGAGCATAGGGCTAATCCGCAGCAATTCCCTGGCTTGGAGAGCAGCCCGTTCTAACACTAAAGCACCTTCTGTCACCAAACTGCTTAATGGAATTAACCCAATTCCTACCATGTGCTTCCTGGCTCCAGTTACTTGGGATACCTGCTCACCAATTGTTCTCAGTGCCTGAACCCCTTACTTCCCTCCCAGCACCAGTCTCCTTTTCCCTCTCTGCTTCTCAACACAACTTCTCCCCAGCTCTTTCACCCATAACAGCACTTGGAATACACCTAAAACTTTAAACTTTAAAACTCACATCCAAGAGCCAAGTTAAAGGAAGACCCAAAGCCTAAAGGCAGTCTCCAGCCTGCTGCTGGCTCCTCAGCTAAAAGTTTCTAGCCGCACACCTGGAAAAAGTTCCTGCCACTGCGCATTTTAATGCCAGAGCCTCTTGCAGGTTAAGATCCAACACCAAACTCCTTCTGCCTTTTCCAGTGCTGAAGCACACAAGGATATTTCACAAAACGAAATCCTTCTCCCCTTCCCTGCCACACACCTATTTATCACACACAGGTGCACACACACAACATTCTTCCACCTGTGTCACATCACAGCATGGAGCTGTTCCACATCTCCTAAGGCCTGGAACTTCCAACCATTGTCTGCAATTTCAGAAGGACTAAGTTCGCCCTGGGCAGCATTTAATCCACCAGCTCTATCTAGTGCATCCTGAAGTACAACCAAGGGGCCTCCTGGTTCCTTCAGCGCCATGCAAACTCCCAGCACTGTGCTCCAGGTGAGTCCTGAGCAAACCCCAGCAAGCAACTTCGTTGCATGCACTGGCCACCTTGCTCAGAAGGACAAGGTTCACCACCACAATTTTTCCCTTTGGGGCACAAGGGCCCCCAGTGCTTACCTTGGGCTGTGCTCGGCGAGGGAATGCTACCTTCGGGTCAATCTGAAAGAGATGTGAGGAAGAACAGGTGAATACACTTTTCCTGCCTATTTACAGACAAGAGTTTCCTCCATGTGTGCAGCTGTCTCTGCCCATGTGGCACCTTGCCAAAAACCCAAAGAATCTACCTGAGGTGCATAAAATGAAGCTAGCTGCAGACATCTTTCTGTCTTGGTAAGGTGTAATCCAGGGAGACTACAAGTCCCAGCATGCAGTGGTCCATCTCCAGCTGAGCACTGGGCAGATGCACTGAGAGCCCATCACATGCTGGGATTAACAGGCTGGGCTGCACCCTCTGGCTCGGCCTGCCCCTAGGTGCCTTGCATCACCAGCCTCATATTAAAAGTGGTTTCTTTTGCCTTTTTGCTCTCACCCTTCACTCTGCCTACAAGTACAGAGCTCACCTGGGTAGCAAGGAGACAGAAACGAAGCAGCGCACAAACCCCCAAACGTTTCATCCCTTCAAACACAGACTGAAGCAATAAAAGAGCAGACAGGATGGCACAAATTAACCCGAGGAGCCCAGGCCCCCTGTCTGCAGAGGCTGCAGCCGCAGGGATCGTGCTGCCCCTCTCCCCAGGCCGCACTGCACACAAAGCCGCAATGTCTCCCTCCCTCCCTCTGCGGGCTGAGCCTAGCCTCCATTATGCCTGTTCAGCTTCCCTGTAAACCTGCTGCAGGCTGGAGCAGCCAGGTCCCAAGCCGCCATCCAGGTGCCACACGTTCTGCTGGGCTCAGCACGGATGAGCGTGTGCCTACACTGGCCTCACACCACCACCAGCACCACCACAAAAGCTGGGACAACACTAATGCAGCTGCAAGCCAAACACCCACAAAGCCTTCTCTCCTCCTCAGCCACCACCTCTTTCTTTATAGCCTATTTTTACAGCAACTCCTGTAAAGTTACATCACATCGGGGATGATCCAGACCTACAAATCAGCTTACAAAGACCTGTGGTAAAGGCAGGTTTGGCTCATCCCTGCACTTGGACAGGCTGCAGCTGGGAGGGCAGCCTGAAGCCGTTGTCCCATCAGCCCAGCAGCTCCAACAGCCCAAAAGGAAGCTGTGTTTCTCCAGCTCCTCTCACTGCTTTGTTCAGCTTTCCAGCCTGGCTGCCCTCCTGTCCCGCATCCTTTTACTTGTCTCACAGCCACGGAGCTTGGCCCCCCTGCGCCCTTCCACCAGCTTCTCTCCCTGCCTTCCGCACCTCCATCCTGACTCACAGCTTACAACTTAAATAAACTCAGCATGTAGGTAAACAGAGGCAAAAGTGAAGAGCACAAATAAACTCAAAAATAAACCTTCCTCCCCAAGCTCCAAGCGCCAGCTGATTAGCATACCCTCCAGTGCCTCCCTCGGGCATCAGAACCATCCAGGCCCTCCCCTCCCCACACACACACACCCCCACTGCTTCCTGGCTAGTGCAGACACCCACAGCGAATTCTGAGGATGGGGGACGGC
Source organism: Corvus brachyrhynchos (assembly GCF_000691975.1). Lineage (NCBI taxonomy): Eukaryota > Metazoa > Chordata > Aves > Passeriformes > Corvidae > Corvus > Corvus brachyrhynchos. Next base: position 91,562 of record NW_008240055.1, on the reverse strand, counting down.
AGGAGACCAGGAGGTTGATGGCAGATAATAAGCAAAAACAATAACCTACTGTCTTTTACTTCTCAGTCAGTGTCATTCAGCTCCTGCCAATAAGATGCTTTCATACTCAGCAATGCTAAGCTCAGCTTCATTTTCTCATTACCCTGAGTGTGATCAACTGGGCAGAGATAACATGTCCTCCTGGCTGAAGAGAGCAGGCAGTCATTTCACAAATTCTTCTGCACAACCAGCTATTGTTGCAGGTAGAGGGAGGCTGGGGTGACCGACTGCAAGCGCAGCCCTGGGAACATGCAGAGGGGAGTGAGTTTGGTGCCAGACTCAAGTTACTCAAACCGGACTGCTCCTTGGTGGCTGGAGTCTTTCCTAATTAAAGCAAAAGCACTGGTACCTTATTCCCTCACTTCTGGTGTTAAAACAAATAGCCCTGGAGGAGTTGTGTTTCAGTGTCACCCACTGACGTAATGGATCCTTTTTACAAACCCAGATAGAAATCTGCTAAGAGCATTCAGAACTGCTCAGATTGTATCCAAAAAACAAAACTCCAGATCAGGCTGCTGTGAATGGAAGTTACCTGAGCTCAAACTGCTTCCAGTTCACCCCACAAGGCTTTGGGGATGAGGAATCCCACTGATGTCGCAAGTGTATCAACAGGCCAGCCAGGTCCCGGGGGCCACCTACAGCCCCATTTCATAGCTCAGGTCGCGTAACTCCTGTCTTAGTCCAGCTGCTATCAGTGTTCCAAAGCACAGGGAGGGCTCGGAAGGACCTGTGAGACATCAGGTCCGAGTTTGTTCGTTCATTGTACCTCCGCCACTACCTCCGCCCTGCTGGTCTGCACTGCCAGGGAGCTGCAGATCACTCCATCCACCACAAAAGACAAACCCAGCAAAAAAACTCAATGACAGCAACAAAGAAATGATGGGGTGACCCAGCACTGCCAAGTGCTCTTCCCAGAGCATGTAAAGAAGCAGCCCAAGACAGCAACCAGCTGCAGCTCTACAAAGTCACGCAAATCTTTTACCTTGAGAATGCTGTAAAGCCAATTCTCATATCAAGTATTTTCAAAAATAACCCTGTAGTCTGCTGCTATCCAGCTTACAAAAAAGAGGAGTCTGAAAAGGACAAGGCTGTCCCGAAGAATCAGGCCAACTGCCTTCATTAGGGTAGGAAGAATCAGAAAACAATGAAGCAACAAGTTGAGCAGACACTGTCTATCAAATGCTGTTTGCCAGGAGACACCAAGCCTCAAGAAAAGGCTGTCCTTACAGGACACCAGGCCTTTTTCTGCAAAGTTTCATAAAGCTCTAAATTAAGATTTAGATGAGCTTGTGTCATTTAACCCATGACTCACAGCAGAGCCTTTCAGCTCAGCAGGGAAAAAGCATATGGAGGTTCCATGTGCTAACACAAGACCAACCTCTCATGAGGCAAAACACCCCAAAACATCTGAACCAGCTGAAAACAGCACAAAATAAAAAACGAGAATGAAGGGGGAGAAGGATCAAAGTTCCTAACAAAGGAGGGGCCTGGCGAAACTGTCCCCATTCTCCGTGCCGTGCCGGCCGGGCAAGCGGGCCAGATGCAGCAGGGAATTTCAATGGCTGGCTGGTCCCCACGTGCCCTGCGCCATGAGGCCCTTCTGTTCTCCTGCAGTGCCCACCATCCCTCCCCGCCCTCGTGGGCTGCACTGTGGGCTGCAGAGTGCCTTCGCACAGCCAGCAGCGGCAGCTTGGGGAGAAGAATAGACACCATGGGTTTCAGCTCACTCCTAGCCACGAAACACTTCCAGGATTAGTGCTACAACAGACATCCATCACTTGCCTTTCCAAGAGGCGTCTACGCCAGCCTACAGACTCACAACAGGACTAGCTGATCAGACACTGTGTTTACACAGGCTAGTAAAAAAAATAAAGAGAAAAAAGAAAACCCTGGGTCCTCCTCAAAAGACTTTACTGTAAATCCCCCTCAGAGAAAAACTCACTTTACATCACTCCTGGAAGGAGGAGAGCTAGGAATCCTGGGGACCCAGACTCAGTCAGGAAGGCTGGGGTAGGTTTAACCAGGAGCTCCCGTGGGGAGGAAGGACCTGTGCACATCAAAGGGAGTGATCCAGGCAGTTAAACAGGAACAGACATAAATCTTGCTGCAACTCATGCCGTAAACCCTAAGAAAGAGGGTCTTACTCTCCCGCCCTCTCCTTCTGCCAAGATAAAGGCTAGGACGCCTGGGCCATGCACTGTAAGAAATAAAGCTGTGCATTTGGACTCCTCAGCAGCCCTCACCTGGAGCCAGAACATGTCCCCTCACCATGCCATCCCCTTGCAGCCCCTGCCACTCCCCCATCCCTACCTTCACCCCAGGGCATCAATAAGGAAAAGGAATTCAGTGGAAGGCAAGTCACGAAAACTAAAGAGAAGGGACCTCCCACTCAGACATCTCCCCCCCCACCCCTCGAAACAGCCTGCACATCTCCTGAGTGCCACAAATTCACAAGGCAGGACCCACCATGTTATGCCACTAGTCCAGTGAGCCACCAAATCTTTCTGCTGGCCCAGCTGGGGCTCCTCATCACCCCAACTTGCAGAATGAGGGCTGGAGCCACAGCCACTCCAAGAGGCTGGTGGTGGCCCACATAGGCAGGCACTGACCACACTCGGAGACAATAAAGTCCTGAACCTCCATGACTGTTGCAAAAACTTTGCCTGGGGAAACCACAAGAGGTGCACAGCATGAAGGCTCTCTGCCGGGAAGGGGGGGCACAGGCCACCATGGCCAGGGAAGCAGGGCCTGGGCGCCAGGGAACAGCACCCCTGAGAAGTGATCAGTGCTCAGCAGCACACAGGATGAAAGGGCGGCTTCCCTCTCTCCAAACGCAGCCACATCTTATTTCCCAGGACAAATCCTCATCCCAAATGTGCTCAGGTGACCCAGCTTCGAGAGGGCTAGAGTCACCGCCCAGATGGGCCTTACAACCAACGGGTGAGAGGAAAACCATCACCAGGATCTACAGACCCACACCAGGAATCGGCACACGGTGAGCCCACTGCTTGGGCGGCAGCTAGGCTACCCGCCGGCAAGCGGCACAGAGAAGGGAACCATCGATCCGTATCAGGAATCGATAGTTTACAACCTCTAACTGGAAATCAAACACTACAGTCGACGGCTGCTCTGAGCACAGCCGCTCCGCCGGCAAATACACCCCTGAGATGAGAGAAGTCATCTCACCGTCTTGGAGTCCAGTTCATGTCTGGATTGGGCCAGAACCTTGTCGACGCCAGCCTGGTCCATGAACGTGACGAACCCGAAGCCCCTGAGCCCCGCAGCCCGGGCAGAAGAGGGGATGCGGAGAGAAGAGAGAAAGTTGGTTAAAGTGGCGGGGGGGGGGGGGCGGGGGGG
>NW_008240055.1:63264-87099 GCF_000691975.1 Corvus brachyrhynchos | reverse complement strand
CCGCACGCGAGTGCCTAGGCTGCAGGACCCGGGGCAGAGCTGCTGCCGGGCACCGCGGAGCCCCGTAGAGCCCCGCAGCACCAGGTACGCACAGCCCAGCCGCTCTACTCTGCCCGCGGCTCACTGGGAAGAGGGTAGCCTGGTCCCTAAGGCACTGCGCAGTTTCTTGCTCACTCAGGCTGACAGACTCGTGCCGAGCCCCAGCCGAGTTCCACAGCCACACAAGTTCATTCACATGCTGCTTCTCGAGCAGGTCTGTGCACTCTGCCTCTGCTCTTGGGCAATCTACCCCGAGTGGCTGGAGGAGCTCAGCTGGGAACAAATGAAATACCTGTAAAGTTGGAGTTGAGAGCTGAAAGCTCGCCTGACTGCGCCAAGCATCGCTCTGGGAGAAGGCACTTGTTTGTATCCATGGCATATCAGAACAGAGCAGTGCCCAAAACCTCTGGTGACAGTGCTGTGAGCCCTTCTCGTGGCAAGAGGGTATCACTGGATCCCAGGAATGTGCTACTGTATTGCGAAATACTCCCCACAGGCATCCCTGACTCTGCTCCTTCCAGCACGTGTCCCCCCTGTATCTTCTCACTGCTTAAAGCAAGGTATTGGTAGCTCAGGTCAGTGCCATCCTTGTTTGACCTTTCTTCTTCTCTCATGACTGTTTTTCCCTTTCCCAATACACATCATCTCCTTCCTGGAGAGGAACTACACCTTTGTTTTAACAATATTTTGCAATAGTATCTTTTGTTACATGGGCTGCAACTCTGAGTTAAATTCATCCTCTGCCCATTAGCTCTGCCAAACCACCATTCACCCACTCAATTTCCTGAGCTGGGTCAGTGACCCTATCCTGTCTCCTGGCCCTGTGCTTGGGCACAGCAACACACTCAACACCAGAGACTTGGTAGCTGCCCCTGGGAACAGAGCTATGCAACATCCCAGCTCCTGCTGCCACTGATCCAGGCTGAGCTGCTTCTCCAGAATAACCAACTCTTCATTCCACAGGGCTGGAGTCATCACTTTGGGTGGAGGTGCCCTGAGAGGCAGCAGGGAAATATAAATAATGACATGCAGAGGTGGTACTGCAGCTGGCAGTGATGGGCAGGACTGTGGAGCCAGTGAAAGCGGTGGTGCTGAGGCAGCATCCCAGCCATCTCCCCTTGCATGTCCTGAGAAACCTGAACAAAGCTGGGCTACCAGAGCCACCACCGCTGCTCTGCTCCTTCCTGACACCTGCTCTCTCCCATTTGGAGGGCAAATACTTCAAAGGGGGAACTAACTAACTAACTCTTTCAAGTCAGCTAGAATAGGTTTTATGTTCCATAATTGCCCAACCTAGGCACACTACTAATGCCAATTAAAAACAAGAAAGGAAAAAAAAGAAGAGCTCAGTGATGAACTCACTAAAGGATAACATCTCTTGGTTTGCTACCAGTGCATTATTATAATGTGTTATTTTTAAGGCAGTATAAGTCAGGCACTCTGAGGGACACTGTTAAAATGCTTCATTGTGTCTTTTTTTTTTTTTCATTATTTTTATTATTTATTCACTTTTTCTCCACTGAAATAATATTGGAGAGGGGAGAACAGGATCAATGTGAGTTAATATCTGTGAAGATCAGCAGAAAAAAACCTGAGCCTTCAGAAGATTTGGATAGAGGATGTGGTAGGACTTGCATCATTGGCAATGACACAGTAACCTACCATGTAACTTATTCTGAGGTTGTTTACAAAACAAACACATGATATTTTGTATTTCCACCTTAGGACCCTGAAGTGCTTTGTAAGAATCAATTCATATATTTCTGTAATGCACAAGACAGTGGGTCTTGAAAAATCTGCTGATTAGTGACAGTAGGAAGCTTTCCTCACAGAGAAGTAAATATATAAAACATCCCAGACCTTATGATTAGAAAGATGATCTGCCGAATATAAAATAATGCAGCATTGTATTCCTGGGGCTGCAGACAGACAGCTGTAGTGCTTCAGTGGCTGCTGCTGAGAGGTTGCCAAACACCAGTGAGATTAACAAAACTGCTCAGTTTTCTTGCTGCTATTCGGTGTCTCATGTGTGGTAGAGTGACACTATCAAACTCATGTTTTTTTTTTGAGGAGGATGAGTGGCAAAGCTCTGCCCAGCACCAGTGGCAGACACTGGAGTTATTCATGGAGAGAGGGAGGTTCCAAAAGGTGGAGGTTAGGGGAGGGGCAGGGACAGCAGCCACCTCTTTTCCTCCCTCATCATATAAAGCTTAAGGAGAGACTGTCTGGAGACCTGTCTCTAGCTGGGAGGTTTTGGCAGTCAGGAACTATGAAAAGTTTCATTTTTCATTTAGTTTGGACAGTTAATAAACAAATCTGAACTGGAATTAAAATAATTTTTGTAACATTTGCATTATGATGCTGAAGATGCAAACCTGGAAGGTATTAACTGTGGCTCCATAGGCAGCCTGGGGGCAATGCCAGGCTCTGGCAGTGGCTGCTGGTGGTGCTCACGCCTGCTTTGGGAGGATGGCTGACCCTCTGGAAAGGCTGGTGGCAAAACCCTTCTAGCCCATGCATGAGGCAGCCAGGGGTGTCTACCTTGAAGGGAATCCACTGCTCCAGCCACCTCCTGCCTGGCAGGAGCTGGCTTGGGGCAAGAGTCAGGCACACAGGCAGAGAAGAGCTATTTAGGGAAATTAAATTATTTAGATTCCACTCAGGTGGGGGGAGAGACAGAGTCAGCAATAGGAAGAGACTAATGACTGCAAATGCACCAAGGATTTCTTTAGTTCATATAAGAAACCTCAGGGAGCAAGATTCATGGCGGGGAGGGGAAGACTTTACATGGTGCAGAGCACTGAAGTACAGAATGGGTGGGAGTACAGAAGAGGAACAGGGTGGCATGCAAGAGAAACATAGAAACATAGGTATTAATAAAGATCAGGAAAAAGGGGAGTAGGAAGAGTAAATAGAGACAACTGGGATAACTGGAAGAAGTGAGGGAGGAGAGAGGAGGAGACCACCCCAATTACCACAAAACAGCAAGAAGGATTGAAGCCTTAGGGGGAAAAAAAGGGAAAGAAGTCTGCAGGGGATGGAAAATAAAGCATCAAGAGAACTTGCAGCATAGTAAATTCAGTGTAGGGATTCAGCATAAAATAGCAAAACCAGAGAGATCGCTGAAGGACAATAGGAGATTGCAGGCTTCTACCAGCTGTCCTGGAAATGATGGCTAAGGGAAAAATCAGAGAGCCCTGCCTGCTATTCTCCCTCTCTACAAACTCTAAAAACTACTACGTGGCGTCTAGTCTCCATGATCCTATCTAAATCGGTCCAGCAAATGAGGGAGGAAGCCCTGGCTGCTCAGCTCTAACACAGGAGCTGTTCCATGCACGGAGTGTGCCCAGCACCACACCAGCCCAGCCCAGGTGCCACCTCTCTGCGGCAGCCTGCAAAGGATCCCTCCTCCCCAAAGAGGAGCTGGAAACATTTTCATTTCCCAATATATATTTTTTTAAATCAAAGCTTTAAATCCAAAAATTGCATATGAAGTGACAGAAAGCAACAACAGATTTGAAAAATGAGACCTCCTCGAAAGTGCCCTGAGCTCCCCCTTCCCTCTAACCTCTTAGTTACCATTTGTCCCAGTCACTGCTTTCTGGTCCTTTCTCCTACCTAACCTCTTCTCAGTCTTCACTTCCTATGGAAAAGGGACCTTTCTTAGAGCATCCACGGTTAAGAGGCTCTTCCCCAGCTGAGAAGCAGAGCATTGCCTCCTGCTCTTCCCCTCCTTGCCTGGAAGGTCAGAGCTTCCCATGGTGGGATACAGAGGGACTCATTTCCCCACCATTAGAAAAGAGAGATGAGGATGGATGCAACCAAAGTCCACCAGATGTGCTGGACTGTTTTAAAGAAGATTGATTAAATTGTTTCTTGTGCTCACTGAAGGTAAGGCAGTAGGTTCAGTTGACACAGAAAGAGATAAATGTTAGATATCAGGACAAACTAGCAACTATAAGAATGGCTAAAGATGGGAGAGGTCAGCCAGGAGGGCCAGGGAATCCCCATTCATGAAAATTTTTAAGAATAAATTAAGCAAATATCAGTTTGCTGATCACATCCTGTTTTGTTCTTGCACATTACATGCATAGATGGAGCCTAGAGAAGAGGAATAACAGAGAAATTTAAAGGCTTTGGTCCATGGGCTCATATCAGGGCAAGTAATAGTGCAGCATGGGGCCGGGCTGACCAAATACCACCAGGACAGAGAAGAGGTCTGGGAATGAGCTGGGTGAAGAGGGGTAATAGAAAAAGTTCTGGGTCAGGTTTGAGAGCTGCCAGACACCTTATACAAAAGGGGTTTCTGTACTAACATTTTAAAAAAGTATTAAAGTTCTTAATTTAAAATAAAATCTTGTGTCCCAGTGGAGGAGGGGCAGGGTGAGCCCCAAACACACCACCACAGCCAACATAGCTTTTCCAATGTCTCCTTGCAGTGACACTGCTGGTGCCTGGCTGCTCAGTCTGCTGGGCCTCCAGCATCAGCTCCTCAGGCAGTGATGCTGCACTATCCGTGGACCTGCACATCCTCTGCAGGTGTGATGCATGTGTGAATTATTAAACTGGGAATGAAGTCAGCACCATGTCAAGGACCTCTAAAATCTGCCTTAAAGAAGGTAGACTCCAAGAGAATAGAGGAACAAGGGGAGAACAGGGCTCAGGGGAAGGACTGGATTCCCTGCTGAGATGCTTGCAGGAGACAGAAAATCTGGGTCCTGGCACTATCCCAGAGTAGCACCAGAAGGAAGCATGCACAGGAGCAGACAGAGAACTTTTGGCTCAACACATGAACAGGAGCTGAGCATGCAGAAGCTGCTTCTTCATCCCCTCTCTTTCAGGACATAATCGATTTCCTATCTTTGCTATAGCACTCACACTGGCTTTTAACTCTCCCATTTCTTCAAGACTTATTTTCTAATCTAAGATGATGGGACCTCTGCTCCACAAATCCCAATGGCAGTTCTCAGAGGATGACATTATAGCCTTCAGGTACCATGATGGTGTTAAGTAACTGGGGCTAAGTAACTGTTAACAGCACAACATTGAGAAGGTTTGCAGATTATTTGGAGGAAAGAACAGAAAAGAGCATCTTTAAAATCCAGGGTACATGCTGGAGCTTCTGAGATGAGAAAGGTTCAGACCAAGGCAAGTGTACAGGACAGAAATACACACTGTAAATCTTCCTAAGCAGCTCAGCCTGTCCTGGTTCCTCGAGGTTTTGCCAAGGTATTTTGTTTGTACTTGTCACATGACTTACATCAAGCATCACATCCTAATCAAGACGGACACCAGTGTCTTCCCAGGCAAAGCTCCCATCCTCCAATTGCAGGAGAGGCTTAGCTGCTCTGTACATGTCACTGCTGCCTGAGCCTCCTCCCTGCTGAAGGGGAAAGGAGGTGAGAGGCTGCCAGGGTCCAGGTGCACTTGAGGTCGGTCATCTCTGGTCATTCTCCTGTTTGCTGTAGAACAGGCAGGCTGCTGAAAGGCACAAACTCACCCAGTGTGTGTTATACTCAGAACTGTTTTTCTACAGCAGTGCACCCAGCACAGATGCTCTGAGGCAGGAGTGGTGTCCACCAGAGAGGGAGGGCTTCTCCCACCCCAGGACACATCTTCACTCAGGCTTACAGGCTCCCAATCCTTCCAGGCGAGGGAATGTGAAATGAGATGGCTGTTACTAAATAGTTTCAGCAACCTTCACCAGCTTTTAAATGTGTTTGGAACTAGAAAAGGCTCAAAATCTGTTCTTTGATCCCAAAACACAGCGATTCCCCCTGCCCACACACCCTGTGAGCTGACCTCTAACTGAAGAGAAGCTCTCATTCTGCACTGCTCAAAGTCTAGTGGGAAATACTTTGCTCATGCTACTACTTGTCCATTCTTGCCCATCTTTTTCTCACTTTTCACAGCCTTTAAGCATTTATCTTTTCACGCCTTTGCCTGCTAAGGATTTCCCTCAAGGCTGATTTTGCTACCTTAGGGTCCTAATGCTGTTTTCTTTTCTCTGGTTTGTTTGGTTTTTTTTTGCTGTTGTTGTTGTTCCAGGCATAAATTTCCCCACCTACCTCATGTCCATAAGTTCCATGAGCTGAAGTAAACTGAGTCACTGACCCTTTTCCCACCAGGAGCAAGTAGTGATTCACAAATTATATTCCTCAGAGCTCCCAGCTGGCTGGTGGCCAAGGCACTGCAACAGCTAAGGACCAGCTCCCTCAAGGACAGAAGTAGCTGTCCAAGGCATTATTTAGCACAGGGCTAAGACAGACAACATGGAGACACTCTTCCAAAAGCAGGGACACAGAGGAGCAGCAGGAAACCTCTCTCACAGTGGAGGTGTGAAATGTGTATTGAAACCATCCCTTCAGTAAAGGTATGAATGAAACAGTAATCTCTACAATTCAAAGTTTCTGTCGGATACATGAATCAAAATGGGGAATAGTAACATTAAAAAACGCTTAAGGTTTAGACAAAAATGTGTCTAAGATTTTAGTTCCATCTCCTTACCATATTCCCAATTATTCAATGAACAATTCTGCACTCCTGTTTGCAGGAATGATCAGTGCCTTTTTAGAGACATCAGAAGAAAGGACTCTCATGAATTACATATGAAATAGAGGGATCATACTCTGGTTTAAGACATCTTGACTCGCTGGACTTGGATTATATGGGTGTTTTTGGAAGCCCTGTGCAGTATGTCCTGCTCTGCTCCAGCCTTTCCCTTCTGGAGGCAACCAGGTTTACTGCTTCACAGACACCCTTGGCGTTTGGAAACTGCCCACTTGTGATGGATGGAAATAGTGAGGCATCTTCCAGAACTTCCCACTGATTTTAAATGTTTAAGTCAAGAAGCTGGAAGTGAGTAAACATTCCTCTTCCAAAGGCAGCCTGGGGAAGCTCTCAGCAGACAGCATTTTCTGCAAAACAAGCTCGTGGTGTCCCATGGTGTGCACACACAAGGTCTGGTGACCAGGTCAAAAGCATAAGGCTCAGTAATTTATACCTTCTCTACGTTTTTAGCTGCAATGCATCCTAGCCTCTGTTTACCAGCACTCTGCTGGACACCCACGAAACCAGTAGGAGTGTTTTCCTCTCTCAAATGTTGCAATGTTCCTGTAATAGAAAGCGTATTTAAATCACATTTTGAAGGGTGAATCTAAAAGGTCCTCTCTGGTGTTTGAAGAAACCTGGGAACAGAATAGACAGTTACTAGTAGAGCAGCTCTGGAGTAAAACAAGTTTTTGAAGTAGGAAAGCTGCTCCTACACACTCCTGCTGTCAGGCAAAGCATGCGCAAGTGTGTTGGTCATTCTGAAGCCTTGAAAGCAATGCAGTGTCTGGTAAATTCATCAGATGCTGGGAGAACAAGGGTTTGTGGGAGACAGTGTAAGATGGGGAGGGATTTACAGAGAAAAAGCAAATCAATGAAAGTTTGTTCAGACTTGCTTCCCTTTTGATTCATTTTTAGTGAGGCTGCAGGAAAAATTTTAAGATTTTATGCTTGTGTTGCTTTAAGGACAGGAATGCTGGTATTTGATACCTTTGCTGCTAATTACAGTGCAAGCTCCCAGTGTCCTGACAATGCCCTTGTCCCTGACCTGGAGGGGCCTCACTGTCTCAGGGTCAGCTGTAATTTAGTTTCAGGTCAGACCTGGGACTCTCCTGCCAAACTAACTGCACTTTATTTTGAAGTAGAGACCATTTACTATCAAGTCTGAGACCATCAAACTCATTTCGCTAACAAGAAACAGGAACGAAGTGCAGAGCCCCTGAGATGGGTCAGTGTTCGACACAAGAAGAGTTCAGCTGCACCATGAAGGAAGGGGCTGTTCTGCCCACCGAACCACACAACCACGGGAGCTCAGATCTTCTGCTCTCCTCAATTAAACAAGTTTACTACAGACAAGCCCAGGGACCAACTAAGCCCTGCTAGGCCCTGAGCAGGCAAACAGCACTGTCAGCCCCCATCTTAGAGCGCTGCTACACAGTTGCTCTATTTCACAGGAGGCTCCAGAGGAGTGTGCTCTTCAGTAAAGTCTTAAGTTGTTTGTGCTGCTCCTACCTCTTTCTCACAAGTTGGCCAGTTGATTTGGGCCAAGAAAACTCTCTTTCACTACTTGAAAACAGAGGGGTTTTTTTCCTACCTCAAAACAAAAAAAAAAAAAAGAAAAAGAAGTTTCAAGAACTTCAGACAGAACATGTTGCAGAAAATAACTCAAAGCTGTAAAGGGAAGTACTCTTTATCTTCCCTAAGTAATCAGCCCTCTCTAAATCAAGGGAAAGTAGTATTTTTTAAACAGAAAAACAGATTTTGATTCTGATCGTCTTCCCCTTCACCATACTGATGGCCAGAGATTCTACTGTCACGATACCACATGGCATTACCTGAAATTAACTTGTCACTTAATGAGCAGTTCTTTACAATTTTTGTGTTAGTCTGAGCGCCCCCTGCATTTTGCATATTTTCAGAGTCCCTGTTCTTTTGCATTTATGTAGACATAAGACTGGGTTTGCTAAGGGAAAACCCACCCACAGCACGATTTTTTTTTTAACTCTGCACATCACTGCAACAAGAGGCCAACTTAAAAAATCCAGATAAAAAATTAGTCCCAATTGCAAAATAGTAAGAGGTTTTTGACATCAAAGGAAGGTTCCATGTCCAAATGTATAAACACACGAGTGAAGCAGACAAGTATAGACCCAAACATGCTTTTTGGGAACAGTAAAACATATTCAGCTCTAATTGATGGCCAGAGTTGGGGTTGTTGGTAGGATGTGAGAGATCACAGCTATAGCAAGGAAGAGGACCTCTAAGGGATGTTCAAATCTTTCTTTCATAGAAGTTGACTAGAAGACTGCAACACACCCTGAGGTATGTTAACACTTGTTCCCTGCCATGCTGGACAGCTGCAAAGCAGTGTGATAGGAAGAATTACCGGCCCCACAAACTCCAGATGAGTTCAAAATACAACATTCCTGTTGTCAGACACCACAGTTCCCTAACTGCCTATACACCCAAACCACTCCTCTAAGCATTGGTGCCTCTGCAAATATGAAACTAGCTTCCAAGAGCTCATCTCCACTGCCAGAGCTCTTTGTGGGACAGATCCCAGCTACCCAAGAGCTAGGTACCTCCTTTGTGACTCCCTGAGAAAACCACGTGTTTCAGGAGCAATGGAATTGCCATATACCAGAACAAGGCTCTGGAGCAGAGCAGATAGCTTCCTTGGCAGCTGGCCTGCAGTGTTGGAGCTCACTCCCAGGAGAGATTAGAGGGAGTGGAAACCTCATTGCGATCACGGCAAAATGCTCAACCTGCTCCTACCACAGATTTCTCACAAGAGTAAAAAAATCCAAAATTATCTCTACAAATAGGAGGCTACAAGAACAGAGAAAAGATAACCCAGTTAATGTCATGCACACAGCTTTGCTACCAGCTCAGGCAACACTGATCCGCAAAGGACAGGCAGAAGCTCTTAGCAGAGCCTGTTTTACACCTGGAAGATTACCTGGCGAACATCTGGACAGAGAATTGTCTCCCTACTTAAAGTCACCCAAGCCCCAGATCTGCAGTTGCAAAGCTTTCTAGAGAGATTTTTTAAATTTGGAAGTTGAATAGCATGAAATGTATTCTATCCCCCATATGACCTTATCCAAGCTCATTTTCAGGACACAACAGAGGACGGAAGTTACCCTCGGGTTCCCAGCTAATGGAATTTATACCCTGAGGAAGATGAAAATACAAACTACGTGGACTCACTTAGACTTTGTGTCCTTTTGGACTCCCCTGCTACTTCAGGTGTCACTACATCTGCATGACCCCTACAGTGAAGGGAAAAGGAGAAGGTTTTCACTCCTTTCAAGGAAGGCTGAGCTCTGCCCATAGACAAGGTAATTTTCTGTCTACACACAAAGGAGCTGTTTCCCGAGGGCACAGCAAGAGCTCCTTTCGAGACAGCTCCCAAGGCTGGAGCTCCTGCAGGGCACCATGTGGGCTCATCCTCAGCCTAGGAGGCTCCTGGGAACAGGGACACAATGAGCATGGACTGCCCAGTTAACTGTATGGAGGTCATCTCCCATCCTCTGCTTCATTGCCACCGAAGTACGACTCTGCAAGGTGGAGCATGAAGCTCTGGGCAGGGCTGTGCGGGTGGCAGCCCAGCCTGGGAACTCCAGAGCAGCAAGGAAGGAGAGGATGCTGGAGTGGAAGTGATTTGAATTAGAACAAACTGGCTGCTGAATAGAAGCTTTTATTCCAGCATGGAGAAGGCTTTGTTAGTCAAGCACATGTGATGCACAAAAGCCTCCACTTGAATTCATTGAGTTTTAATTGGTTCTCAGGTGGGGGAGGAGATGGGTGTTAGGAATTAGGGATTCCTTAAAGAGGCAATATCATTAAATCTTAACGCCTCTTCCCTCTCATCCCCAGCTTTGGCTTAGGAGTCTGGCCTCATTCAATTGTCTCATGTTAGAGAATCAGAAAAACTGAGGGAGAGAAAGGGTGGGAGGGAGAGTCACTAATAAAGCCTAAAGGGAGATCAATGAATGAGGAGTGTTAGGGGCAGGAGGAAGACTGAAAAAAGAAAGAGGCTGGTTGGAAGAGGAGGGAGGTCACATGCAGGCAGGGAAGACAAGAGAACCTTCTCAGTGTTTTCTTTTCTCCCTGCATTCCTTCTTTTATTGAACACTTAAAACTTCCTTTGGAGATCCTCTATCTTGGGTCTGTAAGCCTGTGCTCCAAAATAACAATCACCAGAAGGAAGGAAGCAAATCCTGGGATGGGTATGGGGTGCATGGTGCACGTGCATGGGGAATGACAGCAGTGAGAGAAACCTGCTTGGAAGGACCTTGCAAGAGCTGCTGCTTGTTTTGCCAGACACAGCACTTCTCAGACAGAAGTTCTGGTACTAAGAGCATGCCACAGACATAGCTGACTCAAGGTCCTTGTGAGTGAAAAAGAAAGGGAGTAATCAGGAGTTAAGGAGATTTCACAGCCAACGTTGCAGGAAGTTCAGCACACTGCCTAGTGTACAGAAGGGACCCTCCGTGGCCTGTGAGCCAGACCCTGACAGACAACTGCTATGCTGTAATGTGGAACACACATCTCACAAATGTGTAATGATTTCCATCAGTCCAATACATCATAGGAGAATGAATTAATGTTGATTTAACTACTACACTTGGAATTTAGATAGGTAAGTGAATGACATACCAAATGCACTGCCAGCAAACACCAACTCAAATGCATTTTCTTTTAGGGTTCCTGACAGAAGAACACTGTTTCTATATTTAAGCCAGACAGTTTATCCTGTACAAAGCCATTCACAGGAGATATTCTTTGCAGGAAGCACTGCCTACTGTTTTATTATAATTCTTCATTACAAAATTAGACTGCACGATCTCTGCTTGTAGACACCATGGCACTAAAACAGTGGCACTGCAACCAATTACTATACAAACTCAAGTAGGAGGTCTCTGACTTATGTTCGGGGACAGTGTGGGATGCTGAAAACAGCATTCCCATGGTGGCTTCTCTCTGAGAGAGTGTCTGAGCCAAGTAACTTACTGTGTTGTGAAATCTGAAGAAAACACAAGATCCTCCACTGACATAGCTCTGATACAGGATAGTTCTCATACACTTAGGTTATTCATGTATTTCAGAGCACAGAGGAAAAAAGAGAGATTGGTGAATTCCCCCAATTGAAAGTGTCATAGGATTCAATTTTCTAAACCCCCTACCTGAAAGAGGAGCCTAAGTATCATTTAGAAGTGACACAGCAAATGAAGTCTAATTTGGTCCTTAACTCCAACTAAAAGCAGGTATGGTCTCCACATGGGCAAAGGCATTTGTGAGCAGTGGGCTGCGACAGTGCCTGGCACCAGCTACAGAGAAAGCATTTAACCACACATGGAGAAGAGCTAACACCACTTGCCTTGATTTTTAATACTGCAAAGTCTACACACAGACTCTGCCAAGCTGCCTACTGTCACCACTTGACCAGTGGCAACCCACAAGAGCCCTGCCCTTCAGCAGTAGCAGGGCTTTCCTCCAACAAGGAAGTCTCCTCTGGACAGCTCTCATAGGAAAATACAAACAAAATATCCTATTAGAGAGGTATTATTTTTCCTTTTCAAGAAATGTTTCTTATGTGCTTCAGCTTGTCTCTTCTCAGAGTGTACCTGCATCATGGGTAACAGAGTTATTTTGTTTTTTATCTTAAGGGTTTTAAATAATCCATAGGCATAATTTCAAATTATATCTGACTCATTTGAAGCAACCATCTGCTCTCCATCATCAACAGTAACACGGGTGAGTCCATCTTATTGTGCATAGTTCTAAAACACAATCCCTGCCCTGTTGGAAAGCCACATCACTCTGCACCGGACCAAGCAATTGTACTGTTTTCCTACAACCCTGCATTCCATGCTAGAGATAGAACAACTCCTGTTACTATCTTCCCAGCAGCACAATGCAGGAAAAGGCTGTTGTAGTAAGGATGGGCAAGGTCATGCCTCCAAGACTGTTCCCTATATTTATCCTAGACTTTTGCCCTGGATGCATTTGCCCTCCTCCAAGCAGTTTGCTAGTAACAGCCTTTCCTGTAATTATTTTCTTCTCTTTCAGATATGTTTAGTTTATACTTCAGTGCTGGAGTATCAGTTTTCATGATTTCACCTTGTTTCTCAAGAATCCCCTATTTTGTAGCTTTCAATAGAATCAGACCATTTATGCCTTTGGAAAGAAAAATATTGGGGAAAAAAGGTCTCCCAGTACTCTCAAATACCTCATTGCTCTCCTATGGCTTTCAGTAGAAGCCTTTGGTAGTTGGGATCCTCTTGCAACATATTTCCTAGCAAGTACCATATCCACAACCTCTTGGTATGCGATAGCAGGCACTTCTGAACTGCTTCACTACACAAGCCACAGATTTGTCTGTCACAAACAGTGTCAGTTATCACAGCATCAAATTTGCTGTGTGCAGCAGGTCCCCAAGACTGCCATGAATTGAAAATTGTTTTGCTACCTCTTCTCAGTGCCTGATGGGACAGGTATCTCAGCAATCAGCAGTGGCTTTGGGGCAAAGTGTGACTGACACATCTGTATCAGCTATCCAGTTAATTTTATTCCTGGCCTGTTTTGTTACATTAAGCCTCATGATGCTCACCATATTTCCTCCTTTCCAAGCAGGAGAGATAGCAAAACCATCCTTTCAGTCCAGAAGCAGTTTAGCTATGGCTGCTCCACTGATTGGACTGGCTTCACCTCACAAGTCCTCCTGCAACCAGGAGATTGCCTCTTCCTTTTCGAGTCTAAAATCACAAAATGAAGCCAATCCTAAGCAAAACTTAGCCTTAATAAGGTATCACTGACAATTTCAACAGGACCACAACAGAAATATCCTTGCCCAAGCTACTGGTCAGGCACAAACTTTTACCTTCTGTTATCCTCCGGGAAGGGGCCAATTTGTGTGGCTGCTGACATAGTTTCAAGAATATGAAGGCCACCTACAGCACAGGTCTTTACAAAGCTGGTCAGAATGTTAAAACAGAAACAAGCCCTAACATCCTCCGAAATCACTTGCAAGGACGCTGGGAGCACCCATCCTTTGCTCTGTCAATGGCCACATCCGCATCACGTGCTGAGCCCAAGGGTTTCCTGCAGATTGCAGCTTCTCATGCTGCTTCATTTAAAGCTGCAGCCCCCAGGCAGGCTCCACACACAGGCTCCTGCTCCAGCCCATGCCAGGGCTGTAGTACCTGCAGGACCAGCCATCAGAGCACTCACAGCTTCTCTGGGCCCAAAGGCCACATCCAAGTCTGTGCAGGAGGAGGCCAGAGCTGCACTGGAGCCAGGCACTCTGTGTTACAGACAGAATGAGGCTAGGATGACTAATGAGAGAAGCCAGCACTGCAGAAGCTTTCCAGTCCAGTGCCCTCACAGGTTTCTGTGTGAGATGGTAGCATTTGCACATTTATCAGTGTAATAGTGCACACTTACTCTTCTTTAAATTTGAACAAACCTGCACCTCCATTGCTCTGCTGGTCAGTGGACCTTGCTTGGAAAGAGCTTTACAAATGCACATCACTACTGGTAACAGCACACAAGTTCCCACTGGGAACTTCAGGGGAGAGCTCTGCACTTTGGTACATTCACTCATTGTATCTAAACATGTTATTTCTCTGAAAGATACCAGTGCTCCGTCTCCTGTGTTTTGACAGGTAAGTAGATAAGGGGCACTGTGGCATTAAGAAGGTCATTTCCACTGTCCTGCCGCTGTAATTAGCCTGCTAAAGAAAGGGCAGAGGCTGGAAATTGGATTGAGCAAACCAGGCTTTAGCCGCAGGATGAAGGCAGAGCTCCGGGATTGTTATGTTAATCACCTGAGCTCAGCAGTCCCTGCCCTTCAAACCAGCACAAACCCGGTGCAAACCCAGGACTTCTCTGCAAAGCAATCCCAGCCTGGCTCAGGCTTCAGCCTGGTATCTCCCAGGGTATCTCCCTCCACCTGAGATGCATCTCCATCCTCCTTGGATGCAGGAGCCACCCCTGCAGACGGGCCTGGTGGCACCCGGAGAGGATCCTCTGCCTGGCTGCAGCCTCAGCCCCTGGTCATAGAGCTCCTCTGATCCAGAGCGGCAGGACACAACTGCCAGCGGGGTGAGCACTAAACGGGGGTCACAGGTGATGCTGTGAGCTGATGAGCCAGGGCTGCTTTTCACCATCTGAGGATCCAACCCCGGTCCTGCTGGGTCAAAAGCATGTCTGAAAGCACAGATTGCTTACTGCTATTTCACAGATGAAAAATAGCGTTAAGAACAATAGGCCAGATTTGTATTCGGCATAATAATGGCTGTAGGTAGCAGGACTGTGGGCATGTGTCAGCCCCTCTGCAACAACAGCACAAGCCCCCCAGGTCCCTGGGCCACTGGCTAGTGCTCCAGTCCAGTGTCTTCAGCACCAGAACTACCCCAGTTTAATCCCTGGAGCAAGTCCCGGGGGTACAGTCCCTGACCTGCCCCTGAACTCTCTCCAGGAATGCAGCCACACTCTGTGCCAGAGCTGTCACCTGCACCAGACAGTGGTGTCACCTCAACAAGAGGTCCTCCAGAAGCAGTGGCGAGCTTGGCCCAAGGTGCCCCACGTGCTGTAGAACATGTTTGTGGCACAGCCAGTGAGAGTTGGTCATTAATTGGTCCAACCCGGCTGCCTGCTGCCTTGTTTTGTCCTCTCCACCTCTCCCCTCCACGGGAAACAAGGCTGGGGTTTACCTCACTGCACTTTACTAGCTTGTATCCCTGGGAAACGTACCATTTTGTCTCCTTTCTGCTCAGAAACTTTGGGCTAACAGCCCTCACCACCACCACCATCCACCTTCTTTTCAAGGCAGCAACCCAGGCTGGCCATTGTCCCCTCCTTGCTGCCCCTATTTTCTTAGGGCAAGCTTATGCTTCTCCCCCACATCGGGACAGCTGGGGCTCTGCGTTACCTCCCTTGTTCTTTGGCACATTTTCTCACTGCATCCCTGCGCTGCTGGGGAGGGGGGAAGGGAGGGGAGGAGGATGGGAGGGCAGTGTCTGGCTCCGCATCCAGCACGCCGGATGGCATGGTTTTGGAGAGGCTTGGCTTAGTGAAGTTATTCAAGCCAACGGCAGCCTGGCAACCGGGCAGCCACAATGGGAGTGCAGGAGGAGGAATGTTTCCACATGCCTGATCAATGGGAGCAAGGGAGACAGCAAAGCAAACAGAAGCTGGGAAAGAGACACAAAGAGAAAGCAGCCTTTTCTCTGCTCGGTTCCTTTCATTTGTCACAGCTCTTTGTGTGGCTGATGACAACGGAGGCCCTTTGGAGACTAGTTTTAGGGAGTTTGGTTTTTCTAATTAAATAAAATGCCGTGTCCTTTTTATTCACTTGTCGCCTTCCCACTCGCCAAAAAACCCCCAAGAGCAGCCCCATCAGCTCTTCAGCCTCCTGCTCCATGCACCTCCCAGGAGCCCCAAGCAGCACTTTCGCCCTGGGAAGGTAGAAGGGCACAACCACCCCCTCGCTCCCTCAAGAGCAGCTCTGTGCTGGATGCGCTGCCCTGCCCAAGCCCTGCCAGGGGCCTGCATGGGGGCTGCAGCACAGGCCACGAGTGCCCCCCCCTCCCCCCTCCCCCGGCTGCTCATTATGGGAATAAAGAGCCCAGCAAAGGACAACTTCTCTAGAGGTGGCATGCTCCTGCAGCAGCTGCTGACAGGACTAATGGGCAACTTTCTATGGGAATGAGGCAGCATTCAAAACAGGGTGAGGGGAGAGTTGCCATGGAAACTGGGGCCATTTCTGCTGAGGAGCTACAATTTCCCTCGAAATGTCCCAGACAGGATTTACCTGGGAGCTGACTGTGGGAAAGAAACTCCTGCAATCTGCAAAGCAGATGCCTAGAGAGGAGATGAAGGCAAAGGAGTGGTTTCGGAACAGAGGAACCAGCGTGCTGGTGCTGGGTTGTGTGGTGACAAATAATCCAGCCCTTTTGCATAACCAGTGGTGGGAGCCCAAAGTTGTTTCCTCTAATTACTATGCAAGAGTTCACAGCGATAGGCCTCCTCTTTTGCAGGAGTTTACAGGAAAGGTCCTCCCTGGCTCGAAGGCATCACCAAGTAACAGGAGAGACAGTCTGAGGGTAAGCTTTCCTGCATTGAGGCCAGAGCAGAGGTTATCCTGTCTCTTTTTTAAAAAGAAGTCTAGCTGGACATATATAGCCCTGAAGAACAGAGAAACCTTCTGGTTGCTGAGGAACAGGAGGCAGGACATCTGCCTCCTCCACACCTCTACTAAAACACATGCTTCCCCCTCCTGTAAACAAGTAGACAGAGCTACAGCAGCTCAGCTCCAGCCCGCTGACCATCATGAGTGCAGGAAAAGGACTAGTGATCCTGCATGTGCCTTAGGAGGAGGGAACCTCTTTAATGAATGTGGCAATGTTTGGGATCTCACCAGGTTTTTGCTCAGAGTTAGTGTCAAGCTGCAACCAAACCATGTAAAGCAGCTCCAGCAGTGTAAGTCAGTGAATGGCATCATGAGCTCAAAGAAATAGAATGAACCTTGGTACTAATCATGGGTATAGCCTTGGTTCAACAGCACAGGAAAATTCCTGCCCACTTCCAACATCCAAAGACACAAATAGCTAAATACAGGCTTTTCAGTCCTCATGGACAGATGTTCCAGACTGTCCAGGTAGACAGCAAGTTCTTCTATCAACACCTCTTTCTATTCCCAGGATTTATACTGAGCTCAGGACCTCTTGTGTCCTCAGTAGTCTTGTGTCTCAGTCAATCAGTGGACCAGATATTTTGGCAGTCAGGATCTGAAGTGATAAGGATAGGATGTGTAGCATTATCCGCTTCCAACATCACTCCACATGAATTGCACTTCATACCCTGCTTCTCTACCCAGCCCTCTCCTTTGGGGTTTCAGGCACATCTGTATTGGCAGGTTAAAGAGGATCCCACAACCATTTTTCACAAAAGCTGAATTTCAGCAGTGTTGGGATTTCTTCTGCCTCATTCAGGAGGCATCAAGGGGGTGACATGCCTCAGTTTCACTGTTTCCCCCACCTCCTCACAGCATCACATGTGACGCTTTGCTGGGTAATAATGTCCATGAGGTATTCCTTTAACAACGTAATTGCCTCTAAATAATAATAATAATTACAATTACTAAAAAGGAGGATTCTACCCTACCCCTTAACACCAAGTTGTTTGCTGCCATATAATCAGCAAACTTGCTTTTGGGAAGCGTCTCAATTTCCATATCGAGTATATCACTTTTGTCCCAGTCCTGCCTGGCTCTTCCACTGCCCCCAGACATGTGCTAAGTGCCAGTCTGCAGCTGAACAAATAGGAACCTCCCCCCCACAACTGGAGAGAGAAAATTCACTCCACAGACATTACCTGCCCCTTCAAACTCATTCTGGTGTTCCTTGAGCCTTTTTGTAAGGAAGAAGAAATCCGCCTTCACTCCTGCTCAAAGGACTGCTTTCATTAAGGCCTCTACAGATTTGCAATGGCAAGTATTTGACCTGCTTCAAAAATATTCATGAGACTCACATGCATTCAGTAAGGGCAGACAAGGAAAATCCTCAGCTCATGTTCTCCTGAGGTTTCGGGGTGCTGATGGCAATATACATCCTAATTACAGTATATAACATATTGAGAACAAGACCTTGTCAGCTCTGGTGATGCTTTATTTGAGTCAAAGAATCTGGAAGTGATTGTGATTATTTCTCAGTAGATCAGAAAAAAGTCTAACCATGTGCAAATACTTTCAAGTAGCTGCCCTTTTCCCTGGCCTCAGTGAGAAGCTTTCAAGACAGGCCACAGGTAACATCTGAACTGTACAAGAAAACTTAAGACACCTCCAGAACCTGGGGTGTGCAGAACAGCAAAATGGGCTGCTCCTATGCAGAAGAAAAAATAAAATTCTCAGGTATGCAGATTGCCAAGACAGTCCATTATGGCATTCATTAAGCTCTGAAACAAAGATTGCTCTTCTTCACAGACAGTACATAGTGTAATGTGTGTGGACAAAACGAGCAGGAAAAGCAGCATTCATTCCTCACAGAATTCAGTTCCAAGCAGTTACTGCAGACTTCCAGAAATGTTGCAAAGCAGTGCAAAACACAATGCAAGTGGCCCCTTGTGAGGAAGAAAAGCAAAGTGTACTCCCTCTTAACATGATCACTGCAAGGCAGAGCAGTTCTCACAGAGCCGGTGCTGCTCTTTCACTCTTGCATCTATTGTGAAGACACCATCCCAATAAGTAGCAGCATTCTACAGCTCCCTGCTCTGCCTCTCTCAACAAGATCCTTCTGTGCTGCCTATGGATTCATCTCAAGATAATGTTGTTTGGTAGAAGGACAATCTGCTGATGGACACATGCAATTAGTAGCCTGCTGACAGGAGCCCTTTTAGCCTGTCTGTGGCCCCTTTTACTCAGGTAAAGCTGGCACAGTGATCCAGCCACTCATCCTTTGTTACAGCTCTATAAAGCAGAGGAAATAATTCAAAAAGTCTTAAAGGGAACCTCAGGGTGGAAAGCGAAAACCTGACAGGTATTCCATAACTGAGGGACAGGCACCATTTTATCACTGTTGAAACAGCTCCCACTACTGAATCAATAAGTGCTTGAGCTTTTTATGATCCTCCTTAGCACAGGTAATACCAGAACAAGGCAAAGAGCTACCTCCTGCAACCATATAAACAAGTAAATCTTAGAGGGGAGAAGGGGTAGGATGGACAGAGACCATTTCTCTCACAAAATACTGTGTTCATCCCAACTGAAAGGGGATACTTCATCTAATAGCCTTTCTTTCAGTCTTGTTACAATGTGACCCTGATGCAGATAATGCACAGGTGATGCAGAGAGCACACACAAGACACCTGGGATGGTGGTGTTACCCCACCAACCTGCTGGCCTCCTGAAAGTTATGGACTACACACCATACCCAGCAACCAGATCTCCCAGCACCCTAATTACACAACCTTGCCACAGGGGTCAACCCCTAGGAAAGGAAATTCCTTTAGGCATATCACATCAGATCTTCTTGAGATCCTTCCCACTTATTTAAGATCTCAGTCCCACACATGTGCCACAGCCTTGCATAGTTGTTTTCTGAACAAAACTGGAAGCAAAGTGATTCCAACTCATTTTAGTATGGAGCAAGAAAAACAACTTCACATGGCTACAGGACAGACTGCAAATGTTTACTATAACACCCTCTTCCATCCACCGCCCCGCATCCTGATGAAAATCAGAGAAACCCATGCCTTGGGTACAGCCTGTTCTTGGCCACAGCACATGTGGGTGCCAGAGACAAAGCACAGGGCAGATCCAGCTCTGCTTACTTCACCACTTGAGGCCCTGACCTTGATCATTCACTTGGCAGAGGATGTATGTGGCGTTCAGAGGTTGCTCTCTGCAGTGTTCAGGCTTTTCTCTTTGCTCACAAATATGTTACACGAAACACAGCCCAAAGTTACCACAGGTTTTCATAGCTGTGAAAACCAGACATCGTCTCTATGGAAATCCACCAGTTTCCCTTTAGCCTACCACAGCCCACTCAGATATTCCTACAAACCCAAGAAAAGCTGCTTGTAACCTGTTCTCATTTGCAGACACTTACAGGATTTTCACTACAAATATGGACCTATACACAGTGACTTCCAGCCTGCTGCAGATACACCACATTTCTGTTCCAAAGCATGTAGCAAGAATCCTTACAAGCTGGAGAAGCAGATATTAAGCTGGGTCAACAGGAAAAGATTACAATTGGTCTTTACCTAGGGAAGGAACCTTTGTTCCAGTAAAAAAAAGCTGAGAATTGCAGAGAGCTTAGGCACACTGACTTGTGTAGCCCATCCCTTATTTTGCAGTGATCAGCCAGGCTGTGCAGCCCAAGGGAGAAATCTCTTCTGGCTTGCTCTCTGTCTTAGAAGAGAGGACCAAAGAACACCCATCCGAATGCTACCCATAAACTCCACTGGAATTAAAAAGCCATTCATACAAAGCCATCAGTAACCTCCTATACCCTGCCAAGGTCTATGAGCAGGCACAGAAATGCCCTCCTAATAACTCTGAAAATTCCCTTTCAGAAAGGCTCTGACAGCTGATCTCTGTTACACCATTTAGCACCTGATGAGCAGCAACCAGGGAAGGGGATGCTTACAGTGGCTGCCATGATGTGCATCTCAATACTGGGGCCCTGCCAGAGGCAAAGTCCTGCACAGATCTGGGGGAAGGTGGATTTCATCACTCCGAAATTGTGTCAGTGCAGCAGGTCAGCCCTCTTCTGCATTGTCACTCTGGCCAGCTGTTTACAGACAGTTGGCTTGAACTCCAGGAGCAGCAAAAGTTACTGTCTCATTTCTTCTGTCATCTGTGTTGTCTTAGCTCTAAAAGCCATATGAATCCACAGAGATAAATCCACCCACCTCTGCAATTCCAGAAGTGTTTGCATCCTTCTATCACACTAAAACTGCCATACTAATAGTGCCTAGCAGCAATTCCCCATCCTGCCTCTTGGCCAATGTGAAAATAGCTCTGTTATGCTAGAAGAGTTTGTCAGCTTGTCTCACACCCAGTTCTGGGGATACTGGTATATCCAAAAGGCATCTCTCAACAGCCCATCATAAAAACAACCACAGGGCTGAGTACCGAAACTGGCCATGGGATGTCTGCCCACAGCTCCAAGGAGCTAATTTGAACCAGGCTAGAGCTGTATGGACTCCATAATTAAGAAAGAATGTACATGTGATTCACATGAAGTCAGTATATTAAGGGGTGAGAATATATTTCAGGTCTAGAGAATTAAACCATTGTAATCAGAGAAGAAAAAAAAAAAAAGATGTAAAATTTTTGCATAGACCTTGACTATTCCCTCAGCAGGACAAACCTGATGACTAGTTGTTGTTTACAACGATAAGGTCAGAGGAAAGGCCATTTCCTCTCAACAATTGTCAGAAAGGATTAAAACCTGCATTCAGTCTCGCTTTGAACTAGCAGGTACTCCATTCCCCGATGGTATCAGGATCCATTCAGCTCCGTCTCCGGCAGCCTCCGGGGCATGTCTCCATAATGCCCCCATTGTGGAAGTATGCACAGCACTGCTTCCTGCAGTGACTCCATCTTTATGAAGCTTCACCCTTGTGGTCTGATACCCAGGGCAGGAAGCAATCCTGCAATCACTGTTTAATTAGTCATTTCCCAAATCTGCCTCAGATGAGAGTTGCTGCTGCTTGACAGCTTCTGGAGAGGGCGGCTGGGAGTCAGAAACATCACTACCAGATTGGGAAAGAAAAGTTGCTCGCAGGATTTGAGGCACATTATACTGCAGCTCGACAGGCCACATTCTCCATTTCCACCTTTTTTTTTTCTAAGTAGAAGGATTTGAGCAGATGAAGGGACCATTGCACCTTCTGCAAGTCGAGACAAAAGCTGATTTATAACAAAAGTGGCTTTATTTTTGTTGATTCATTGTTATGGGCTGGGCTTTGGTTGGCTTGGGTTTTGTTTTGTTTCGAGTTTTTTTTTTCCTTGAGAAATAGCGTCTTTGATACAAAGCACATACTTCAAGAGAGGTCTGTTCCAGGAATTCCAGTTGCATACTTTCCTTTGTGGAAGTAAGTACTGAGCCTGAGAGGTTGGATACATGCAGCTTCGGCTTTTCCAAGTGAGATCACTGGAAGAGGTACTTACCACACAGTCACCAATTTGAAAAGAATGAGAGTTACATAGTATTAAAATATTCGTCTAGATAATGAGTGTTTGTGTGTGGAGGAATGCTAAAGGAAAAAGTATGTTTGTTGAAGTCGAACTGTTTTGAAAAACTATGATTTCTCTGTTTAACAAAACTATTGAGGTATTTAATGTCAAAAATGCCTATTTTGGAATTTTTTATGTACTGGACATAATTGAGAAAAGCTTTCCAAAATAAAAAAATATATACAATTATATAAAAAGTTAGATGAAGCTATATAAAATAACTTCTTTTTCAGTTTAAAGACACTGAAATCAGAGGAACTCTGATCAAAAGAAGACAATGTTTTCAGAGTTAAATTTTGTAAGAAAGCTCAATTTAAAATGTGGTACATTCTGTAATAGTTCTGAAATCTCAACATTTCCCAGTAAAATGAGAACTTCTCTCTTCCTCTAGTCCCATTTTCCTTTGCTGCAACAAAATAATTGTAAAAGTTGTGTATGCAAAAAAATTCCTTGTGGCAGTAGGACAACTCTGCTTTTGGTCAGTGGGTTGTGAAGCAGGAAAAAGCAAATCAGAAGAAGAAAAACCCCAGATCAGCAATCCCACTGAGAAATTTACACAAATTTCAAGAAACTGGAATTCACAGAAGACACTGGAAACTGACTCCAATGGACAGTAGAACTGGCGAGAGAATTATGAATTATTGTTGTTATCATATGAGAAGTTCCCGCGCTCTCCCCAGATCTAGCATGTAACTTCTTATAACCTTGTTCAAATCACATCCTGTAATATGCTGGATCAGTCTCTGTACAGGGCTAATGTACACAGCTTCCAGCAGCTCACAGTGCAGGCAGAAAAAATATCTATTTGCTACAAAAAATGGTGCAAGTAGGTCCTCAGAAGGGTTTACCCCCCCTTCTTTCTCCCACTAAGGCTATAGTAACTTTGGCAACAAAATCGAGAAGATATGGGGATGAGACAATGTCACATGAGCATCCTTTCTCCTCAGCCACTCAAGGAGACAAGTGGCATCTTCTCCATGCTCCTTTCCTCTGATTCCATGACAATACCCCTTTCTGCAGTGATGTTTCTGGGACCACACTATGCTCCTCTGTAATGTGATCTCTCTCTTAAGCTGAGGTTTCTTGCAAAGTCCCAAAACACAATAAGAAAAATTCTTGTTAAGACTGACACGGATGAGGGAAGGGTGCACAAGAGAGCTGTGAGAGAGCTCAGGAACACCTGTAAGGTTATGGGTTCCATCCCCTCACCTGGGGGAACAAAGGCTCAGCATCCAGCATTGCCATAGCACCAACAGCCATCAATAAATTGCTCTTCTAAGAAAAGAACAGATGTGACAAAGATTGTTCCAGGGTCTGTAGCAGACCACAGCCAAAGCAGAAGAGTCTAAATGTGCTGGGCTGGAATGGCAAGGGAAGTCACAACTGGGTTCAATATAGAGGGAATTATTCTTACACTCAATTCATCAATTTATGGGCAAGCAATTCCACAGGCAACATTGACTTGATTAAACAGAGCCGTAATGACAGTGAGTGTA
>NW_008240055.1:62618-63246 GCF_000691975.1 Corvus brachyrhynchos | reverse complement strand
AACTAGCCTTCTCAGTCTAGAATAAAAGCTTTCCAACCAATAATTTCATGCTTTTATCTATACGATCATTAATACAGATACTAAACAATGCCAGCTTGACGTGGTGTCAAAGGCTCTGACAACCTCTAATTGATAATAAATAATTCAATTTCTGTCCCAATCCAAAACTGCTGAATCTTGGGACATGATCCAAATAAATGATTAAAAAGAACTTTGAATGTAATAACTGGGGATATTGCCCAGATGAAGTTTACAACAACTATTTAGAGCTACAAAATTTCAATGACACTGACAACTCTTCATGCCTACTAGAAAATGAAATGTTTTTTACCCAGGTGATGGCACAGAGTGCATTTTTTATCAACAGCTTTATGCCAGCAACTCACCCAGGCCAACAGTGCTCCCCACAGCAGTGCAGTCTTTCCCAAAAACACTAAAGAAAATTTGGGAATAGGGTTTTGATGCAGCCATATCTTCATTGTTCTGTACAAGCAGAACTGGATCTTCTTTCTGATACACCTGAGTCTTCCTCTCTCCCTAGACTGCTTACATTACAATTAGCAAAAGTTTCTTAAAAATTAGCACTCTTAGTTCCTGGAAGGAAACTAGGGCAAGGTGTTTCAGCAGG
>NW_008240055.1:45192-62598 GCF_000691975.1 Corvus brachyrhynchos | reverse complement strand
GAGGCACATCAATTGTTCTCAGTAATTCCCAAACTCCAAAGCCAGAAGGATCTCTGAACACTTACTGAAAACACAGGACACACACTTACAGAAACATCCTTACATAACATTTGACTCCTATTTTTCTCCCATATGTATAAATCCTCGCTGAAATCTTACTTTCTGAATCTGTAAACAAGGGATAATATTCACTTTTAATTATTTGGATGCAAATTTTTTTGAATGCAAATTTTTCATTTTCTTAGGAGAAAGGTATATGTAACTGACCTGAAGTAGTGACTGTAAGAACTTTGTAGGTTCACCATAGATTGTAAGTTAAGTTATATAAAAGTGCATATATATGTATATAGACACACGTAAGATACAAAAAGGAGGGCAACTAACAGAATATTTAAATATCACAAAAAACAAGGATACTTTCTTTATGCAATCTCAGTTGCACACACAAACTAGACAAAGATCCCACATGTCTTCAGAGCCTTGGTGAGGTGGTTGTTATTTTCTACGATAATGGAACAGTGGAACCCAAGGACAAAATACTGTAATGTCAGAAGTCACTCTGGAAGTTGCTGAGAGAACTGGATTGAGCTCTGTGACCCTGTAACATTTTCACTGCCAGGTCACAGGTACAGAATGTGTGTTCACAAAGTAACTTTTAATACTTTGTGGTTAAGCCATATATCTGTAGGAAGTGTGTTCCTAGCACTTTGTTATGCAAAGTTCATTAAAAGGGAGTTTGCAGCAGTTCATTCAGAAATTCCACATGGTCAAGTCCTTTTTGAAAGACCAGAAGCCAGTGGCAATAACAGAGGATTCAAATTAATATCTTGATTTCTCATTGCACATCTGCAGGTTGGAAAGGGCATGGGATGTTACAACAGCTGTGTGCTTCCCCTCTAGAAAACCAGACAACACATCCCTGCTGGCAGCTTTTCTGCTGAACAGAAGGGATAGCATGGGAAGACTCGATCTAACATCTCTAATGTTAAAAGAATTTCTCTACTAAAAAGCCCATAAAAACAAAACAAGAAGGAAAAGCATTTCAGAGCTCCAAGAGGGGCCAGAAATGGGATAAGAGAGAAGTAGAAATACATATGATGTATTAAAAAGATGTCATCACTTCTTTAATGTGTTTTGTCTTGTCAGCTGTTAACATCCATAGCTGCTCCATTTGCAGTGGTACAGAAGATGGGGAAAGGCTGAGCTTGGAGCAGCAGCTGTACTCTGAGGGATGGGTAACTGGATCCAGCCTTCTCAAGCAGACACAGGGCGAGTGCTGCTGAGGTGAACTCAGTTTAATAGGTTGCTACTTACAGGCTTAGACCGATTTACAGGTGTTTGCCCTGAAATATGACCACATCATCACTGCTAATCCTCTCCCCTTCTGAAATACTCCCACTTCAACAGGTAGCTATTTTTGGAGGAGAAAACCCACATATATACCAAAAAGCAACAGTGCTCTCTAAATCTCCTCCCACAGGAAAGGCAGCCTGACTATCACAAGAGACAAGTTGTCTGGTACAGCACAACACCAAACCCTCAGTTGCCTCTGTCATGGTGGGTGCCAGCCACCTGCAAGTGACAGTAATAACAGGGATGTTACAGGGAGAACGCACACAGACCTCTCATCCTCCTCCCTGGCAGCCTGGTAGAAAACCTCCTGTTGGCAATGCAAAGCCTGGGAAGCATAGCTGGCTGCTCCCACTGTGTCCAGGGGAACAGTGTTTCCATCTTTCTCTGCTGAACACTCCTCTTTTGCTTGCTCTCTCAGGCTTCTGACCTCTTTTCTGCAACTGAGTTTCCATCCAGCCTGCAGCCCAGTTTTGGATCCTGACACACTGCTGGAGACACACACTGAGAGATTCAATGGCTAGGGCACTGTGATGCTCTGGACCTGGTGAATCAATTCCTATTCCCTGCACATACTGCCCCAGCACTGTGGTAATGATTTACAGACATACAAGAGGACAGGGTTCACAGTCTAAGTATACTAAACAAAAAATTATCTTGGGATTGAATGTAAATTTACATAAGTAGATAAACTTTTTTCCTTAAGTAATATATCATATAGGTACTGACTGTGTTGCATACATCTGTGTCTTAGCTAAGCTTAGAGACTGCTGGGTACAGCTTCTAGAAATCTACCGCTCACAGAAAAATGCAGCTTCAAGGAGCTCAAGGCCATGCCAAGTCTCACATACTGAGCATAAGATCTGGTATCCTTGCTGCTGTTCTTTGCTTCATACCCACAGAACCTGCATTTTAGCTATTTTGAAGCATAGCAACCCTCCCTCTCTGTCACTTTGGGATTTTATGTGGCAGATATTTTGGTTTTGCAGGGCCTGCTGTGGGAGAGGTGCCCCATCCATGAACCACAACCAAAACTGCTGCCAGAAGGAATAGCCTGGTGTTGGGGACCACCTTCCCCAACATGTAGGAGCTGCCAAGTGGGAGATACACAAACCCATCTCAGAGCCCAAACAATGCCAATCAGGATCTCAGTCAACTCAATGTATTCCATAACTTAAAGAATCAGATGCATAGGCACAGGAGCCCAACTTTTTACCCTGAAAAAATGTCCAGAAAGCTCCTAGAAATTTTCACAGACTTTCTAAGCAGAAACCAAACAGGAAGCCAAAATATACAAGTTAGATACAGGGATAAAACTGGATGAAAGTCCACTGTGAATGCGAGTTTCATATCCGAACTAGCAGGGAAAATGAATCTCTGTGCTGCTGTAAAACAGTCACATATGGAGCTCGCAGCACTGCAGGAACAGTTCTGTCTGGGATTCCCCACTTCTTTTCAGTACTACAGAACAAATACCTCCAGCAAAAGCTGATGGTGACTCTAAGTGATGACAGTGCAGGGATCCCACATGCTTCATGTTTCACCTCCATCTCTCTTATTCTTGGCCCTAAAAGTACCATAATATTTTGAGGTATCTAAGTGTGTGCCAAGAGACTGACATTGCCCTTCAGTTTCTGTGGATGCCACCACTCTACAAAAGTTTTCCTTGGGATAGACAATCGCATATGTGCATTTCTACCCTTTCAGTTTTGCCAATGGCTTCCTCTTTCCATTCCCTCCCAGCTTTTTGCAATACATCCTGCTTCTGTTGTTCCTCTGCCATGTAAGGAGTTCTCTGTCTATTCTTGCTTTTTTTTTCTCTAGCTCTGCACAGCAGCTACTTGCTAGTTACTCAGAATCCAAATAATTTAGGTCAAAAAGCCCAGTGAATCTGATGTGGTTTGTTTCACACAAAAAGAGTGAAATTGAAAACCACCTTTTTCTTCTCAACTGAAATGCTGCATCCCTATTAATTCAGGTGTACAAATAACACTCTCTAATGCTGCATCAAGGGTTCTGCTTTGTGATTAAACCTGCCTCCCTGACCTGTAATTAGAAACTTTGGTTTTGAAAGGCAGTTTGCAGAGAGAAAAGGAGAAAGAAAGAGAGAAAGGAACCAGCTCTCAGACCTAACAATTTTGTTCTTAATAAATTATTCAGTTTTTGAAAGTTGAGCTGGATTTCCATCTGCTAGTATTAAAGACCCAAAGGGAAGAAGAACTGAAGGATTATCACAGCAGAACACAACAGTACAGAGTGGGGGGCTGGAAACCAAAACCCAGATGAGAAGTTCACTGTGTCCTCTGCCTGTCCCTGCCCAGTTCAGCTGCTGCCTGTGGACACCTGGACTTCCAGCAGGTCTCAGAGTAATGCGGAGTTACCCTCCACCAGAGTCCCACTGTGCTAGTCATGTGTTTGGGACATAACATTAGAAGAAAACCCCCAAAATTCATGAATGTTTCACAAATGTCAGCAGAATCAGGCAATGAACACACAGAATAGTGATGGTCATGAGTACAGAAACAACATAGACACCAGATTGCATGGTCATACACCAGTAATATATAGCCTTTTCAAGACAAGTAATTTAAAGATGAATTATAAATTATTAACTGATTTTTTGCTCCAGGGGCAGTCAGACAGTACAGACCATTGTTCTGTTAGAGATGCTAATCACTGTTAGTTGCAACCCCAAGGTACACCTGCTGTTATAAGGTGAACTTCTCACTTGGAAGTGGGGAGATAGTAAATATCTTTTTCTCCTGGAGTCAAAGTAAAATAATTACTATTCCTTCAGCCAAATGTTGACTCATTTTAACATTAAAAAAAACCCAAACAAACAAAAACCAAAAAACCCACCAAACATGACCCACAAATAAAACTCTCCAATTTCTGAAAAGGATGTCAGTAAGCTTTCCTCTTTCCACAAGCTGGGGACAGAACAAGCTTTTGAGCACTGTATAACACAGGTGATGAACTGACCCTGGGAGAGGTCTCTGGCCTTGTGTATTTAGCAGCTGTTTCCAGGGCTCTGCTTGACTTCAGATCAGAGAGATTTTGTGATGAATTCCTCTTCTGGTTACACCTATAATCTTTGTGTTGAGGGTGTGACTGACATCAGTCTTTTATGTTTTCAGGCTCAAGTTTGCAAGGCCTCACACCAGGGGAATCAAGAGTCTGATAATTTTCTGCACAATTGTTTTTCTCTAGGAACTTTACCAGGTTGATCCAAAGTTCCAGGGCAGTCTTATGAATTGAGACATCAGGTTTAAGGAGACTTATGTGAGAGAGGGGAAACCTGACTTTTACATCTCAAGGACCCTTTGGTCAAAATACCAGATGTCACTGAATTCTCCAATGTTTTATATCTTCTACTGTGTTTTTTGACATGCACAACTTTAACAAAAAGAACAGGCTAAATCTACCAAAATAATAAAATGTCACTGGTGGAAATGTCTTAATTCCAGTTTGCCTAAGTTTGTAAGGTACAGAGCCACTGGGGACCAAAAACTAGGTACGAGGGTGTGGATCCTTGAAACAAAAGAGTCCTTCAAATTCAATAACAACAAGTTTAAGTAATCTTTTGTGTTTGCAGTGTGGTAGAGTCCAAGTTTGTCACAGAGCTGCCAGAACATAAATCTGATACAAACTACTTTGGATTAGATAGTACAGCAGAAAGAGCTTTACTAGGGTATTGTGACAAGTTTTATGAACTTTTTAAAGAAACAGAACTTGGAAATACTAACACTGTTGTTAAGTTATTGTCTTGTGGGCTTGAATACTCAGCACTAAGAAGGGAAGAAGAAAAAAGCTAACAAATTCAGAAAAAAAGCAGTACTTGAAACTTGTATTAAGCTGCATTTGTTTCTCAACTGGAATTTTATGTCAGCTGAGTCCTGTGAGTCTAGCATGCTCTAGCATGCTCTGCCCTCCTTGGGTGCAACTGTGGGCTCTCCTCCCCCCATTTTTACAAATCCTCAGTGAATACTGTGTCGCTTCACTATGCTTGCCTTTCAGGGTCTCTCTCATCTTTTAACACTGGCATGCAATTACATAAGCAAAAAGAGGTAAAAAGAACTAGGAATACATCAACTTCCAGTGACTACCTGTCTCTGCATGGTACCTTCAGGGACAGGGAGTGCCTGGTAGCCCCTGAGATGCACCACCTCTGCACCAGCACAGAGGGGAGCAGCCAGACAGCAGGTCCAGCTCTCTGCAGGGACCACATTCAGGGTAAGCTACTTGTGTGGCTCTGCTTGGAGCTCTGTCCAACCCTGGGCTCCACGCTGGCTTGCTTAAGTTACTTACCAGTTTCTCTGGTTTCCAGCAAGTCATACATGGCCAGAACCAGCCCACATGGCTTGAAACCTCCTTTCCCACCTGCTGCCATGGCCCTCTCACTCTCCACAGCCATCAGCAGAGTTGCTCAGGGTGAGGTAGCTGCCTGCCCTTTACTTCTCATTTCTTGTGGGCAGTTCACTATCTACAGCCTTTCCTTTGAAGATTTTGCTCTCCCAGGCAGGGATTTATTCTGTAAGTCTCACAACCTCCCTACACAAATGCCTCATATGCCACCTTCCCAAGCTTCTTAGCTCCCCTGGCAATGTCTGGGGTATGTGCATGCCCTCAAGCAGGCTGTGTATGCGTTGCTGTGATCGAAGCATTTTCCTCTTCAGGAATCCCTCATTCTCTCTTACAATAGCATTTTAATGCCCCATCTACCTCCATTCCCTGAGTAAATGGGTTCTCTAAATGTCACTGTCAGGGTTCCTGTGGACACTTACTTACACTACTGCTCTAGCAGGGCACCCTGAACTGCCTCACATCAGGGTTTCTCTTTCCTTTTAACTTCGGATCTCGATTCTCCTCCAGTTCTGCAGAGGTTGCATACAAGCCCTGTACTTATCTGGTGACAGATCTTTCCCTGTGCTCACATGATAACTTTTGTAGAGCAATAGACAGAGATGAGATAAAGGTATTGGTATGCAAGAGCTATCACCCAGTTGCTTCACACCTACAAGTGCAGTGGTATCTAAATTACTGCTGCTTCCCAATTCTCCTTTTTTGATTTCCCAGTATTTTCACAAATTAGTGGTGTTCTCTCTCACAGTAATAATAGGAAGTCACTGAAATTTTTGTTATTGATCAGATCAATCATTTAGAAGTTATCCTATATCATGAAATCAGAGAGAAACAATGACCAGATGAGCACACAGCCTTACAAGTTCAGCCTTGGACATTATGAAAATCAAAGGGAAACTTTCATCATTCAAACATTGAGCTGAATCACAGTGGAATAACCTTCAGTTGGTCTTGGGAAAAAGAGGGTTTATGTGAGTTTTTCTTGGTGACATCCCAAGTGATTTCCAAATCTCAGAATAAAAGGAAAGATGGATCCGATGGTTTGTATTTTTCCCAGCCTCCAGGCTGAATATGGTACTACACTGAAAAAGAACTCTCAAAAAACCCCAAACAAACAAACAAAAAAACCCCCAAAACCCCAAACCAAAACCAAAACCAAACCAAACCAAGCCAAACCAACAACAAAAAAAACCAAACCAAAAAGGAGGAATTGTTCAGCATTTAATAAACTCCAGTGACTCTGAAGAAAACCTTCCCCATTTCTCAGTACAAATGTTTTTCTAGCCTTCAGAATGCAGAGAGGGTTCTAAAAATCAAGCTGGGTTTCTGAGCATCAACAGAGGTGCCATTTCTACACTGCAGCTTTGAAAATATGATTAAAGCCTGAAGCACAATGCTGTGCTCCATGGGACATATCTGACCCACACGCTGCCTTTTCAACTCTCTGCTTTTTCTAAATCATGTACATTATGAGTGAATAGGAAGAAAATGTGTAAACAAGAACAGAAAAGGTTATTGCGAGTTCATTAATTCTGATCACTTAATAAGCTGTAAATTGAAGTGCATGAATTCCATTCTCTTGAACACCAGGATAAATTTGAAGAATCTCTATTGACTTAATTTATGCTGATATGCATTAGAATAGTTTCTGGCACATTCAGAATCAAAATAATTATTACAGTAACATTCAGGACCAGAAGGCACCCAGTTCCCATTTAGTAACTAAATGAGGGACAGACTTACAAAAGTAAAGAATTCACCAATTAAAAAAATAAATCTTAATTATTTTTAAAGGTGGTGCAGAGGCACGACCATGAGGGTTGTGAAATTTAGGGCTGCAGGAGTGGCCCGAAGAAGCAGAGTGATACTTTGCACCTAACTAATGAAAACACTGTGCTGTGCAAAAGAGCTACTACTGTCCTCTGTAGCCACTTCTCACAGAAGACAAAGGTGAACTGCATATAAGGAGGCAACTATTTGAATAACTTTGTCAGGCCAATAATCAGAGTGGTACTGATACATTTCAGAGCCTTTTGCTTGCAGGTCCTCTCAAAGGTCATGAGGACTCCAGGAGGATATCTTCCTATGCTAAAACAAATATTGTTTTGGAATTCTTTACTCCGTGGTTAGGATGCTGTCCAAGAAATCTTACACTAGCTTTCTTGGAAAATAAAACACTTGGCCACTTCTAAGGACCAAAAGGCATAGTCAGTATCTTCCTGAATACCTTAAGTATCTAAAATAATGACAGATAAAAGCATCATGGTGGAAGAAACAAGCTGAGAAGTCTAAAAAAAATTTTAAATAAATCACTGGGGCTGCTCGGTTGCAATACCACGAAGTTTCCTCTGTCTTCTGCTGCTGCTGGTTTGTCTGCAAGAAAGTCCCACGAAGGCAGATCTAAAGCGATGCCCTTGAAACATGCGTCTGTGACTTCCTGGGAATGATCCAGCGACGTGTCCAGCGAGCTCCTCCTGCCGGCTGCTCTCCCGGCATCCAGGCTCGTGCTGATAGACCTCAATTTCTCTTTGGCTTTTCAGGAAGCTGAAGGGAGGCAAAGCTAATGACATGTCTTCCTTATTGTCATAGCAATAATGTCTCTCATATCACTGCCCACCCCCTCTAGGAGTCTCAGAAACACAGAGGTCCTGTGATCCATGCCAGGAGCTGGGCAGAGCAGCCACTGCAGAGGAGCTTGGGAAGCCTGAGGAGCAAAGGTGAGCAGGGCTGGAAGCAAGGACAGCAGGGGCCTCCGTTAAAGGGGTACAGAGACACAGTGACCAAGCAAGAAGAGCAGAGTGACCACATATAGCCAGGAGATCAGTGAGCCCACAGGGATGTGCCAGGTCTGAGGCCCAGCCAGGAAGTCATCAGGATCAGTCACAGCCAGGTCCACAGTCAGGCACAAACACCCCTACAGCCCACCCCAAATCAGGACTGAGGACAAGGGCAGCTCTGTGCCATGGCTCCCAATGGAAGTGGGGAGGCCCCAGCTGGCTTCTCCCAGCTCTTTGGCAGACAGCTCTTTTCACAGCACTCTGATCCCAACTTACATTCCACTGTATCATGACAGACCTCAAACACAGGCAGCCAAACCTGTAGGACAGGGGTAGGAGGTTGCAGAATCAGCTGGTGCACTCAGGGCCCTGTCAACACACTGCCCAGCACAGCCAGGGGAGAACATAAAAATTATTCAAAGTGCTGACAAAGGAACCTGGGTACAAATACGCCACAGAGGTTAGCAGTGTGCAAGACTGACAATCTGTACTTCAGCTGTTTCAGGGTCTGATAAGGAATTACCTCTGCAGGGCACTGTATGTGTGCTCATGTTTTGCCAGTCTATTGGGAAACCCTTCTTTCTAGGCTAGAATAAAGAAAACTGCCACTGAGATGTAATGACAAAGCCTTTCCAATTTTTAGCTTATAACTTAAACCAGAAAAAAAGCAAATGTAAACTAATCCTGGCTTCCCATAAAAAAAGCCACCCACACCATATATTTCTCTGTGACATTTCAGTTGCTCAGTTCTTTGGTCAAACTATGTCCCGAAAGAAGAACACAGGCAAGACATACTGGTACCCCATTTCCTACCTCCTCACAGGTGATATCTGCCATGGCCCTGCACTGGCAGGTCTTGCAGGTATGTGCATCAGTCCAAACTCCTAACCCTGCCCGCATGGACAGGTGAAACTTCCTGAGGTAACAAAGCCCAAGTGGCAGATAACAACGGTTTTCAAAAAGGGAACTTGTTGAATCAATAAGGAAAGGCTAACCCTTTTGAAAAGGGTGTCCCTGATTATCTCATTGAGTTACACCAGGAAAAATCAAAGACAGACAGAGAGGGGAAGGGAAAAAGCGTGAGGTGAGCATCCCAAAAGTGTTCCCAGCTGCACTGACACACTGCTCCGATAAATCCAGTCTGCCCTGCAAAGTTTACGTGGATACAGTAGAGAGCAACGGTCTACTGAAAAAACCCCATATTTTATCAATATTGATTAGAAACCCCTCCAAATTATATCAAATATTTTGGAAAAAAGTCACATTTATGAAGAGGAACCCATAATTTTGCTGAGGTGGCCAGGAACATATTGTGTCTCCCTCCATACAGAGCACTGAAAGTATACAGGACTGCTACTAAATGTGGCTTGTCTGCCATGTAATTGTATTCCTGTACTTTATATTTCCAGTGTGAAAACTCTAATGAAACATTTTAAACCAAAGCAGTTTCCTTGGAGCTGCATTCAATTTTCTTTTCCTTCTCTCTCAGCCAAATCTTCCTGCCAGGATGAATTCAGACCTAATGTCTGCTCCTCCCCACCAAGCTTTTGGATATGTGACAATATCCTACTCACTGGGAGCTGTGCCTGCTGGTGCCCATTGTCTTGTGTCCAGTTTGGGAGATGGCTTTTAAGGAAAAGCCCGGAATTAAATTTATGAAGAGTCCAATGATTTACAGGAACGACCAACGCTGTAGCTACTTTGTGCACACATCTACCAAAAACTTGTGAGTCCTTAGTAACTAATTCACAAGACTCCAGCATAGGAATGGTTCAGGGTCCAAGAAAAAGCTTTTGAAAGCTTAAAAAAGAAAACAAATAAACAAAAACAAACTTGAAATGAGGGTCCAATCTAAAAATACTACAAGCCTGTGCATCCGCTAGAGGTGTGGTAGTGGGACTGCCTACCAAGCTGCTGTGCAGAGCCTGTTACATTCCCGACAGGCACCAAAAGGGGTTACACACAGCCCAGACAGAGCTGCTGGCTGGGCTCTGTGGAATGCATCTGTCCCAGCAGTTCGGTGCAGCCTGATCACAGCCACTGCCGAGTACAGCCAAGGCACTACATCATGACACTGAGGTCCCAGTGCAGTGACAGAACACAATGAAGGGTCCGAGAAAGGTGCTGCTCAAAATGGAAATGCCAGGTACATCGCCCAGGTAAAAGAGGAGTGGGTCTGTGGGACAGGGGACACAGAGCAGCAGCCAGGTGTAGCAAAGTGCAGCTGATTAAGGCCCTGCATAATCCAACAATGGTGCTGATGGTATGGTCAGACACTACCAGAAAGAAATCACATTATATGCCTTATTTACAATCACTCCAAATCTGTAGAAACATTATATGTATCATCTGTGTCTCACTTTGTGTGATGTCACCTATACTGCCTGCCCTATATCGTTTTGGTACGTGAACAAATACATACCTTGGGAGAAAATAAAACTGCTTTCTCTGTTAAATCTCCTCTGGTAACACCACAAACCAAAAAACCTTTGCAGATCTCTATCCAATTCCCACATTAAATCAGTATGTTGCTTGACAAACGTTTTCATTTAAAGACCAAGTACCTGCTAGGAATTCACAACTAGGCTTGAGCCCTTGGTCTACACACTCTTAACTTCTCTTCTTCAGCCCCCTGTCTCCCCTTCCATCAGTGTTCTGCAATTTGCCAGCCTCTTTTACATCTCAGTTATGTCTGCACGATGTGAGGCAGGCAGACTCATGTGCCCACAAACAGAAAAGCTCCTCCACCTCACAATAACTCAGCAGGCTTCTGCAGTTTTCAGAGCCTGCATTACTGTGTGCCCATATCTGCTGTCAAATTACTGCCTGGACACAGGCTCCACAGCTAACTTCAGCCTTACCCCAAACATGAAACTGTCTCTGAGCCCTCAGGAACATTCATCTTCTCATGCAGCTCTTCCTACACAAAGTGGTGTAAACCTGGCTGATGCTTCTAGGAAATAAAGAACAAGCTTACCCCTCCAAAGATGTGTTATGATTTTATGGCCTCTTTCTGCAACCTTCTGAGAGTGGATGTGCTCCATATAATGCATTTAAAACACATCAAAACAGATTTGAAGGGTGGACAGTTTTCCTGAGGTTTCTAAAGGAAAATAGAGATGAAAGCCATAAAAAACAACCCTCCACACACAGCAGAGGTTGAGAAGTAAAATTTAAACATAAGTTCATTTTTCCCTTTAGTGTAATTTCTGGCAGTCCCAGGGCTGTTCTAACTTCTAGCTGCTTGTCATGGCTGCAACATCACAGCAGTGAGAAAAAACTCATTTACTCCAACCTTAGCTGCCTTCCCTTAAAACCCTTACCCTGCCCTACTCTATCTGAGGCTGTGAAAAGACAATGATAATAATAGGAAGCTGCTCCTAGAGCTCCTACTAAGGAAACAGTTATTTTCATGCCCTGCCTCATTGCAAATACCTGTACGTAGGAAAGATGACATGCACAGAGCACACATAAACCTGTAATCGAGGCAAGTCAAGATGTTATTGACTGTAATTGCTGTTGTCTGTGTCGACCTTCTCCTCGAGGTGTCTCCACCTCCCATTACAATGTCACAGCTAAAGGAGTTCCCTGGTGGTCTGCAAAGAAGCAAAACAGCAAATGGCTAGAGAGAACTGACACTGTTTATATAACATTAAAATTAATTCTAAATCAACGATTCAGAGAAAGTAATGTTGCATAAAAGTAGACTAAAAGAGATTTCACTGACAGACAGTGCTAACAGTAACCTTTCTTCAGTGTTTTGCAGAAAAAGTGAGGCATTCATAGGGTTTTGCAGATTAACTGACAACTTGCCACCAGAATGAAGAAAAGAATCCAGGCTTTTTAATCTATTAGTCAGTTATGTGCATTATTTTAAAGCAGCCCTTAGATTTACTCATTTTAGTGTAGGTTGGGTAAAAAAAAGAGCACTAAAGCAGAAATATGCATGTGTTCTGCATCTTAAACCAAGACTTTCCTCCTGGAATGGCAATAAGGATACCCTGCAGCCCAAGGTTTTCTATGCAGCCATAAAACCTTCATCTTCTTGACTGTGCTGGTAGCCAGGATAACCAATCCATATTCTATACCCAGTGCATGCTGCAGGAGGGAAAGATAACAAAGGTTGTGACAGAACTCCATCAGAGAAGTCCTTTTGGGCCCCATTTCCATTAGCTCATAAAAGGAACAGCCTGGACCCACATGCTGGGCTCTGCTAGGGCTGCTCCAGGCTGCAACTCTTCATTTGCAAGAGAAATGACCCATTCATTTCCCTCTGACCTCTGCAGATACTTCAGACTGCTGACCTCATCTGCCAATGGCTCCCACCACTATGAGCCAGCATGATCAAACAGGTGCTCCCAGATAAAACCCTCCACCTTCCCAGGCAATCTGAACTAACACAGCTCCAAGAATCCCCAATCAAGGCTCTCAGGAGATTATTTGTGCATGGGCTGGGAATGTTCAGCCCTCAACTGATTTATTTCCTGTTCAGAAAAGCAGAGGCCATATATGACAAGGAGGTACAGATGAGGAGGTGTAAATTTTTCTTTGTCAAGTGAAGTTAAAACATATAAGTGCACACTCACATGCTTGTATGAGTGTGCACTTGACAACACAGATTTCTTCCCTGCAACTGCAACTCCTGTCAGCTACACCTCCTATTAGTGTGTGGTGCCTCAAGCACTCTGAAGCCCCTCCAGAAAACTCAGTGACTTGTGACTGGGAGTTCTCACCTCTGCAGTAGGTTTCCAGACTCAGTTTTATGACCAGGGATGAAAGATGACATTGCTACTTCAGCAGAGGAATCCCCGTGGCTTGTATTGCATCCCAGGAAAAAGATACATCTCTTCAGACACACCCGTCTTCCTTGGCATTCACAGCCTTATTACCAAGAGTATCGAAATACATATTGACTTTTGTTCTTAACAGCCCCATTCTAGAGAGATTACTCCATTCCACAGCTAAGGATACAAAGGCATTCGGTGGCTGAACTGGGAATTCAGTGCTGGTTTCAAGTTCAAGTTCAGAGTGCTGCTCACTGGACTAATCTCTGGACACTTTTTCTACGTGGCAGAGAAGTGTGAGTTGTCAGATCTGAAAGAATACTGAGGTCTTCAGACAGAGTCACAGATATATGTATCACAGACTAATATCTTTGTCAATAAAAGTAGCATAAAAACAAAGCAAGCTAGGTCAGCTCTTCTGTTGGTCTCAAAAGAACACCCAATTATTAGAGTCAGCATAATCATCTTTAGTAACTAAGCTGTTTTGGAAGCTGAATAGTTTGTTCCAAATGCCACATAGACAGCTCTTGCTACTGGCAGAAGAGGACTGTGAATCAGAGCCCGAAGTCTGATGCAAGAGAAATTTGGGCGTCTCAAGCTGATTTCCCCAGCAGAGAACAACCCTGTTAATTTGAGAAAGTCCCCTGCCTGCTTTCTCTCTGAGTAATTAAGAGTGAAATCCTCCTCTCAGTGACCCCAATGCTCTCAGCCTAGGCTGATTTACACATGAAAGGAACCCTCTGAGGGGCTTTCTCCCTTTCACATTCACAACCAGGCAGGACCTATAAATAAAACCTTTCTGAAAACAGGAGCTTTCAAAAAGGTCTGTGTATGTGCACAAATGTGTATGAGAGAAAGGGAATGGCTGTGTGCACTCGAGGATGTGTGTTTGCATGCGTATGTGAGGCGTGGGTAAGAAGAATGTGCATTCACACACCAGCCCTCATGCAAACAAGTGTACTCAGAAAAGCATCTGCATGGATATGGGAGCGTGCACAGGTGCTGGGGGCACTTACAGGAGCCAGAAGGCATATCCAGGCTGGTTTCCAGCTAGCACAATCCCAGGGGTTTGCCCCAGTCAGCTGAGTCATTCTAGAGTTACACATGGAAAAGCGAGAGTAGATTCAGACCCAATTGTGCATGAGACCATGCTTGTGATGCACTTTCCCTCCACAAAGCAGTAAAGTACTTAGAGGACAAACACCAGTGGTTTACACTGCTTTGGCTTTAACGAGGGAGGTAGCATAGACTCAGGTCTCAGGGTGTGTGTTCCTATGATTTTGACAGAAGGTGGGGTTTTTAAACGGCCACATATTCTCAGCTGCTTGGGAGAGAGAGTAGTGTTGCATTTTCCAGGGCTGTCATTGCTCAAAAGTAATTTTTAGTTTTCTGGAACATTAAACCCCTCAAAGTTTGAAAAACAAACAGCGAGACAGATGACCCGAAAATGAAGGTCAGGAAATCAAAAGGACTATGACTGCCTTTACAGTAGTTATAAACACAAAAATGCCTAGATATGTATCTGAACTATCCCTCCCCTACTGTCCTGTTCATCCATGTGGCTACAAAGTCAGGATCTCTCCCCTTCCATGAGGCCTGCGGAGGACTCTACATAACTTCCAGGAAACTTGGCAGTTACTGTGACCCTGCCCTAATACAAAACAGGTGACAAGGAGCTCAGAGCCAAGCCAGGACAGACCATAGGAATTCACAAAGCAAGTTCTGCTCTGTGGGTCTTTGCCCCTGTAAGAGGTGGCTTTTTAAGACCTGGCTAAATGATAATTTCACAACTGCAAATTATTCTACTCCACTACTCCTGACCAGCTGAATCATTTGCTTTACTGAAACTGTGCCTGTGCCATATGCTAATGCTAGCAATCGGGATGTAGGTATGTTAGAACCACTGCAGCTGCTCCACTGCTTGGTGGAAGACTCCAGGGTGTGAGAGGGGGGCAGGAGCGGTGCTGCACCCTTCTGACTTCATCGCTGCTAATCGCAGCTCTTGGACCTCTCTCTCTCTCCACCCCTCCCCCCCCGCCCGCCAATTCTTATGCAAACATTTAGAAGAAGTAGGCAGAAAAAAAGGCACAAATCAGGAGACATAAAGAGTGCGAAGCCTCACAGGAGCGCACAAAGCACAAAATGTCTCTTCTGCTCATTCAAAAGACTTCCCAGCTCCTTGCACTAGGCAGGAGTGTGTGAGCACGGATTCAGAGCTCCCCTCCCACTGAGCTCGGAGCTAAAGCCCTCCCCCAGTTCCCAGGGTCTTCAAATGAAGATTTGCATAGTTGTTCCAGATCATTCCTGAGAGAAGGGACAATGGCTCTCTCAACGTCCTCTTCCCCCCATCCTTCCCTCCCAAAGCTGATAAAGCCCTGGTGAAAAGGGGAACAAAGGATTTACAGATGTCAGAATATTGATTTCTGCCATTCCAGGACTACAGGGAGAAGATGAAGAAAACTTTTGCCCCCAGAAACTCTCTGAAGTTTGAGACACAGACGCTATCTCTGCAGCACGAATTCCGCGTTTGTTAAGACAGTATCCGATGGAGACAATATTGCTATTCGAGAAGGATGAGCAGGGCCCTGAAAACGCGAAAATGCTGGGGGATGAGATTACAGCCTCCAATCTCAGAGAGCGCATTTTGTTGTTCCCAGACCTGAACGGAGAGGCACTTCCAGTGAAAGCAGTTTGCCACCAGGCGGGCCGGGCCGGCATTGCTCTGAGCGCCGGAGATACAGCCCTCCCATCTCATCGTGACTCATGCTGGTATCCGTGCCCTCTCTCTGCCACCCACCACTGCAGCTGGGAAAAGTAACAGAAAGAAAGGTGAGAGACGAGTCTTTGGCAAGTGACTTTTGATTCTAAATCAGAGTGGAATGGAGGTTCTTAAAACTTACTACATTTAGGACCATTACCTGAAAGCCAAAGCCTTCTGCTCCCACAAGCATTTCTGTGCACAGTCCATATAAACCCGAGCTTGCTTTTGCACAACAAACATTCTTTTTCACCGTAGTGTGTCAACTTCCCCTCTACTGAACTCCACCTCTACCAGCTTGCTGCAATCATTCAAATTGTGCTAAACAGAACAGCGACATGATCCAAAGTGTCACATGTCACTGCTGCACACCCAGCAGGAGAGGAGTACTGGGCAGCCAAGTCAGGTTACAGGAGTTCTGGCCTGACCTCCACCTGTCCCATCACTACTCTGAAACACCCTTCTCTTGGTGACTGGATACTACCACTTTATAGACTTTTTTTTTTTTTTTCAGAGATAACTTTGTAGCATTTCTGCACTCAGA
The DNA here is from genome assembly GCF_000691975.1 of Corvus brachyrhynchos. NCBI lineage: Eukaryota > Metazoa > Chordata > Aves > Passeriformes > Corvidae > Corvus > Corvus brachyrhynchos. Next base: position 46,023 of record NW_008240055.1, on the reverse strand, counting down.
AAATTCCTGGGATGCTGGATCTTTTGTAAAAATGTACCTGTTGAAAATTCCTCAAAATGCTGGATTTAGGCCTGGATTTTTAAAGGTGATCAGCTATTTTCTAAATCAAGCTCTAGGCCCTCAGGTCAGCTTGGGGAAAACCCACCTGAAGCCCTTTCTGCAAGGCACAATAGTGAGTACAAGAGGGGTTTCCCATGCCATGGGTCAGTAATTCAGACAGAGCTCCAGAGCCAGAGTTGACTGTTCACTCATTTTCCACACACCTTTGTAAAAACACATGCTGTCAGGAGGACTGCAGTCATCACAGTGATAATAACCATCACATATTGCACAGTTAAACACATTTCATACAACTACATCAAAACATTATTCACAGTACTCTTAAAATATCTAGGTTTCTTTCAATACCTGCCTGTCTTCCCTCAACTAAAAGAAATTATTCTTCTGGAATATTTTGTGTCTTCCAGCAGTCACTCCTAATTTACATTTAAAGATGTGAATCAGACCCACTAGACTCCTGATACACCTCATACAGAGATTAATCACAGCTGTTGGAATTATAAAGACTAAGACAGACTCATTTTAAATCAGTCTATCGCAGACTATAATGAACCTCCTACCATGCTCAGGTTCAGGACAGACTCAAACCCCATTTTCAGTTGCTCTCCATGAGCCCCTTGGAGCTCCATGGGTAGGACAAGGTGCACTTGGGACAGTTATGCTAAGAGTTGCCACTACTGCCTTCTCCAAAGAGCATTTTCCAGACCGTTGGAGGAGTAAGGGTGTCAGAGAGAACTAGGGAGAAGCAAACCTTGGCTGCTCTCACCTCCT
>NW_008240055.1:43410-45173 GCF_000691975.1 Corvus brachyrhynchos | reverse complement strand
GAGGCTGCTGCAGCAGCAGCACTTTTCACAAATTTGTTTTATTTTAGAGAGAATTTTTCCTCATCCTAGACAGATGTTTTCTTGTTTTGCTGATTCTTTGTTTTCTCTCATCGTAAACATTAGTGTCTGTTGCTTACTTAAAGTTCTTTTTGCTACAAACAAGAGTAGTTTTGCTTACGTAGCTCCCACTACAAATTTGCTTTAGGATACAGAACTTAATCTTGGTTTCATCACTGAAATATTGTACAAAATAATTCTCGGATCTTCTGTTCCCCCCAAAAAACACATGCAAATTACTTTTAAATTAAAAGTCTGATATATTAGATGTCCCATAAGCCCGAATCCAAAGGATGAAGGTGTGGAAAGGCAAAATCTACCTCCAGTGTGGATTTAGCAAAGCAGGTGTGTGTGCACATGGCAAGCCCCAGTGTTTTGAGGGCTGTTTTGTACAAAATGAATCATGTCCATGATGACAGAACAGTTCTGCAGATACACACAGTACCACCTGGGAATAACTTCTTTCAGTATGGAAGCAAAGCTGTCCTTAAAATTATTTATTAAATAAAATAATATTAAAACAAATTACTGGAAGAGCTAATTGTAATTAAAAAATAAAATAAGAGAAGAACAGAGAAACCAAAGCACTTTTAACAGTTTACAGTGCCCAGATACAGTAAACAACTGTAGCAGTATTTTCATGCCAAAGTGTGTTTCACAACAGCCTTCCAAGGTTCTGGCTATCTTACCGTTCCTTTATGCCATATAGTAAATTGGACACAAGCCCTGCTCTACGTGAAAAAGGGTAAAGAAATCCTGCTCCCCAGTAGCAAACACAGCTTCCCACCATCTAACAGCCATGCCACACTGCATGCCTTGGTCTTGGCAAAAGAGAAGTGACCAATTCCATGGGACCAAGGTGTGCACATTACCAACAAACCTCCTCCTTCCAACAACAACTGAACCTTATTTGGAGTAAAACACAATTCCTTCATGTCATTCTTCTCAGACCAGCCCCTACCACTGTCCTTCACAACAGCTAAGTTTCTTTGCTTTTCTGCTGTTACAGTTTCTACATCCACCATGGGAACCCTCTCATTTTGCTTGATGCTTTAAGTGCTGAAAAATGTACTCTATACCTACACAGCTTCTGCTAAAAGTCAAACAGCTAACCATAAGGCTCCAATAAAGAACTAAAAGAGAACCTAGATATTTGTTATTTTTTTCCTGGAAATCTTGTCTTCATTCAAGTGATGTTAATTTTTCAATAGAATCATCCCAGGAATACATGTAATTAAAAACACATTCGTGGTAACAGAACTGCCCCACTTGAGGGGCCCCTTGATCCCCTCATGCCTGGGACATCCCCACAGCTCTCCCTGTCTTCACATCCCCAGGACTTCTCACTCTCTTAACTACTTATCACTCTCTACTTGACAGGAGGTTGTAGGCAGGTGAGGATCAGCCTCTTCTCCCAGGCACTAGGAACAGGACAAGAGGAAATAGCCTCCAGCTGCACCAGGGGAGGTTTAGCTTGGGCACCAGCAGTCATTTCTCCACAGAAAGTGTGATCAGACATTGGAATGGGCTACCCAGGGAGGTGGTGGAATCACCATCCCTGGAGGTGTTTAAGAAAAAGCTGGACGTGGCACTAAGTGCCATGGTCTGGTTGACACGGTGATATTCCGTCATAGGACGGATCCGACGCTCTCAGAGGTCACCACCCCCCTAAGCGAGTCTCTGTCTCTGTCACCGCCCCCCGCACA
>NW_008240055.1:38433-43282 GCF_000691975.1 Corvus brachyrhynchos | reverse complement strand
CGCGGGCGCCGCGGCCCCGCGCTCCCCCCCAGCGCGCGGCATGGCGGCCGCGGCACACGAGGGCGGCGGAGGTAACGGGGCTCTGCGGGGCGGGGGCGGAGCCAAGGGCGCGCGGCGCTGCCCTTGACAGCCGGTGCCCTTCGCTGGGGGAACGGGGCATAGCAGGCGCTTGGTGTGAGCCCCCGCCGGGGCACCAGGGCTTAAACCGTGAGCCCGGATCCCTGTTACAGACGGGGAGGAGACACGCGCTTGAGCGTGGGACACAGCGTTCATTAGCGCCTCGTTAATGCACTAATTGTATTTAACGTGCTATCAGGTCAGTAATGCTAATGAAAATGGTGATTGTTGTTCTAATTGCTGTCCCGCTGCCCCCGCCCAGCCCGGATGTGGAAGACGTTGACCTTCGTGGTGGCGCTGCCCGGCGTGGCCGTGTGCATGCTGAACTCCTACCTGAACGCACAGCACGGGGAGCACGAGAGGCCCGAGTTTGTGCCCTACACCCACCTTAGGATCAGGACCAAGGTACTTCCACCTGCAATGTTTAGGAGCCCTCGTTTCCTCCATGGCTGCAGAGCTTCCTCTGAGATTGCCACAGCATTTCTTTTTCGTTTGCTACATTGGCTGTGATATCAACTCATGGCTGTTTTTGAGGCAGTAAAAGTTTGTCACAGCTCTGATGAAGTACCCATGGTATTCACAGGCCTTCCCACCCCAAAGTGATCCTCCCAATGTCTTGCTGAAAAGTTTTCAGTCCTAAAGCTGCTGTACTTAAACTAATACAGATCTAAAAGCTAGCAGTGGAGATGCTAAATACTCAAACTTGGGGTCCTCATAATACAGCACAGTTGATCTTTAAGTAAGAGCAAAGACTGTGCTGTTTATAGACTGTGACTCCCAGCCAGCTAAGGGAGACAGTTTTCCAACTCTTGCTTCCTATGTCCTGGGAGCCAGCTTGCTTAATTCACCAGCCTGTTGAGCTGTGTGATCATAAAATTATTTAGGTTTGAAAATACTTCCAAGATGGAATCTAGCCTGTGACTCATCTCCACCCTGTCAACCACATCATGGCACTAAGTGCTACCTCTAGTCTATACCTAAACACCTCCAGGGATGGTGAGCCCAGCAGCCTGGGCAATGTATCCTTACGTTTAACAACCCCTTCTGTGACGAAATTCCTCCTGATGTCCAGCCTAAACCTTCCCTGGCACAGCTTGAGGCTATTTCCTCTTGTTCTGTCACTAATGGCCTGGGAGAATTGATGTTTGAGTCTGTATTGCTTTTGGTTTCTGATGCTTGAGGGATTGTTCAGGAGCTGCCACTGGCTTATTTTCTTTCTTCTTTCAACAGCGTTTCCCCTGGGGTGATGGGAATAAAACTCTGTTTCACAATCCCCACACTAACCCTCTTCCAACTGGTTATGAAGATTAAAACCAAGATCCTGACCACAGCCAGAACTTTGGCTCTCCCCATCTTGAACGAGAAAGTTGAGTGGGATCCATCATTTCATGGGGTCATAGTTTCAGAAACTGCATTTCTTCTGTGATGAAGCTGAGTGGTGGTGGTCTCCATGTGTATTTGTGATGGGGTCCTTTAAATAAACAACTCTGGACATGAATTTCGGATTTGACTTTGTTTGTTAACCTGAATTCTTAGAAGTTTTTTAGTTCAGTGTTTGCATAAAGCATTAAGATTTCCCAGAGGACACAGTGTATGAGCAAAGGGGGTTGACTGCCTGAATGTTAACATATGTTCCTGTGTCTGATAACACAAACAACGGGAATGCACTTGGCATAGGACATGAATCAATTTCATATTCTTCATGTCTGGTTTAGCTGATGACTCTAAACTCACAGCCAGAACAGATATGTGGATTAAAATTCAATATATACTGAAGCACATTCTCCATCATCAGCTTTTACAGTATTTATTAACAGTCATGAAGGTGGTCTTCTCTTGGTTCTTCTGGCAGACGGAGTGGCAGCAAAGATGTTGAGCTAAGCTCTGCCTTCACACTGTTCACCTTAAGCTCTGAAATTTTCAGGTACATCAGCACATATCTTGCTCACCACTCTGCTTTCCATAAAGCTGCAGTCTGCACCGAAGTCTCTCACACAGGTTTTGCAGAAGAAAACACAATTTTGGCTCTACTGCTTATGTCTGTATAATGTGTACTGTGTCATGCAGAAGCTGCTTAAAGTAGAAGGGATTAATGAGCCAACAGCCTGGGCCTGTGCCAGTACAACCTTAATTTTCAAGTTTTTGCTCGCTACAAGTCAACCATTTCCCAGTTCTTTCTATAACTTCTGTATTTTTTGGACGGTATGAAACTGAGCTCTCTCTCAGCTATCATTAATTTGGTTCTTCCCAAAAGGTAGAATGCAGCAGCTGCTTTGGCATCTTGCTGTTGAAAGGAGTGATGGATAGCAAGAGAGAATCTCAGAGTGGGTACTGCAGGATGTCCTTCCCCATGTTTCCATATGATTTTTTTCATCTGCTTACCAGTAAAAGATTGCTGAGAAAAGTTTTGCTGTGTTGAAAGTACAAGGCACTGATGGGCACAGTTGTTTTAAAGCTGACAAAATCACATTACATGTAGCCCTACATGAAGATCACAGAAGAGCAAACTGGTTTTGTGTGTTATTCCTTAAAAAAGAAAACCTACATAATTAACTGTCTTCAGAATGCTATTTATAGATCATTCCCTTAGATCACTGTTTTCATTTATACCTGAGTGACACAGCACTTTGCCAACAGCTTGTTTCTTCAGTGCTATGTTTACCCCCTGTGCTGACACTAGGAGCTCTCTGCACCTGAGAACAGGAGTGTGGCTCACCTGAATATGCGACTGACATAGGAACAACAGCCTCAGGCTGCAGCAGTTCCTGATGCTTTGCACAAGGCCCACAGAACTGTGGGGGTCTGTGAGGGGGCTGTGGTGCAGGCAGGCCAACTATAATGTTTGAGAACTGCACCTTTTTTAGGCTTTTTAAAAAGTAAAACCTTTAAATAATTAGTAGAAATTAAAAGCAGAGAGTGAAGCTTTCTTTTTTCCTCACTCTAATTCTAGAATTAGGAAGCTGACCGATCTTTTGTCCCCAGGCCGTAATATCTTTTACTCTTTCACCTGTGTTGGTGTAAGTAGGGGAGCAAGCTTTGCGCCATCCCTGTCTGAGGATCAAACCACATGAATGTGTAAAGCTAAAGGAGAGAGAATTCAAGTTTGTGGTTGCGTCAGTACCTCAGAAAAGGTTGAAGTAACCTCTGCATTAAAAGTCTTCTCTTCAGCTTCTGAGCAGGCCAGCTCTGTCACTCCTAGAGGTCACAATCAGACTCTACTGCACAGTTACCTACTTGAACAAAATATAACCTGGTTGTATTTATTTTAGCCAAGCTGCTGCAGGTCCAGTAGTGCTTTTAAACCATCTCTCTTGCTGACACAGAACAGTGCTTAAGCCCTTCAGCTTTCAGGATCACATGAAACCAACTTCACCAAAATTCAGCAGCATAGAGATGACACAAAGTATATCAACTCCCTCCATATTCTTCTTAAACACTTTCAAGTGTTATATAAATAAGCAAAAGAAATCAGCCACAAAGAAACTATCTCAGCCCACTCCAACCCATTCCCCCATTACATTCAGTAGGAAGTTAGTTCACATGGATTTTTAAGCCATTAGATGCTGAACCACCAACAACTTTCACTGGAAAGGAGGCAGCAGTTAGCACATGATCCAGTCTTTTTTTTCCTTTTAACTGTTTGTTTTCACAAGCAGAGAACATTTCTCACTTCCTATAAGGGAGTTAACAAAGGTCTTCTCCAGGTGGCATCCACGGTACACCTGGTGATGGTGCTTAGTCCAAAGGCTTGTATTAGTGACTCCACCCGTACAGCCAACATCAAGAGGAGTTTTCAGTTTTTCCTTTACTCGGGCCCATGAACTCCAGGCCCTCAATGGGTATGTCCTTCTCCTTGATTGCTTTCTGAAAAGAGGAAAAAAGAATACCAAATAATTCAACTTGACGCTTCGTTATAGGGCTACATGATGTAATCTTTGGTACAAAACACAGAATCACAGGATCAATTAGGTTGTAAAACACCTCTGAGATCATTGAGTCCGACCTATGACCCAACAGCATCACGTCAACCAGACCATGGCCATGCCCAGTCTTTCCTTAAATGCCTTCAGGGACACTGACTCCACCACCTCCCTGGGCAGCCCATTCCAATGTCTGATCACCCCTTCTGTGAAAAAATTCCTCCTGATGTTCTACCTAAACCTCCCTGGTGCAGCTTAAGTCTATAACCTCTTGTCCTATCGCTTGTTGCCTGAATAGAAATTATCTAAAAAGAAATGACCTAGAAAAAGTAGTCTTAAAGCTGGTTTGAATAAAGCTTCAGTGTTAATGAAGGACGTACTGAGAACTCACTGAACTATAGTCCGGATCGTATAACAGAAACGTGCTGCAGCCTCTACAGAAGCAGCCTTAAGAACTTACGTACAATAAAATTAGGAGACATCTGTAAAATATTCCATGTCATGACCGACAAAGGGCGAGATAAACCCAGAGCTGCGTGTCGGGGTCACTGGTGAAGGCTGAGGCTGCTCCTGGGGTACCAGCACGCCGGTAAGAAGGGTCAGAGCGGGGGAAGGACGCTCGGGCAGGGAGCGAAGGGGGCCCGGGGCCCCGGGGCCGGACGCACCTGCACGCAAAGTTGGTAGCGCTTGAAGAGCTGCCCGCAGGGGTCGCCGGCGCTGTCGCCCTTGAGGAACTTCTCGGCGAACCAGCGGTTGAAACACTGGTCGTACTCGCGCTTCAGCTCCGTGCACGCCTCGCCCACGCTGTTCAT
>NW_008240055.1:34639-38305 GCF_000691975.1 Corvus brachyrhynchos | reverse complement strand
CAGAGGCAGGACAGTAGAAACAGGATAAAACAAGGGTTAATTTTCCACGAAAGTAACAGGAACCAGCGGGTCCCTACCAGTAGGTTGGATTTGATGACCTTAAAGGTCTTTTCCACCCTTAACGATTTTAGGATTTTTTGGTAAACTCTGGGTTTGACGTATAATAAGTTATTACTTAAAAGAAAGTAGCACTATTAAACTTGTTAATTTCTGACTTTTTTGTCCATATTGGTGCTTTTGTGCAGCAGAAAGTGTCGGTGGAAGTGCTGGACCACTTGGAGCACCTGGCCCTGGTGGATTTCCAGGATTCGGAGGCCGTGGAGCGGCTGCAGAAAGCTGTCCAGTTTGCTGATCAGCTTCGTGAAGTAAACACCGACGGCGTGGAACCGATGGATTCAGTGCTGGAGGACAGGTGGTGTATCACAGCAGTCTCCTTTTATCTGTTAATGCATCAAGCTGTTAGCTTTTGTGACCTTTTTTCCCTGGGAATCATGATGCGTGTGGCCACTTTGCTCAGAATGTCTTACTGTGCTTTTGTGGGGGATAAAGTTGTCACTGGGACATGATTTTTATGTGTGAGCAAAGTGAAGGTGAACTTCAGTTCTTTAATCTGTGTTAATTGTCACCCTGCTCCCCAAATACCTGCTAGTGGCATTCTTGGGTGCTTCAAAATGTTCCAGTACTTGTCGAAGTGTTTATTTAAGAGACCAAAACCAGGTTTAGACATAAGCCACCCTTCCTACCTCATATTTACAGAATAGCTGAAAGACAGCCAGTAACCTTTGTCCTTCAGATGTCTGTATCTTAGAGAAGATGATGTGACAGAAGGCAACTGCACCAAAGACCTGCTGGAAAATGCCAGAGAGAAAGTAGAGGAGTACTTTGTAGCTCCACCAGGTATTGACTTTCTTACAAAAATCTCTTAATCTCACCTGAATTAACCTGAAGAATATAACCTGCCATAGCTGCATTTACTTTCAGAAATACTAGTTAATAATAGGGAGTACTAAAATAAATTGCTGTAGCCATCTATGTAAAATAATGTGCAATTTATTGGTCCAGAAGCAGTACAGAGGCTGACCTGATTCTGAAGTTCTGCACATGTTGTGAAATTCCTTAGAGGAAGTCAGACAGGACTTACTTTCCTGACTTTCTCAGGATATTTAAGCTGCCTGTACATGGAGTAAACTGGAGAAGCACTTCCGTGCCAGAGTGTCCTGCCCACAAGGTAACTTACAGCTGGTCTCACACAACTTGTTTTTTGTTTTCTCTCAGGTAACATCCCTTTACCAAAGCTGGAAGAATGAGACACTTTTCTGCAGGGCTTTTAGTGACAGCCCAGAGCCCAAATGCCCTTTCAGTATTTTATTTGGGAAAGCAAAGTTTTGTGCAGTCACAGCTGAAACACCCTGGCACACCTTTTGGTCAAAAGAGCACTTGCAAGACAGAAGAATGAAGATGTTAAAGTCTAGTAGTGCTGCTGAAATATTCAATGTCTGTGCAGCTGGAAGGCAGCATGGCAGATGACCTTGGTGCTTTTATTTGGCAAAGTGAATTTGCTGTCTGGAGGTGAGAACAAACCCTTGTCCCACTCTGTGCAATTACTTCATTATTTGTTTAAGCATCCATAATATAGTCACATATATGCATAAAACATGTAATTACTATGATACCTGAATTCTTTCAGTGGTATTAAAATAAAGCCTTTGTTTAACACCACTAATCCAATCCTCTGCAAAGCTGTAACACTGTATTATTGCTTTAGTGTCAGACTTGTCAAGATTCAGACCCTGCAAATGCTGAAGTTTTACCAATATACAAGCTCAGCCTAAAAGAAATTTATAATGTGTATATAAATCATAACAAGGAAAGACTATCAATCAATCAATATGATTGATACCACAATCATATTAGCAGATAATTCCCGCTTTGAGAAGTTCCCCCTTGTTCTATCCATTTTGGCCTCCTCCTTTGACCACCAGAGAGAATGGGGACGATATTATTTACATAGAAGAAGGAAGAGGAATTTGAAAGTGAACTGCATGGCTGCAGGAGCTTTTAACCCAAAATAGCATCAAGTAACTATTTAAAGGCAACAGCTAAACCAACAATTTGGACAAGATGATTCCACATTCCCAATGCAGCACAGGCCAAACTTAAAACTGCCAGTTCAGTACTGCTCCCACACACTCCAGGGAGAGAACAGACTGCCTGATGCTTGTTCCCTGCAGCCCAAACTGCATTTGAAGTGGAAAACACACATTTCCTTAATGAAGGGGTTTGATGCAACTACACGAGTAAGGGCATTGCAACCTTGACTCAGACACCTGCAACCACCAAAACAGAAAAGCTCACAGACGGCGGATGAGCTGCCTGTGGGGCAGGGCGAGTCAGTGTCTTAGTGGGTCTAATGTGGTGGTGCTCAGCCCCACGGGATGGTGCTGAACCCCACTGGGCCCTGGCTGCACTTTGAGAGAGGGAGAGACACCCCTCATGTGCTGGTTCACCTGCATTCACTGCAGGACTCAGTAAATGGATCCAGTTTCTCTGGAGACCATGGAGATAACCTCACTTAAACCTGCTAACGTTTTTCCACCACCACAAATCTGTACATATAAAATTGGATTGGAAGCCCTTGCATATAAATCCCAGGTTTACAAAGAAAATTTCAATGTGGGGATTGCTTCACTTTTGTGAAAAGAAAAAGAAAATGGAAATTGTTTTATTGCTAATAATGATTATTTTATGTTTTGGTATTAACTAGGAGCCCCAGTAAAAATCTTTATTAATACAGTGATACATTGTGCAAGACAGACTAAAAAAACAGCTCACGCGAAAAGTGCTTACAGTCTAACCTCCATCTGTGAGAGGAATCTCATATGCCTTATCCATTACCCAGATTTCTTAAGCACCTCCTCTACCCCAGCTATCATCTCCTGTGTTTGTTCTGCATTTCCCTGCAGCTCTGTCCTGAGGGAAACTGTAGTTTTATATTCTTGATTAACAAGTAGGACTCTAATGTCTCTCTGTAAAGCCATGTATCTCAGGCTTTAATGTTTCTCATTAATGACGTATCTCACCCACACTGACGTTTCCTGCAGTCGTCATTGCAATTGTTCCTTCAGCAAACCATTTCTTAATAAATGCAGAGAAACTTGCCTGCAGCTACCAAACACAACCACCTCCTCAGAGATTCATGGGTATTTCTGAAGTTCAGTGTAAGCACTTGGAGGATTGTTAAATGGTTCCATTCTGTCAGCACAAAACTGTCCAATACTCAAAGAACAACTGCAAATGCTGCAGATACTGAACACAGTTCTGTAAATTACTTACTTACTGTGGCCGCAAGACCATTCAAAATTTCTTCAGATTTCTAGCACACAAAGTTGTGAACTGTATCTCTCCTAACTGGAATGCTAAAATCTGGGAGTCAGGAGTTACTCCTGAGATACTCTAGAGTGACAAAAGTATTACATTATCCAGTTTCAATATTTCTGGGGGCAGTATATTCTTCTGAGTGTTGCAGTGGGGATACTGCAACACGCATATATCAAACCAGGAGTCCCGTGGAAAGGAAATATATATGGACAGACAGATTCTTGCTAGATGTTTCAGAGATGTTTATTTCTCCAGCCGCATGGCCGGAGCTCTGCCCAGGAACTGTTC
>NW_008240055.1:30894-33040 GCF_000691975.1 Corvus brachyrhynchos | reverse complement strand
CAGAGCGCTCGGTGCACGTGGCCTGGGCCGCCCGGTCCCTGCGCCAGGCTTCCCTTCGCCAGGACACAGCTGACATTGCTCAACAGTCTCGGTAACGAAATAATATTCACGAAAATATTCTTCCATCGGCATATATTTTGACTCCAGTATTAACTGTGTCCAAATGGTTTTCCAAAAGCCCTTGGTAAGAATTAAATCCCAAGAAACATAGAAAAAGTTCTTAAACAACCATGCCAGGAAGTGTTTCAGTTCTTTTTGAGCTTGAATCAAGCTAAAATTTACAAATCGTTGTTCAAGAATCATTTTAAGATAAATGTCCATATGCGGCTCTGAGAGCCAAGAGTCTTCCCACGGTTCCTCCATAGTTTAGATATGGAATAGCAAAGCAAAACCAAGAAGAGGAATCCAAAGTTTCCAGGGTTTACTCACACAAATCAGTCGCTTAGGGATCGGGGATCATTCTGCTCTCAATTCTCCACCAGTATGTTGCAGTGGGGATACTGCAACACGCATATATCAAACCAGGAGTCCCGTGGAAAGGAAATATATATGGACAGACAGATTCTTGAAAGCTGTTCCAGAGAGATGTTTATTTCTCCAGCCGCATGGCCGGAGCTCTGCGGGCCCCTCTCCCAGGGCTACAGGGCAGGGGAGGAACCCCAACATCTGAGGTTGCTTTAGAGTTTGCGAAAGCAAAGGGTTGCTTGCAGTTATGCTACTTTTGCTCTGAATGAGATTGAGCAGGTAACTACACTGTATGAATATGAAAAATATATACATTTCAAGTGAGGTAAATGCTCTTGAGGTGTTTTGGTTTTATTTTTTTTTTTAATTTCTACAAGGAAATCTGAGTCCTACCAAGCAGTATTTGAAAATTTATTTTAAGTCATCCTGTGCTGTTTGCTATAGACATGGTTCAGAGTCCTATTATTAACAGATCACCAGCTGTGGAAGACTCCAACAGCAATGTTCTATCTGCTGACAAGAGTGTAAGTAGAAAGTGCCCCAGGGAGAGTGAAACTAAGAAAACAGACCAGTGGGGACCTACCAAAACATCTTGCTTCATTTAAACAAAAAAAGAAACCAAAACAAAACCAACCCAACCAACCAACCAAAATAACCCCCAAACCAAACACAAACAAAAAAAGGCAAGAGTTGCAGAAATAGTGAGGTCTGCAAAAGATGGTGTAAATGTCTGATAGATTTGTTTCACTAAAGGAATAAAGTTTGCAGCTGACTTGATCATACCCAGTAAATATGGGTCAGAGATTTCGATCAGAGGTCACTGAATTGAAAACACACAACTGAAAACAGACAAGTGAACAGGACAGATGATCAAGTGTCATTTACAAGCTATGGAACTCCTTCCTTCAGCATGGGTGGGCTTCACTCTCAGTAAAGGGCATATTACTGAAACAGCTACCCCAGGTAATATCCCAGTATTCTTTCAGTAATATCACATACTATTGAAAGGGCTATTCCCAACAAGAGCTTGTTTCAAAGAGAAACAAAGTCTGTTGCAGAGATAATTGGTTAACGTCAGCATTTCTGTGATCCAGGCTGGGGCAAGTAATAAAGTGGCTTTTGGGGCCCATATATCAACTATGGAAAGGTGTTTTACAGGAGCTGGTGGACACATTACAATGCCTTGGAGACTGAGCATACTTTAAGGAACAAGTTTTTTACCCAGGATCACCTGCTGATGTCACACAGAATCACAGAAATAGATTGGAAAAGACCTCTGAGATCATCGAGTCCAACACCACCATGTCAACCAGACCACGGCACTCAGTGTCATGTCCAGTCTTTCCTTAAACACCTCCAGGGACAGTGACTCCACCACCTCCCTGGGCAGCCCCTTCCAGTGTCTAATCACCCTTTCTGTGAAGAAATTCCTCCTAATGTCCAACCTAACCCTCCCCTGGCGCAGCAGACGAGTAGCACGGGAGCCAGGACTGAAGCTTTGCATACACAGCCCAAATCTACGTGATCATCCCAAAACATGCGCCCTGTGCTCCCGTTACCTCCCCGCATCCCGCCGGTCGCCAAGGGAATGGACGCGGCGCGAGGCATCCCGGGCCGCAAGACAACGCTGCAGTAAAGGCCTGCCGGGCGCCGCGCCGCAGCCAATGGGCGCTCCGGGGGG
>NW_008240055.1:25843-30468 GCF_000691975.1 Corvus brachyrhynchos | reverse complement strand
CACGCTCCCCGGCCACGGCGGTGGCACCGCGCGGCGCCCGAGAGCGCGCTGGGAATGAGCTTTGAGGCTGCTTGGCAGGTGGTTCTGGCAGGCGCTCCTGCAACTCTGAATTTCCTTCTTCTTTTCTCCAAGCAGGCAATCATGAGTGATCGAAAGGCAGTGATCAAAAATGCGGACATGTCAGAAGAAATGCAGCAAGACTCCGTAGAATGTGCTACTCAGGCCTTGGAGAAATACAACATTGAGAAGGACATCGCTGCTCACATAAAGAAGGTAGATGTTGGCTTGTAATGTACTCATGATATCTCTATGCGCATGAAAAATCAATTGGGGAGAAGGCTGCTAGGCAAGTAGCTCCAGAGAAACGAGTTCTAGAGGCACTAGATAATCAACTTAGACTTTCTCTCTTTCTCTTCCTTTCCCCACCCTTTATGTGGACCTTTCTAGGTCCTTCTGCTTTTCTCTTGTAGTGCCTTACACCTTCTCTGCCACTGTCCCATTGTCCACGTGAGGACAGAGTGGCAGCTGACTTTCCCTGTGACTGATGAGCTGGTAACAAGACATAGGCTCTGTGCAGCCTATTTAAAGAGTGGTGGTTTGCCAACCATGTAATAAGTGTGTTTGGTTTTTTCCCTTTCCCACCACATGTAAGACAAGCTGTTCATGCTAACGCTGAACAGATGGTTCATAGCTTACAGTTCGTCACATTTTCTCTCTTCACTCCTACTGAGAGCCTGACTGAGGTGCAAGTAACTGAAGGGTTTGGTTGAGCAGAACAGAAACTCCCATGTCCTCACAAAAATATCTTCAGATGACAGCTCTTAGGTACTGGAGTATAAATCTACTGACTGCATGGGTTTGCTCACTGTAGACCTGTAAACAGGAGTTTATTTATAAGTTGTAGCAGGCTCCTGACAACAGTGTGTCACAGCATCATCTGATGACCAGGTGTCAAGGTTGTGGCAGAGAATTTGCCATTAAGTGTCCTTTCAACATCCTTATTGCAAAAAACAGCTAATGAAGTCAAAATACCAGTTTTGTTGGAGATTCTGAACAAGCAGTGAAGTTCTTAGAAGTTATGGTTTGAGATCATGGCATGACTTTAGGGGAAAAGTTACTTCCCCAACCATATGTTTTAAGCTTATTCCTGCTCTTCTTGGAAGCACTTTTTGTTTTAATATGACTAAGCAGCAAATGAGTTATAAAGTGACAGATGATCCTTGTACTTAAGAACATATGCTGCTCCTTAATTGCCTTCTTACCAAAGTGATACTTGTTAACAAGTGACAAATCATTGCCAAAAAACCCCCCCAACTGTTAGACAATATTAGTATAATTACCATGAAAATGCTGAGTTTCTAATTCTCTCTTCTGTAGGAATTTGACAAGAAATACAATCCCACTTGGCACTGCATCGTGGGAAGGAACTTTGGCAGCTACGTGACTCATGAGACCAAGCACTTCATCTACTTCTACCTCGGCCAAGTTGCTATTCTTCTTTTCAAGTCTGGCTAGAACCGTGGACTGTTACTGAAACTTGCACCTGGGTACAGGACTGCACACTGACTCCCACCTTCAGCCTTCCTGATCTTCAGGTCTTTTGTTGTATCGTTAATAGTCAGGGATTTTGCTGTAGCAGCTGGTATTTTCATTGTGGCTATAGAAAAAAGCAAAAATGTCTTCCTTGTATTTATTTTCTTTCAAAAGACGGCTTCTTTGCTAATAAAACTGTTGGAACAAGTTTATCCCTTTGCCCTCTTGCATTACTCTCTTTATTACCTTGTGAATGACGGATGAACATCCCCACCTCTATTCCCAAATCCATCCTTTCTTAGCAAACCTTCTTACAAGACTGATTTAAGTGGAAAAAAGTTGATGCAGAGCCCTTTTATTTCATAAGACTTTCCATTTGCCTTTGAAAGAAGTAGAGGAGTCATGGGAAAAAATCCCTAAACTCCACATGACAAAGATAATAACAGCTTCATAGAAGTCCATAGTTACTTCATAAATCCAAGTTACTTTTCGCAAGTATAATATCCTCCTTAAAGCTTAGTAAAAAGAAAGGCATCGTATTTGAAGACTAATCTGTCTATTTCTGTATCCACACCCACTGCCAACTTGCTTCACTTGTTAGCATTGCTCAGTTTTGGCCATGTCTTTTACATTGCACTTGAAGGGAAATGCAAGTGTAAGAAACACCACTGGAGTCACTCCACAGGTTTCTTGGTGGGGATAGGTAACTTGTGTTCTTCTGAGTTTGGCTGGTGAGCAAGTATCTGCTGCACAAGTTCTTGGAACTCCTCTTGATGCCATTAAAATTCCACAGCTTTCATAACCTTCATGAAAATTATACTTTTGGTGTTTTGCTACACAGACTCACAGTTTGAAACCTGAGTGAATGGCAACAATGCCAAAGTTTAAATTCTCATAATCCACTTTGAAAAAGCCTACATCTTCTATCATTGCCTTCAGCTCCTCCTGAAAAATAAGTGCCATAATTATTAACAACCTGAAGGCCTGTAAACCAGCTGGCCACAAGATTATGCTGGAATTGTGTTTTGTGTGTTAATGAATTAGGGGAAATACTACCTTACCTGAGGGGGGAACTGTCGGATGCTCTCCACAAGATACTGGTAAGACTTCCAGTCACCAGCAATAACCTCACCCAGGACAGGGATAACCTGGAAACTGTAGAGATCATAGAGCCTGCAGAGAGAGACAACAAATACAGATCAATAGAAACAAATTTTAAACCCTCTCCAACATGAGCTGGTCTCTCTGCCACTATGCTATGCAGTCTGTAGCTGATTTTAAAAGTGCACCAAGATGTAGCCTCAAAGTGTCTCCATGTCTTATTCTGAGTACAAATAAGAGAGCCTTGTGACACAGCACAAAGTGTCACCATGTTCCTACCTGGAAAGAAGAGGGTTGCTGACATGACTGAATTCAAGGCAGAGAAATCTTCCTCCTGGTTTCAGCACACGATAGGCCTCTTGAAGTGCCTGAGACAAAGCAGATGAGATAAGTTTGTTTCTATAGAACAGCACCTGCCTATTATCATGCCATGTGATATTATCATGCAGCTCTGATGAACTGAGGGGAATTAAGAGTATCCTGACCGGCAATCTACAATATTTAATGTAGAGAAGGATCTCAAGACAAGTAAAAAAAAAAAAAAAAAAAAACAAATAACCAAACATGACACAAACCCAAAGCACAAATACTCTTGCTGCTACATAAATAGACTTTTACAAGGCTTTGTGTCAAAACTGTGATGTCAGGTTTGCAATTTTTCTTTTCTTTCCCCACTCCCATCTGATGAAAGTTTGTTGGCAGAGCTCTTCTAATTACATACCAAACAGAAAAGGGAGAAGGTGACTCACCGACAAGAAACTGAAAATGAAAAAAGGGCATGATAGGTTTTTTTTAATCAAAAGAAAGGATTTTACTGTGAGGCACACCCAAAGGTTCAAAGAAGGAATGATACTGGGTTTTGGATGAGCAATGTGCAAAAACAGGAAGAAGGAGAAGGAAGAAGAAAATCTTTGGCTACTTTGAAAATTCCATCCTGCATTGAAATAGAATACCTAACAAGAATCTGGACAAAATTCTGTTTAAAACTGTATATTCTTTCATACAAGAGCAGAGCAGAGTTGTATTCCAGAACCTCTGAAGGCTGTACATCTGCTTGACTTCAACTGTCCTGTTCCTACAGGATAAAATATAAACACTACACAGGAGCTCTGCTACCAGACTGCTGTATGCATGAAGGCAAAGAGCCTTTGCTTTGGAAGGGTGCAGACAAAGCACCAGGAGAAGCCATCCACATTAAGTTCAAATGCATATGGTTCAAGGTGGTTTGGATCCAAATGCTACACCTTCCACAGGAGCTCTGCCAAGTTTGTAACACACTCCTCCAAAACAGACAACTAGCATATCCAGTCAGGTGTCACCCCCACAGCCAGTCCTTCTCAAAGGACAGAGATGGTTTATAGGGTAAGACTTATCTTAATTAAAACCATACTTGTTCTTTATAGTGAGCTCTGCCACCAGCCAGTGTAAAGACACTGAGCAGAAGTGGGCTGAACAGGTTAGTTCACCAGCAGTGGGGGCAGCAGCCTCCTTCCCACTCTGCTCTGGCAGTTCTGTTGGCTCAGGCAGGGAAACAGAAGGGGACAGGAAGCATTGGACCCCCTGTCAGTGGGATATAGATCAGGTGCTTCAGGAAGATTTGAGATATACACACTACTGCACTGTGCATGTGTATATCCAGCCATGCCATAGGTCAGGAGAAGGTGGGGAATGACTGTAGCATCCAGCCCTTTGCCTTAGGAAGAGACTGTGTGGCTTGCCAAGCTGTAAGGATTGGGTGCAACTGGTATAAATCTACGTTTTTATGGCAAAGGTGGGGCAGTTGATTGCATTCTCTATTCAAAGAAGTTGCATACTACGTGTCACTTATTTTAAATGTTTCAGGAGTAGACTAGGACCTTCCTTTATCCAAAGGAGTTCCTACTTTGCTTCCTTTGTAGAATAAAAAATCATAAGGACCATATGTCAGGATACATTCTAGTAACTTACCAAATCAATACGAGTTACATTTCGGATTCCAAAGGCAATTGTGT
>NW_008240055.1:24662-25791 GCF_000691975.1 Corvus brachyrhynchos | reverse complement strand
CAGGAAAAAGCCTGTAGTGAAAGACAAGTCCCAGAATTGAACTCAGACTGCTCCAGAAAGGCTAGAACTTACCCATTCTAGAAGGAATTCATTAGTTTTAAAGTGATATTTAAACCAAATGTTTCCATTTTGCACTTTTGTTGGAGCAAAGACACCTTGACCTATACTCACAAATCTTTCAAGACAGAGTAGTTAATTCTGCAGATCAGCCAAAACACTGTTCCACATAAACACATAGTATGTATGTGCCAGAAAGATTTTACCCAAAACTTGCATTATAGTGGAAAGCATTGTTGGCTGCCATTTGTTTGTGGCAAAGTTGTAAAAAGAAAATCTCTGCTCAAAGTGTAACTATAGACAACTACTAATGTTTTGCCATGCAACACTGACCAAAACACTTAATACATTTTGCTAGAAAGCTTCCAAAGTCTGAGGAACATGAAGAGCCACACTCCCTCCATAAGGACTATCAGTATGTGATGCAGTTGCAGCTGTGTTGCTTCCCAGTCTCCAAAGGATCAAGACCATGTCTATCTGTGGGACATGGATGTCCAGGTTACTGATAAGCCCACCACTCATGTAGACAAAATGCATAATCACTGACTGTGTAACTCATGTTCCTTCTCCCCATGCACAGTTCCCACTCTTGGTGAATGTACACAGGGAAACAGCGAAAAAAACCTCTGCCACTTAAAATTTCTTGCTATCAGGAATGTTACTGCCACGGTACAATGCATTACTTACCTTCAGAGTAGCCAAGATGCTGTGCTTTCTGCTTCCCAACTTTTAACATTTCTCTGTTGATGTCACAGACCACCACTTGGGAATCTCCTAGTGAGTTAAATTTGTCTTTCTGGTAACTCTCAAAAATTTCCTGCCATGACAAATTCTGACGGTGCTTGAGCTTCCTCTGGAGCTGGCGTTCTCGTACAGAGCGAACATAGTTAATGAATCGAAAGGCAATATCACCTGCAATTGTTTAAAAGGAAAGAAACACATTTTGGAATGTTTTCTGACTCCAGGAAGTTGAAACATAAGGCTTTGAACATCCAACTGAGTTAATATTTCTTTTCAGTCATATATATTTATAAAAACACCCCCTCAGACACACTGCATAGACACAGAAAGA
>NW_008240055.1:23033-23862 GCF_000691975.1 Corvus brachyrhynchos | reverse complement strand
ATAGACACAGAAAGAGGGTGTGTACATGTAGATAAGGGAACTTACTAAAATCAGAGTCCATGACTTTCTACAAATTCACACAGTGTTCCACAACATATCATTGCAGTACTATAACACTCTCAGACCCTTAAAGCAAGATATTAAAAAACACTAAAATAATAGCTCTCAACCCTTCTCTGGGAAAGTCAAGTAGAGTCAAGTAGATGCTTCACTAGTTTTAAAGACAGGGAGAGGGGGGGGGGGGGGAACCCCCAACAGGCAACATAATTCTGAGCAGACTCAAACAGCTGAAAAACAGTGTGGCATTGTCATGTGGAACTCACCAAAATTATTTACCTGTTCCCCCAGCAACATCTAGGAGAAGTGTTCCTGGGGAAGGGTTCATTTTATGCATGAGGATATCTTTCCATACCCGATGAATTCCTAAAGTCATTGAATCATTCATGACATCATATTTCTTGGCCACACTTTCAAAGACCTGATAAACTGCAAAGAAAGGACATGGGAATGAGATGCAATTTACTTAAAAATGCTCATGTCGAAGTAAAATGTATCCTTCATTGCCTTGCAGAAGTCTGTCGCTACGTGGAGCTGAAAAATACCACACGAAAACTCATTACAAAATAGTATGACTGAATCCTACTGAACCTGTTGCCTGACAAAGGTCTCTGGAGAAACACAGCCTTCCCGAGCTGAAGGGAGTAACAGTGATATTGACTCCCGGTAATGCCTCAAACAAGGGCCCAGCCCCAAACACGTCCCTAGCACCCTGGAGAACGATCACCGGCTGCCCGGGAGCCCAGCTCGGCTCTAGGCCCAGCCTCCCCTC
>NW_008240055.1:22511-22953 GCF_000691975.1 Corvus brachyrhynchos | reverse complement strand
GGGCCAGCGCAGGGCGGGAGCCGCGCTCCGGCGAGTGTCTGCTCCTACCGGGGAGCGGCGCGTTCTCCGCAGCCCCACGGGACGCCAGTTCTGCCGGACACGGTCACCGAACCCCCCTCGGTCCCACCGCTGCTTACGGCATGACGGAACCTGTGCTGCGAGGACTAACATGACAGGGAAAAAAAACCCCAAAACCCAAACCGAACACAATCCTCACGGTGTACTTGACTAATTTTGTAAATCGTTTTCTTTAACTTTTCTTTATTTTCTTTAACTTTATTTAGTTTTTCTTTAGATTTCTAATTTTGGACTTTCCTTCACTTAAAGTGAAGCCTCATGGGGAGCAGGAGGGAGAGTTTGTGGCTTCTGATGAATTGCAAGGAGTGAAAGGTGCCTTGATTCCTGTCAAGAGCATTAGGACACATCAGAAACCTTTTCTACC
>NW_008240055.1:21115-22474 GCF_000691975.1 Corvus brachyrhynchos | reverse complement strand
TTATCACTTTTTTCAGTCATTCAGGAGTTCTGCCAACTTGTAGATACAAAGAAGCTACTTAACCTATTCTCAGGAGAGATGACATCATGCTGTTAAGATCAGCCCAGGGACTGCATTCCCAGGGCATGAGCTGGGGTCCCTCACCAGGATCTTCCTGCCATATTGAGACTTTTAGCACCGTCATCAGACCACACCATGATTTTCCCCTATTTTTCTCATATAATATTTTTTAATTCTATGTTCCTTGCAGCAGGATGCCCTCCAAAGCATCATATTTGATTTTGTTGGGTATTTTTCTCAGCCTCAGCTGTAGTGACAGATGATCTTTGCCTACCAGAGCAGTGACTGGGAGAGTCCCTCTCACACTGTAGTCACAGACACTGCACAGACACCAGTGACCAGCTGCATGCACAGAGTCACAGAATGGGGGAGGCTGGAAGGGACCACTGTGGGTCATATGGTCCAACCTCCCTGCTCCAGCAGGGTCATCCCAGAGCACATGGCACAGGATTGTGTCCAGACGGTTCTGGAATATCTCCACTGAGGGAGATTCCACAACCTCTTTGGGCAACCTGTTCCAGTGCACAGTCACCTGCAAAGTGAAGTTCTTCCTCGTGCTCAGGTGGAACTTCCTGTGCATCAGTTTCTGCTCGTTGTCTGCCTCTTGTCCTATTTCTCAGCACCACCGAGAAGAACTTGGTCCACCCTCTCACACCTACTCTTTAGGTATTTATATACATTAATAAGGTCCCCTGTCAGCCATCTCTTCTCAAAGCTGAACAGGCCCAGCTTCCTCAGGCTTCCCTCATAAGAGAGATGCTCTGGTCCCTCAATCATCCTTGTTGCCCTCCACTGGACCCGCTCCAGGTGCTCCATGTCTCTCTTGTGCTGAGGAGCCCAGAATTGGACACAGCACTCCAGATACACCTGACAAGGGCTGAGGAGAGGGGCAGGATCATCTCCCTGACCTGCTGGCAATGCTCTTCCTAATGCTCCCCAGGATTCCATTGGCTTTCTTGGCCCCCAAGGCAGACTGCTGGCTCTGTGCCCCAGAGCTGGCTCAGGGACAGCTTGTTGTCCACCAGGACCCCAAGTTCCATCTCCACAGTGCTGCTTTCCAGCCAGTCAGCCCCCAACCTGTACCGGTGCTTGGGGTTATTCCTTCCCCTCCCTCCTTCCTGCGTTCAAGCAGCTCTGCCGTGAAGCAAGAAAGAAAGCGACAGGGAAGGGCTGAGCAGGGCCTGAGGGCCACCAGTCCTGGCCTGCCCTGCGCTGGCCCGGCGGGGCTCCGGGGTTGCGCCAAGGCCGTGCCCCGCCGCGCATCACCGCGGCCCCCGGGCGCCGGGGGAACGGCCGCAC
>NW_008240055.1:16558-20536 GCF_000691975.1 Corvus brachyrhynchos | reverse complement strand
CACGCTCCCCGGCCACGGCGGTGGCACCGCGCGGCGCCCGAGAGCGCGCTGGGAATGAGCTTTGAGGCTGCTTGGCAGGTGGTTCTGGCAGGCGCTCCTGCAACTCTGAATTTCCTTCTTCTTTTCTCCAAGCAGGCAATCATGAGTGATCGAAAGGCAGTGATCAAAAATGCGGACATGTCAGAAGAAATGCAGCAAGATGCTGTGGAATGTGCTACTCAGGCCTTGGAGAAATACAACATTGAGAAGGACATCGCTGCTCACATAAAGAAGGTAGATGTTGGCTTGTAATGTACTCATGATATCTCTATGCGCATGAAAAATCAATTGGGGAGAACGCTGCTAGTCAAGTAGCTCTAGAAAAACAAGTTCTAGAGGCACTAGATAATCAAGTTGGACTTTCTCTTTAGGCTGGTGTCCATGTGTTCCTTTCCCCACCCTTTATGTGGACCTTTCTAGGTCCTGCTTTTTTCTTGCAGTACGTTCAGTTTAAGCCCTTTTTTGCCACTGTCCCATTGTCCACGTGAGGACAGAGTGGCAGCTGACTTTCCCTGTGACTGATGAGCTGTTACAAAACACAGGGACTCTGTTGAGCTCTCCTGTGGCTTTTGTCTGACAGGAACCCTGTTCTCCTTGGTTTCAATTGTATTTAACTTAATCTTAAGGATCTCTTTACAGTTCTTGCCAGCTGGATGAAAAATAGCAGGGAAAAGCAGTTTTCTGCAATTCTCTGTAATCACACCTCTTCTTATGTAGTGATACAAGCACAAAAGAAAAAAAATTCTGGTGGCACTGATTATCTGTTGTTTGCAACATCTGTGTCGTCCTTTATGTAGGATTAACAATACATCAGAAAGATCTAGTTCAGATTATATTTCCTGCTTTGTCAGATTGGGAGAACGGAGAAATCAAAGTGCGTTAGTAGAAGTTATACTGATCTGAGTGGAAGAGCTGTTGAAATGTTAAGGCCACTTGGACTGAAACTGTCTAGATTTAACTGCTTGGCATGAGGAGCTAAAGTGATAAAGCTTTAGGCCACAAGCTGAGAATTTTCACATAGATACATTAACTTTTACCTAGCACTGTGAAAAAGGGCCTCAAGACCTAGTTCAGGCTGAAAAATAAGGAAGCTATAACTGTCAGCAGAAGCCACAGTAAGAGATAATAAAGACTGTCCAGAGACAATGAAAAGACCCAATAAAGAACAAGAAGTCCCCAGACCCTAATGTTCTTATTGGTCTGAACCGTGAATGGTGGGGAGCTGAGATTGGGAGGGTATAATTGCGTGGCAATTTCTTTGTTGAGGTCCTTCTGAAGGTACCCAGCTCGAGCTGTTCTACCGCTGTACCACTCAAAGCCTGAGGCTCTGCTCCAGGACACCTGGGGTGGAGATAACTTTAAAATACAGGATACTTGGGGTGGAGAAGCTTCTCTACCATGAGAAGTAATTCAGCTATGCAGAATGATTGCCTCTGCTAAAGAAATACTTGTTTGCTATGACCACAATACAGAAAGGCTTTTTTCTCCAGATGCAGAAAGTACCTAAGAAAGTTAAAAAGAAAGTTTAATACTTTTCAGATATTCTTTGCAGCAACTACTGAGAAATTATAGAGGATTTATTTGAAAATATGTAAAACACAACTACTAAGATGTGTTGATCATACTGGTGTTACAGAGCATGTGGCAGAGAATTTTCTGTTTAGCAGCTGTGCTGCTGATAAACAATGAAGTCTAAATTACGGCTCTGTGGGTACAAAACTAATGGTGAATCTTTTACTTGAGGATTGTATATTCAGTCATGTTATGAATTATGGGGATTAAAGACTGCTTTCAACAAAAGTAATGTTTTAAACCTGCTACTGCTTAGTTGGGAAGCACTGTGGGGTTTTTGTGTGTCTGACTAAGCAGCAGGTGAACAATAAGATGTAAATAAGATAATTCTAGTACTTAAGAGCATCTGTTCTTCCTCTGACTGCCTTGCTCAGAAAGTGAATACCTATTAGAAGAGTTCTTAATTTGTAGTGATCTGTTTTGCAGGAGTTTGACAAGAAATACAATCCCACTTGGCACTGCATTGTGGGAAGGAACTTTGGCAGCTACGTGACTCATGAGACCAAGCACTTCATCTACTTCTACCTCGGCCAAGTTGCTATTCTTCTTTTCAAGTCTGGCTAGAACCATGGACTGTTACTGAAACTTGCATCCAGTTACAGGACTCTCTGACTAGTTACTGCAGCCTTCCTGAGGACACAGGCCTTGATCTTCAAGGGCAATGGCAGGGATTATGTTGTAACAGATGACATTACATTGTGGATATAAAAAGGAAAAGTACCAAAAACGTCTTCCGTGTATTTATTTTTTTTTCAGAAGGCTCATCCTTTGCTACTAGAGCTGTTGGAGCAGTTTTGCTTTTGAGAGTTTTATAGCCATCTACTGTATTTCCCGATTACTGCTAGTGCTATGCAAGTACTGACAGTGTTTAGTTCTTTATGTTCCAAACTTCTCTTACTCCTCTGATTTTACTTTTATAAAATAATTTTCCCCCTCTTGTTTTGCTGGATGTGCTGTCCCAAAACCTGAGCTGTTTCTTTTTCTGTTGTCTCTGGAGAATTGTGCTGGAGAATAAAAGCTGAGTTCTACCCCAGCCAGGTTGTTATTTCTGGCTGATTTGTAATGTTGTGGTGATGGTGGATGACTCAGTCCAAGTGAGCTGTGGGGAGTGCTGTCTCAGGGCATATGCTGCCTAAAGGGGTATGCCGGGCTCGAGGTGTTCCTGTCGTAGCCGATGACTATGAGTTCCCACTGTGCCTGGGGGTCCCCTGGGATCAGCTCCATCCGGATCTGGCCATGGCTGCAGGCGACTCGTCACCATTACCAGGCATCAGTCGTGGTCCTGGAGATGGAGCAGAGCCACCCCCCCCCCTGCGGGCCGACACTGAAGAGCAACAGCTGCACTCTGCCTGGGCTAGGCTGGTACAGGGGAGGGGGAGCCCCAGAGCCGTGAGACGGGCTGCTGGCTGGAGAGCGGGTGCTTAACGTGCATTTGAGCCACCTCTGCTTGGGCTGTGCCCACAGCTGTGCCAGTGCCTGGCACACCTGGCCACTGCTGCCCAACCACATTGTGTGGTGCTGAGGGCGTGCTGGGAATGGTGATACCTGTGGGGCTGCTTAGCAGGTGATTCTGGCAGGGGGCTGCTCCTGCAACTAAACCCTCTTCATTCCTTGATACAGACATCCATGTATGATCAAGCAGCTATGGTAGCGGATACAGATGTGTCCAAAGAGATGCAGCAGCAGTCTCTGCAATGTCCATTTGGGCTGTGGAGAAATCATAGCCATTATAAAGATGGTAAATGTTTGATTGTAATATCCTTTCATTGAACACTATCCACACCAGACATCAAGCGGGATAGGTGCTACAACGCTTCAGAAAAGTGAAATACCATGTTCACAAGATACTTTGGACTTTTCCTGGGGCCTGGTGTTACCTGTTAAAGAAATCTCTTCTGAACTCTGGAATACCTGAATGCTGAGCTAAATACGTAAGTCAGTAACCCAAGGCAGCACCAAGGAGCACTGTGGTTAGACAGGCTTGTCCTCTGCCAGGGACAAGTAGGAGCTACAGCAGCCCTTGGCCTGGGTTGAAGGCCATCTGTCTATCCCATGCCCTACTCCTGGTGATTTGCTGCAGGCAAGGAAAATATGTGGAGCCTTGAAGACAAGCCCAGTCTCCTCTGTGTTTTCCCACTAACCACAGACTCTGCTGATAGCAGACTCTCCGATAGTTTTTTGAGAAAAAACTCAGAAACTCTTCCCAGTGTGGGCTCAAAGCTCCTTGACGAACTGGAGAGCACCCAGCCAGGCTCTTGCTCTTGTACAGCAAACAGTGTTTCTAGGAAGCTTTTAGCCTAATCGCCTCCCTGTTCATTGCAGCGTCCACAGCATTACGATTGCTTCAGGCAGAGTTAGGCAGCAGCC
>NW_008240055.1:13727-16259 GCF_000691975.1 Corvus brachyrhynchos | reverse complement strand
CGGCGCCCGAGAGCGCGCTGGGAATGACGATACCTGTGGGGCTGTTTGGCAGGTGGTTCTGGCAGGTGCTCCTGCAACTTTGAATGCTTTTTTATTATAGGTGACCATGTGTGATAAAGGACTGTGATAAAGGATATGGACCTGTCTAAAGAGATGCTCTGCAGGGTGCCAGTCGGTCTCTGGAGGAATGCAGTGTTGAGTGTGGCACTGCAGGTCCTATAATGAGGACAATTGTTTGCTCCTAATATCTTCCTATTAAACACTATTTGGACTATATGGTTGTTTTTATTTCGGTGCTGGGTGGGGGAGAAGACTTCCTTGTATTTAATTTCTTTCCACAGCCAGCTAATTTGCTAATAAAAATGTCGTATTTTGCTTTTAAAAGTATTGTGTCCCTATAGTCTTTTTCTAGTATTGCATGTGCTATTTCTTATTTCCTTTCAAATGTGGAAATATGGAGGAGCAACTTTGTTAGAAAGTGGATGTTGAGCTTTTGACGGGGTACCCTTCCTTCTCGGACCAGGTTAAAAGAGCAGACGAGGCTGCTGTTCTGCTAAGCTCTCTATTTCATAGTCTCATAGCTTTTTTGAAGGCAGTGTTCAAAGGGGGTTACATAATAAAGCCAAGCGCAGCAGCAACCGCAGGCAAAAACACCTTCTTCTATATGCTCTATATGGTCCATATATTTTTTCTTACAGAAGTGTGGATTATATTTGTTAATTGACCAATAAGATTAACACACAATTCTGATTTTTCTTTTCTTAACCTGTCCTGGTCTAATTCTAACAATCGTAAGTCTTACACAAGTGTTACATAGGTATTACACAGATTTGCGTGTACAGTTTCTGTCAGTTCTTATTGTTTATGTGAACACTCAATTTTAAAAAAGTGAACAGTATAATTCTATGTATATTTTGTCTAAAGTAAAGAATTCTGTGAAAAGGTAACACTGCTGCAGCAAGAACTGTGTTTAAGGTCTCTGCTACAGCTTTTTAATGTTTAAGGCACTTAGCATATATTTCTACTAAAAGTAAAAAATCTATATTTCTATTTCACTTTGGTGTGGCTTCATGTATCTCAGCTTGTCCAAAGGTTTTAATTCAACCCCTGTGCTTTGGCTTTCCTCTTGGCCTGGGAAGCCTTCACTCCAGCATCTCCCCCTCCTGTTTGAACCATGAAGACTCCTTTAATAGCTTTGTTGATCATTTGCCTGATACATTGAAGCAAACAAGGCACCATTATTAACACAACTATAATTACAACTAATATGTAAAAACCCATCTTTAAAAGCTCTTTCACCGATGTTGTTAAGTTCTATCCATCAAGCAGATTATCTAAGTTCCATCATCAACTCTAATCTTTGACACACTTTCTTTTAGTTGTGGAATACTCTTATGAATAGATTCTGAATGATCAGATAAATTCATACAACACATTCCTTCAAAGTCTTTAAACCCATGTCCATGTGCTAATAAAAGGAAATCGCAGCTCTGTTCTGCAAGGTAGCACGTCTGACATCTTTGCTGTCTGTTAGCATATCACTTAATGCAAGGGAAGTAGCATTGAATTCCTTACTCAGCCAACACCCTAGTCGGTCTAATTGTTTCAGTGCAACTCCTGAAGCAAGTTGTGGTAAAAGAAGAGCTTCTGAGAGCCTTTTTACAGGACCCCAGGGTACAAAACCATCATTACAATCTGGCTTGTACGGAAGAATAGACTTTTTATGTCTCATAAAAGCAAGCAGTTTTGCACTGGGTGTTAGCAGAGTAAATTTTCCTGCGCTACTTGGTCCACCAGTGATGTATGCTGGGATAGCAGGCCAAACTCGATCTCCACAAATAAAAAATACTCCACGTGGTAATCGAAAGGGAGAATGAATTAGAGAAGTATAATTACACCATGAGGTCTGATTTTTATATAAATTGTGATAAGGAGTGACATCTTTAATTAAAGATTGAGCCTTGTTTGTATAATTAAATTTGACACAAAAGGTCATATATGTAGAACCAAGGATCTCTAATTCCTGAGGTTCAGAAGATGCCTTGGTGTAGAGGTTTGGTCTAAGATACTAATTACTATTTACTTTCTGTGAGATAAGAATTAGGAGAAACACAAAGCAGGCACCAACTTTGAAAGAATATAAAGAAGTTTATTAACAGACCTAAAAGAAGGAAAAAAAATTATACCACACCTTCAGAACTCTTCTCCTCCCCCCCACCTTCCTCCTTTTCCCACTGACAATGTAAAAAGACAACCCTTAAGATGTTCAGTCTGTTTACCACTTCCATAATAACCTTGTTCATCCATTTAGAAAGAGAAGTCTCTTCTTGCTTGTGCTATGAAAACAGTATCACAACGAGACAGCCGCCCACTTCCAAATAACTTTGTTCAGTCCATTTAGGAAGAGGAGTCTCTCTGCCTGCGTGTGAGTCCCTTCCCCCGACTTGCAGCTTTTCCCACAACTGCTTTCGAGGGTCCACTCTTGAAGTTTTTTGGGGTACAATTTTAAGGTTGAGCCGTTCAGAAACAAAA
>NW_008240055.1:2427-13159 GCF_000691975.1 Corvus brachyrhynchos | reverse complement strand
GGGAACGAGAGAGAGAGCTGTAGGGGGGGGTTGTCTATTTTTAAGTGTTTATCACAGAGGCGGTGACCATTTTAAGTGGCTCAAAGGATTGTCCATATTCAAACTGGCCAGCTGATAGGTTCTGTTAGGTCATAGAGGAAGCTGTGAGAAGAACATCACTTCTGAGGCTCAGCTTGCTAACCTATGACACTTGGGAAGGTGAGGAACCCATCAATCCCATGCATCTACTCGATTGTAGTAGTTCCACACATTTGTCTTAATGAAAGGACCTTGAATAACTTCATCAATTTCTATTGGGATTGGCCAAGCATCCATTGGCATGCCAACCAAGCAGGTGGAAAATGGTTTCTCAGGGGTCATGTTGGACAAACATATAGTATCTAAACCTGATGCATTAGCTAAAGTCACATTAGCTTTATGTTGCTTAACTGGTAAATCTGCATAGCTAAAAGCAAGCAAAGCAAAAAAGCATAAGCATAATTTTCGATTAAGTTCTATATTTTTCTTATACCATCATCTAACAAAGAATTCTATAATACTATTGATTCCCACACCCAAAGTTCACAATCTTCTGTAGATAGAGTGCAATACTTCAGACAGACATTCCAATCTCTGTTCAGCTCACGTCTGTGTGCCTGCTTCTTTACTTGTGGGGTTGTCAGCGTTTCTTCACACTTGATAGGGTTTCACGTTCTTCGCTGGAAGCCATCTGAGTTGACTGCCTGTGGAAACACAAGCAAACCCTTTGCTCCATGTCATTAAAGGAAATGGACCTTCAATCTGCCCTGTTTCTGGGTTTCTAATTAACACTAGAGGATTCTCTTGTAACTTTTCTATTGTACTGTTAGAGAAATGTCTGAAAATTGGTGGATCAGGCTCTACAAAAGAGCTGTTTAAAAAATTAAAGACATACAGAGCTTTGCTCTACCTCCTCTGTGGTGCTGGCTGTGCCAACCCTCCTTTTTAAAGAGTGATGTGTTCTTTCAACAATGGCTTGACTGGTGGGATAGTAAGGAACACCAGAAGTGTGCCGCACTTCCCAATCCATTAGAAAATCAGCCAATTTCTTTGCTGTGTATGCAGGGCCATTGTCTGTTCTTATCTCTTGAAGTACCCCTAATGAAGCAAATGCTTGCAAAAAATGCTGACAGGCGTGGTTGGCTGTCTCACCTGTATGTATTGAAACAAAGACTGCACCTGAAAAAGTATCCACTTGTAGTGGTGTGAGGTTTTATTATGTTTTTGTATGCTCTCTGTACCCCAAATGGTTTATCCCTATCCCTCCCCTAACCTCCATTCCCAGTTGGTATACCCCAAATCCTAGCTGCTCCCCCAATGCTCCCTACATGGTTGTTCTCCTCCCCTTGTTCTAGTTGGTTCTCCATCCATCACCCAAACCCATTGTTGGGGTTTTAGTTTAGTCCTAGTTTTTTTTTCTGTTAAAGGAATTTTCCCCCCCATACATGTTGCTAGGGGAGCAAATTGCTGAGTACTTAAGGAAAACAAAGGACCTGGCTGCTCTTTTTGTTTCACCTGGGGGTGTGGGCAGTTGGGTCTCTGGTCCAGAGAGAGAGGAAGCTGTTTTTCCTATGGCCACTTTTTCTTTCTGCGCCTAACTCAGTCAAAGCTCTCCAATTCTCCTGTGGGCCCTCCACAGCTTAGAGATAAAGTGATTTTCCTGATTGTCCTCTCAGTTAAGTTGGTTAGTGACAACTCTGAAATCCTTGGCAGACAGTAGTTTGTTTCACAATTCATTTAATACTCAAAAAAGGTATATTAATTTCAATGAACATTGTGAGGATTAACATGCAGGACATTAAATTTAAAATGATACTGCTGTGCCTAAAATCACTAAGAGTTTTTCCTGTTTTATCCAGTGAAGCACTTTGAAATTTTGTAGCATGACTATACAAGAGCTTGAATACTAAGTGCACTCTGCCACACTGGTGACAGGATGGTTTGCCATTATATTCTGAAAGGTTTTTCTGGTGCCACAAAATAGAGGAAAACACCACTATTCCAAGCAATGCAAAAGGTCAGGGATTTATTTCTTAAGAACTAAAAAGCAGTATGCTTTTGGTCACAACATATGAACACAGATGAGGAGGATTTGCACTTGTGTTCTGGTTTATGTGTGCTGAGTGCTGCAGGTCTCACTGGTAATGTGGTTATATGCTTCAACAGTTTAACCCAGTTACTCCCTTGCCCTCATTCCCAGTTGGAACACCCTGAACTCTAGCCGCTTCCCTAGTGTTCCGTACATGGTTGTTCTCCTCCCCTTGTTCCAGTCGGTTCTCCATCAATCACCCAAACCCCTCCCGTTATTCCTGAAGGTTCAGTGTCCATCACCTAAGCCCTCCCTGTTTATCCTTATATGGCCCTTGTCAATTCCCCTGAGATCCTGCCCCTTCTGATACCTCCCCTCTGGAAGTCCCCTAAACCTCGATGCCCCATTGGGGCATGTGATCCCTTTCCCTCCACCCCTTAAGACCATTGATCCGTATGAATGTCCATCCCTATCCATATCCCTCCCCCAGAAATCCCTACTGGCCCATAGTTGGGCCATTCCCCCTTGTAACACCCCGTTTATAAGTTGTGGCATGCCCTTGCTCTGTGCTTGTGCTCCCTGGACTTACTTTGGGCAGTAAACCTGAAACTGTATCCAGAGGCAAGCCTCCCCACAACTTCTTATCTTCTCCCTCATTGGGGCTGCTGACAGCCACAGCACCTGAGGCTTCTCCTGGGCAGGGCTGAACTCCAGAGGAGCAGCTTTAAAGCCACGAGCCTTCGGCTGCTCCCCACTCCTGCCACACACCGCTGGAGCTAGCTTGGGCTGTGGTCAGTAGCAGTCACTGCAACATCCACTGATACATGGATATTTTTAAATTTCCCAAAAGAAGGGTATTTGGTTATATCTGTCTGCCATAACTGCAAGCTTTGCAATCCTTGTAGATTGACTGCTCCTGTTGAGACAGAAGGCTGTACACGTTGGCAGTCAGGACAGGCACTTATGATTGCTTTTGCCTGATCCCTAGAAAGATGAAACATTTGCATAAGTGCTTGCGCATTTTGATGGAAAAAAGCATGACTCAGTTTTGCTTGTTCAAAAATGTTATTCAGAGTATTAACAACAGCTACTGTCAATTCGTCAGCTCTCGCATTTCCTTCTGCCAAAAATCCTGGAAGCGAAAAATGTGCTCTGATATGAGAAACAAAATACTGACTTTTTCTGTTTTGTAAAATTGAATAAAGACATGTAAGATAACGATATAAACTGTCCTTACTAACATCCTTTAAAACTGACCCTTCAATTCTCTTAACTATATTTGCAACATATGCAGAATCTGTAATCAGATTAAAAGGTTCTGGAAAGAGCTGAAATGCTCTGACCACAGCTGCCAGCTCTACCACTTGAGGAGAACCTTCCACTATTTGAATATCTGATTCCCATCTTTTGGTTGTTTGGTTTTGCCACATTTTTACTGATTTATTGGTCTTGCCTGAACCATCAGTAAACACCGTGACAGCTTCTAAAGGCACTTCACTTAAAATAGGTTTTCCCCTGAAGCTTAATTTTGCTTGCAACAGCTTGTGACTTGGAAAGTGGATAGAGCAGGCACTTGAGTAGTTTAACAATGCAATTTGTAAATCTTCTGATTTTTGTAAAGCCCAATCAAAATACTCTCTTTTTAAAGGATTATAAATTATTGCAAATTCTTGCCCTGTCATGGTCAACAGCCTTTCTCTGGCTCGGATTATAATTTGAGCCAGCATTTCCATGGTCGTAAATTCTGTTTTCGGCAACCTGTAAGGCAAGAAGATCCATTCTATTATCAACAAAGGCTCTCTTTTAGAAGTGTCCCATTGGAATATGAGACCATACAGCTGCATCTTCTCTCCTAGGACTGCAAGAAAAAAGGGTAGGGATTCTACACGTCAATGAGCTTGTCTTTGTTGGAAAGCTTCAGTGACCTTCTTGAGAGCTTTCTGAGCTTCAGGTGTTAGAGATCACGGAGAAGTAATGTCACAGTCCCCTCTGAGTAGGTTAAAGACTGGAGCAAGTTCATCACTGGTGATCCCTAAAGTGGATCTGACCCAGTTTATTTCTCCCAATAGTTGTTGCAGATCTTGCAAAGTGTTGATCTTGGTTCATAGCTGTATCTTTTGCGGTCTGATTGATTGCTCTGTCATTCTCCATCCTAAATACGTCCATGGAGAAGTCTCTTGTACTTTTGAAGTAGAAACTTCAAGCCCAGCATCTTGGACTGCTGTGATAACACTGTCACGGGCCTCTTCCACTTCCTTTTGAGTTGCTGCTGCGATAAGCAAATCATCCATATAATGTAGAATCATTGCTTGTGGATGCTTCTGTTGAGCTGGAGAAAGGGCCTGAGCCACGAACCACTGACAGATAGTTGGTGAGTTCTTCATGCCTTGAGGAAGAGTCAACCAATGATATCTTTGCAGTGGCTCTCACCTATTGATGTTTGGAACTGAAAATGCAACCACGGGGCATCTTTTGGGTGAAGTGGAATATTGATAAAACAGTATTTCAAGTCTATGATAACAAGAGGCCAATCTCTTGGAACCATTGAAAGAGATGGAAGTCCAGGTTGCAAAGGTCCCATGTCCTCTATCACTTCGTTGATCCTTCTGAGATCATGAAGCAATCTCCAGGAGCCGGAAGCTTTCTCCCCTTCTAATTTTGCTCCCCATTGGGACAGCAAGTCTCTTCCCCATACTGTGATTGGTTTCTGCACAACAAAGGGACAAATAGTTGCTATCTTCCCTTCAGGTCCTTTAACTGTAATCATGTTCTGTAGACAAACAGTGGCTCCTCCAATACCTGAGAGAGAGTCCAAAGGTGCTACTAGAGTCCATTCTTTTGGCCAGAACATATGAGAAATCACTGTAACATCTACGCCTGTATCCAGAAGGCCTGTAATTTGGACCGTTTTGTTATTACATGTTAAACTGCAGGTCAGTTGTGGTCGACTGTGACCTATATGTTGTACCCAAAAGATTTCTGGAGTCACACCTGAGCTTCCAGATGAGACCTGGCATTCTGTGAGATGTTCTATTATGTTGGCTGGCAAAGCAATAGCTGTGGCTATTGGAGTTTTTGCTGGAATGACAAGCGGAGGATTCCATGTTTGTGCTAAAACTGTTAATTCTTCATTGCAATTAGCAGAAACAATGGAAAGAAAAACCACAAGTCCCAAAATATGATTTCTTTCTTTGCCTATAATCAGGAAATCTTGTGTCTCTTTTGTGATGTTCCTGTCACCCCTGTGGATATCACAGCGTGACAATCACGTAGGAAATAAACTAGTTTCAATGCTGCAAATTCGCATTGGGCCCCTGGTGGTAGTAGTTCGGGATCACCTGGTAAGTAGGTGGCAATCCGTTAAATGGGGTTTGGCCCAAGTAATTCACAAATTCAGCCCCTTGGAAATTCCCTGGCTGTTGAAATGGCACTTTTTGTTTCCCCACACGGTGACCATTCGTGCTCCTTTTGTAGTTTCCCGATACGAGGTTTCCATCTACATTATACTTGGAGCGGCACTGGCTAGCGTGATGTCTTCCTTTTCTACATCTTGGACAACGACTGAATGGCTTTGAGTTTCCTGTCAATTCTGGGCAATTTTTCTTCACATGTCCAGGCTTTCCACAATGATAGCACTCTTTTTTATCCTGCTCTTCTTGCATAGCCTTGTTGTTCTGTTGAATTGTTAAATTGAGAGCATCGAGAGTTTTTGCAAGTCTCTGGTCTATTACTTCTGACTGGCTTTTGAGAGCCTTTTCAAGTGACTCTCCCAAGGTATCTGCTTGTATGGTAGCTATTTGTTGAGGGCTGCCTATTTTGCTGCAGGCTTCTATCATTTGTGATAAAGTAGGTTCCTGTTCAGGTAGACTTAGAATGACTTTTCTGCATTCTTCATTGGCGTTCACATATGCAAGGTTGCGAAGCAGAAGTGATCGGGCTTCATCATCTTCACACTGCCTTTCCAAGGCTTGTGTCAGACGATCGATGAATGCTGTATAAGGCACTAATGGCCCCTGCTTTACTGATATATAAGTCCCTTCTGGGGTCCCCACCGGTTGTGTCAATAAAAGAGCTTTGCAGGCTGCTTTTTTTATGTCCTTTAATACTGCTCTCGGTAAAACTATTTGTTCTTCAGGCTTATCGTTGGGAGAATCGCCTGCTAACTGTGCTATTGTAAGTGCTGCATGAGGACCTCCCGCATATGTTGCAATTTTTTGTTCAAGAATTTCCTCCATTTCATGTCCCATAAGATGTATTGTGATTCTGTTAAAATTGATGAAGCAATGTATCTGCAATCAAGAGGTATTAAGTCTGCATTATCAATTACTGCTTTTAGAAATGACTTAAAATATGGTGAGCCTATCCCATTTTCTCAAATTGCTCTTCTCAAATCCTTGATGTCATCATGGTCTACCTTCACCCATCTTGGTTTGGCATTCCCTCGGCCGTATCTGACTGGCAGAGCTAGAAGTGGCTCTTGGGCTAAATCAAAATCTTTTTCTTTTAATGTTTTTCGTCTAACTTCTGCCCAATCTGTTGTCACTGGCTTTTGACTTTCCCTTGGAGGGTGTCTTGATTGAAGGAGAGATAGGTTTTCTTCTTCATCAGAAGCAGAACAATCATTGTCCATTCTTCTGTCTTTATTATTCCGGCAGCTGTTTCCTTCTGGTCCATCTCCCCCTTCTTTGTGAAATAGAATGCGTTGTTGCAAAGCAGGCTGTATCTGTGTCTGTGTATTTTAAGTATTTGAGGGTGCAATAACAGAAGCAGCCACAGGTGGCGCTGCAGCTAGAGGATGAGCCTCTCTTTGGTTGCAAGATGGCGCTGGCAGAAGTACGTAGAATTGTTTACGGAAGTGACGAGAGGCCGCCATGTTGTTGTAGTTCTTCAGGACAGCATGGTCAAAGTTTTGTGGTGAAATTGTCTTTCGGCCTGGCACCGGCCCGAACAAAGGAGGTTTAATCTGCATTAGGAGCCATGGGCGGAGGGCTGTAGTCAGGGAGGCCCTGCCACTGGCTGGCCAGCGCAGGCAGCAGCCGCACGGATGACTGTGAAGCCAAAGCGGGTGCCGAGCACCGCTCCGGCACGGGCTGCAAGCCGGATCCCACAGCAGATCCGCAGGGGAGGGAATACGCGAGCTTCGGAGTCTGAGAGTCTGCCTGAGCCACGCCAAGCGTGGGGAAAGCCGCGAAAAGCAACAGCGGAGACCCTGCCCGAACCGCACTGCTCGAAGTGGAAGACGCGACTTGCAGCGGCAAAGAGTCTGCCCGAGCCGCACCAGGCGCGGGGAAAGCCGTGCCTGGCAGCTGAGAGGAGCCTGCCCGCACCACACCGCATGGGGGAGGAGGTGCCGAATGCAGCAGCGGAGTCTCCCTGCGCCGCGGCGAGCAGGGGGGCAGACGCGAACGGCAACAGCAGAGAACCTGCCTGAGCCGCGTGTCCGGCGCCTGGATCGGGCTGCAGGATTGACTCAGCCGTAGAAGCAAAAGGTAAAACCTTTTCAGAAAAGTAAGGCAGAACCCCTCCTGTTTTCACGGCTCGGGAGGGGGATGGGAAACCTGATGAAAAAGTAAGGGCAGCGCCTGCAGAAGGCCGCTCCGTTGCCCGTAGTTGACGGGGCGGAGTTTGCAGCGTCTAGGAGCGGGGGGGAGCCGCTTCGCGAGCGGGGACCTCCAAAGCGTCCACAGGGATGCCGCCTGCGTCGCTCGGGGGAACGTGGGGAGGCACCGGGTCTGCACACGATGCTGTTTGAACTAGCTGTGCAAGCAGAGAACACGCCTGTGCCCTGTCCTCTGGTCCCGAGTGTTGGGGTCTCCTCCCCCGTGTAGCCCTGGGAGAGGGGCCCTGAGGGCACAGACACGGGGCTTCCCTGCCCCTGCTCAGCCTCGTTCCCATTGGTTGGTTTGTGTTCCCTGCGCGGGCAGAAGGACCCTTGGTCCCGTGACTGGAACAGTTCCTGGGCAGAGCTCCGGCCATGCGGCTGGAGAAATAAACATCTCTGAAACATCTAGCAAGAATCTGTCTGTCCATATATATTTCCTTTCCACGGGACTCCTGGTTTGATATGTGTATGTTGCAGTATCCCCACTGCAACACCTGAGTGTTCCCGCGGTTGCTGGCTAGGAGCAGTGAAAGAATGCAGAGGTTTCGGGGTAGGGCCACCCTCGTTCAAATCACTACGCGCGCATTTGTGTCTCCCGTATGTGCTGTGTCTGGCTGAGAGCCCTCTCCGCCCACGTTAATGTCCAGCTGCGATACAGAGTTTGAAACTGGAGTTTGCAATATTTCATTATCAGATTCTATTGCAGGAACTGTAATTATGAATTTAGAGAAGGGATTATTCACTATTTCAACAATTATTCGCCATATGGGCAATATATTTGATACAGATTTATTTCCACAGGTGGAATAATCAAATAATTTTATACCAATTTGGTCCCATAATTTTTTATTTAATGCAGAGCCTGCTTTAACTTCTGGAAAGTTTTTTTGAGCATATATTAAAAGATCTTTCAAATCTTTGCTTGGGACCTCATAATCATTACATATTAATAAATACTTTAGAAGTTCATAAATCTGCCTCTGCTCTTTTGATATATTGTTCCCCATCTAGATTACTTCAAAGGATGCTTACCTTAACTCCTGTAAGGCAAGCTTCAGCATGTCTCTCTCCGATTCGTCCTGCGACTCGGGATTTATGCTTCATTTCAGCATTCATTAGAGCACATGTCACCTTTCGTTTCAAGGTCCACTTGTTCCCGGGATTTTTCTGTTTCCTCCAAACAGCCTTTTTCTTCCTACTTTGAAGATGCTTCAACCGGAAATTATTTAAAATAGAAGCATCATTTGTTGAGCTTTTGACGGGGTACCCTTCCTTCTCGGACCAGGGTGAAAAGAGCAGACAAGGCTGCTGTTCTGCTCATAGCTTTCTTGAAGGCAGACTTCGAAGGGGGTTACATGATAAAGCCAAGCAGCAACAGCAACAACAGGCAAAAATACTTTCTTCTTCTTCTATGTGCTCTATATGCTCCATATATTTTTTCTTACAGAAGTGTGGATTATATTTGTTAATTGACCAATAAGATTAACACGCAATTCTAGTTTTCTTAACCTGTCCTGGTCTAATTCTAACAATCGTAAGTCTTACACAAGTGTTACATAGGTATTACACAGATTTGCATATACAGTTTCTATCAGTTCTTATTATTTATGTGAACACTCAATTTTAAAAAAGTGAACAGTATAATTCTATGTATATTTTGTCTAAAGTAAAGAATTCTGTGAAAAGGTAACACTGCTGCAGCAAGAACTGTGTTTAAGGTCTCTGCTACAGCTTTTTAATGTTTAAGGCACTTAGCATATATTTCTACTAAAAGTAAAAAATCTATATTTCTATTTCACTTTGGTGTGGCTTCATGTATCTCAGCTTATCCAAAGGTTTTAATTCAACCCCTGTGCTTTGGCTTCCCTCTGGGCCTGAGTCCAGGGGAGCCTTCACTCCAATAAGTTGAGGGTTTTTCCCCCTCAAATCCAGAAGATCTAAACACTGTGGTAACTACACTCACAGTTTGGTCAGTAATTCTAAGAATAATAGACCTTAATAGGGAACAATCAGGTGTTAAAATAAGGCCTTTATGAGGCTTTTCTTAATATTTATAGAGGATTTGTTTTGTTATGAATGTATTGTGATGTTGGCTTTTCACATGTTACATAATTGTTATGAATGTATCGTGATGTTGGTCTTTTTCATGTTCCTTAATGTTAGAAAAACTTTACCAGGTTCTGTAATGTAATACATGACATAGAATGTCCATTGTTTATGTAGTCAATTTAGAAAAGATAGACAGAGAAAGCCTTCACATTCCTGGAGTATCTTATCAGAGAAGAAGAAGACCCAAAACCAAAGAGAAGAATTTATGGAGGGAGCAGAGACGGAATGGAGCCAAGGAGGAAGATAAGGCTGATGGGATGATACACAGAAACTCCAAAGAATTTATGAATCATGCATGATTGTGATGAATATGGAATAAGAGATGTACTTTTAAAGACGATCTTTTGGCTGTAGAGGTGTGCCTTTGGATCTCTGCCAAAGCACCCAACTGTAATACCCTTTTTGCTATTGTTTCCTAATTGTCCCTTTTATTAAACTTTCCTTAAAATTTTACTAAGAGTGAGCCTCGTTTTTCACAATTTGGTGGCCTGTATGAGGAAAAGGCCTCACCTCTGAGATCTCCTGGGGAACCCAGAGCGGGGGGGTGCCCCTGCCCGCTTTTGGCGGCCTCACTTTGTGTTTCCCGGTGTGGTCAGGGGATTTGCAGGTCAAACACCTGGAGGACACGAGAGGAGACAAAGCAAAAAGAAAGGAAAGAATAGGCTCCCTAAGATACCGTGGTAACAATACACGTAAAATCTTGTGCACGAAAACTCCAAGAAAGGTGAGTATCTTTTCTTTCCTCTTTTTGGGGGATACGGGGGATGAAAGTGTGTGCATGAGACGTGGGCTGGTTACCCCAGACCTGCGAAGCGAGTGTGGAGCCTCTGAGGCTGCAGTTCTGCTCTCCCGCGAGGGAAGCAGTCAGTAAAGAGGCGAAGCCAAAGATAAAAGGAGTGAGAGAAGCCCCGGGTTAACTGGGACGGGCTTTCAGGGAAGGGATTGGAGTCCTTGAAGGAGGGGAGTCAAGAGAT
>NW_008240055.1:1502-2057 GCF_000691975.1 Corvus brachyrhynchos | reverse complement strand
GTTTGTTTTGTTGGATTTTATTAAAGAAAGTGGGAAACAAAGGCCTGGGAAGGATAGATAAGATTCTGAGAAAATGGGATATAAAACTAGTAAGCAAGAGTCAGGGAATAAAAAAGGGAATAGAGGCGTGCCAGGGGAGATACTCCAGGAAAGCCCTTTGGGAGTTATGTTAGCTAACTGGAATACTAACCCAAATACAAAGAAAAAAAGCAAAGTCAAAATGATACAGTTTTGTATGTTTGATTGGGCCGAGAAGGAAATAAGATCTGACCATGTTTTCTGGCCCAGATATGGCTCTTTTGAAGTTTGGATCTGTCAGGCTTTAAAAGTATCTGTAAATTCAAAAAAACCCTTTAACACAGAAGAAGGCAAGAACGCTTCATGCTGGGTGGGAAACATAGAGTCTAAGGGAATAAGAATTTTTAAGTTGTCAGAGACCCAAAGAAAGGAGCAAACGGAAAGCAAGCAAGAGAAGGGCTGGGAGCCCCTGGAAGCATCGCCCCCTCCATTCCCGCCTGCCTCGCCCCAAGCCCAGGCTCCTGCGGCGCCGCTCCC
>NW_008240055.1:0-1138 GCF_000691975.1 Corvus brachyrhynchos | reverse complement strand
GTTCCCCTGGCAACGGCTGCTTCTGCTGTTCCTCTTAAACGAGAAGCGAAACACCAAAGTACGGAGAGCTCAGTTACAAAACAGCCCTCTCCCGACACCCCCCCAAGACAGGAAAGAAGTATCATAAGAGAGAAAGGACACAAGAACTAGGATGGGGAGGTCTGTTTGTTCCCTTTAAGAGAAGTTCCAATAGGGGCTGGTGGAACAGGATTTGTAAACGTCCCCCTCACTTCTTCAGAGGTCAGAAATTTTTAAAAGGAGATCAAAGGATTATTAGCAATCCTATGGGTACAGCTGAATAATTAGATCACTTTTTAGGCCCAAACATTTTCACTTGGGAAGAGATGCAAGCAATAATGAAAATATTATTTTCTGAAGAGGAATGAGAAATGATTAGAGTTACAGGTATGAGAATTTGGGAAAGAGAGAACCAACAGGGACTGCCAGGAGACCAGAAGATGCCATTGACACCTCCTGCTTGGAATCACAATGAAGGGGCTGGGTGAAGGAATATGAATGATTACTGTAATTTAATAATCAAAGGAATAAAAGAGGCAGCACCTCGAGAGCAGAATTTAAAAAGGGCTTTTGAAGGGCAACAGGGAAAGGAAGAGTCTCCAACTGAATGGTTAGAGAGAGACTTAGGAGAAATATGAAACAATGTTCTGGGATAGATCCTGAGACAGTAGCTGGGCAGGCTTTACTAAGAGTCAATTTTGGCACTCATGCTTGGCCAGATATTAGGAAGAAATTAGAAAAATTGGAAGACTGGCATGAAAGATCATTAAATGACTTCTTAAAAGAGGCTCAAAAAGTTTATGTCAGGAGAGATGAAGAAAAAGCCAAAGTAGAAGCAAAAAAATTATGGTAGCCACTATGAGAGAAAGTAACTTTCAAAGGAATATGAACTCCACAAGGGGAAGGTCCTTTTCAGGTGCTACTGACGACTGAAGCAGCGATCCAGACCAAGGAGCAAGGGTGGATCCATGCCAGCAGAATCAAAGGACCCATGGAAGAACCTAAGGAGTGGACTATAACATCTAAGCCTGGTGATACCAAGTTAACTCTTAAAAGGGAACTGGGTGGTAATGCACTGGGAAGACCCAAATGATCCAAGAGATACACCAAGAATCACACC
>NW_008240054.1:834009-837835 GCF_000691975.1 Corvus brachyrhynchos | reverse complement strand
GCAAAAAGCACAAGGAAAAACTCGACGGGGCGAAACATCTTCCCCTTCTCACCAAATAAGGTGCCTCCGGCCCCGTTTCACCAGGACCCGCCGGAATCCGCCCCTTGGCTTCACCCAAATTGGATTTTCCGGCCCCAAATCCACAGCCACGCCCGGCCCCGGCACCTTGGGGGTGGATTTTGGAGGTTTATTGTTATTTTTTGCCTCCTTTTGTCTTTTTTTGCCCCCGTGGGCCCAGCCCTGGCGTCGCCTGGTCCCTCCAGCCACCTCCTATTAAACACATTTTTCCACTCTCAAATAGTCTTTTTTTAAAATTCTTTTTCACTCCCTCAGCTCAGTCCTGCCCTGTCCAGAATTCTGGTTTTTCACCCCGTTTTCCCATAACTCTGAACTCCATCGCTCTCATTCCAAAGTTTTGCCTCTTCTTCTCCAACGGTTTCACCACTTTTAGGACTTTTCTTTTTTTTTCCTTTTAATCCATTTTTGGGAGCCCAATCAGCTGCCTCCTTAATTTATTACCACGGATCCGGCATCTCCCTCTCTCCATATTTATTGGGAAGTGAGGAACAGCCGCAGACCCCTGGGGGACCCCCTGCGCCGCAGGGATGCCGCTGTCTGTCCGTCCGTCCGTCCGGCCGCCGGCCCCATCCCACTGCTCCCGCTGCTCTTGCTGCCGTCGCTCTTTTTAAAGGGATTTTTAAAGTGAATTTCTTCCGTTTATCCCATTTTTAAGCCTTCTCCGTCGCAAAGGACCCGGATCCCTCACTCACTCACACGGGAGCAATAGTCCTTCCTCGATGGCCGATGTGTCCGTACTGTATTTTGTACCCTCAGGCAGACGACGGATTTGGGGGGGAAAAATGCTCCCAGCTCCGCGGGACTCACCGGCGTCCAGCCGCGGGACCTCTCCTTTTATTTTTGAAGAGGATGAGATATATATATATATATATATATATAAAAATATATATATATTCCTTTGGGTTTCTTTCTTTTGGCTGAATTGCGGTGATTTAGCCTTATTTCTACTCTGGGAGAGCAGCGGAATCGCTGCCGGCCCGGCCCAGCTCCAAGGAGTTGGCTAGAAATACATGGAAGAGGAGAAAAAAAAAAGGCAAAACCACCAAAATCCAGTAATAAACCCAAAAAAGCAGCTCCCGGCATCAGCTCAGGGAGCCTTTCCTGGCCAGAGAAGTGCTGGATCCATGGACACAACCTCCCACAGCTCCATTTGGGTGGGAAGAGCAGAGCACGTTGGGGGAAGACAGCAGGAAAAAACAGCCAAAATGAGATAAAATTGGGAAAAAAGGGGATTTGAGGCGCCAGCAGGAGCGAGGGGAGTGGCCATGGGGGCTGCCATGGGGGAGGGGAGCTTGGGGGGGGATTTTGGTTTTTTTTTTCTCTTGGAGCCCCCCAGGAGCTGTTGGGTGTTTCCCAGCAAAGGGGACAACACCGACACCTCCCCTGAGCCCCCTTCGCATCTCTGTGTATAGACATGGCTGTGTGTACATAGGTCAGATTCGGTTGGGTTTTGGGTTGAATTCTGTAGAGAATGGGCAAAT
Organism: Corvus brachyrhynchos; assembly: GCF_000691975.1. Lineage (NCBI taxonomy): Eukaryota > Metazoa > Chordata > Aves > Passeriformes > Corvidae > Corvus > Corvus brachyrhynchos. Next base: position 836,276 of record NW_008240054.1, on the reverse strand, counting down.
TGCTTTTTTTTTTTTAAATTTTAAACCACAGATGGGGGAAAAATATCCCAAATTCCTGGTACTTCCAGCTTTGCTGCCCCAGAGGGGCTGATGGAGAAGGCGATGATGGCTGTACAGACAGAATATTGGAGGTCTTGTACAACACCCCAAAACCCACTAGAAATACCCCAGATGGCTGGGTCTGGAGTGGGTGGTGCCTCCAGGGCAAGCTCAAACAGCTTCAATTCTTTTTGCCCTAAAAAATATGGAAGAAAATTGGGATTCTCCTGCCTTGTTTCCAGGCGATTTGGGGGTGGTGGGGGATGGTTTGGGGGGGCCGTGCCAGCGGTGGCTCCTCGTGTTGGTGACAAAACCAACCCAACCCCTCACTGGCCTCTCATAAAAAAGCAAAAACTGGAAAAAAATCGCAAAAAACTGGAAAAGATTAAAAAAAAAAAAGCAGCTGAGGGAGCACTGGGGGTATGCAGGGCGAAGCACCACAGAGCTCGGCAGGTATTCCCAGTGGGAAATCCCAGCCAGCTCCATCCCTGCTCCCAGATGTTCCTGCAGGGCGAGGCCCAGCCACGGGAGCCATCGCCCTCCTCATCCTCGCGGAGCCGGTCGAGCCAGCGGCACCGGAGCCAGGCCAAGTGGAGCCGGGGGTGGGCGTTGGCGGGAGAGCCCAGAGCCGGGCGGGATGGCCGGGGAGGAGCACGGCACGGCCTGGAGCCCCTGCGGTCCAGGCCCCGGAGCAGCGGCTGACAGCAGGGCTGGCACGGGTGGCTCACCGGGCCCCAGCACACGGGTCACTCCAGCCAGGAGGCTGGGGCAGCATCGGTGGGGAGAGCACTGGATCCTCCTCCAAGAGCCAGGTGCTCTGAGGGTTGGGTTCTCTGACAGCTGGGTCCTCCAAGAATTGTATCTCCGAAAGCTGGATCCTCTGAGTGCCCGATCCTCCTCCAAGAGCTGGATCCTCCTGCAAGAGCTGGATCCTTCAAGAACTGGGTCCTCCAAGAGCTGGATCCTCTGAGCACCAGATCCTTCTCTGAGTGCTAGATCCTCCTCCAAGTTGGATCCTCTGAGAGCCAGACCCTCCCAAGAGTTGGATCCTCTGAGAGTTGGACCCTCCAAACACTGGACCCTCTTCTTCGAGCTGGGTTCTTCTCCAAGTGGCAAATCCTCCTCGGAGAGTTGGATCCTCTAAGAACTGGATCCTGTGAATGTTGGATCCTCCTCCGAGCACCGGATCCTCCTCAGAGCAGCAGATACCCGGGAGCGCCACTTCCCTCCCCGAGCGCTCGCCATGACGTCCCTTTGCCGAAAAGAGAAAAAAAAAGAAAGTTTTATTCCTGTTATTTTTTTAATGAAAGAAAAACAAAAACTAAAGCAAACCTGCACTTTAGGTGGCCGGGGGGGCCGGGGCCCCTGTGTCCCTTCCCTGCGGCCGGCGGGGCGGCTCCAGGTGCCGGAGGCAGGTCCTGGGTGTTACCACTAGCGCAGACGAGGCCGACGCGACGAACTCCTCCTGCTCCGAGCACTCCTGACGTAGCAGATTTTTGCAAATGGAGTTTTACAGTCTATATTTAAAGAATTGTATGTTTGTAACAAATAAAGTATGCGGAAAAGTGAATGAAAACCAGCCTGGGCCCGACTTGCTCCTTGGGGGTGCTGTGGGGGGCCCTGGAGGGTGGAGCTGGTGCCACCGCTGTGGTGAGGGGTGGGGTGGTCACCCTGGGGCATTACAGGGACATGCAGGATTGTCGTGAAGGTGCCGGGCACACAAACAGGGAATGTGGGGTCCCCCACCTTGTCTTGAGGGGATTGCCTGACTCAGGGAGTTGGGGGTGTGAGGTACCAGCACAGGGGGGAGGGAGGAGGTTTGGTGTGGCTCAGGTGTGTTGTGTGTCCCAGCTCGGGCTGGTGTGTGCACCGGTGTAAGGTGCGTGTGGGCGTGTGAAAGTGTGTGTAAGCCGTGTGTGCCATCACACGGCTGCCTGGTGTAGGTGTGTGTGTGTAAAGCGTGTGTAAGCCGTGTGTGCCATCACACGGCTGCTTGTCGTGTGCGGGTGTGAGGCTGGGAGGGTTTGGCGTGGCTCGTGTGTGGTGTGTGTGCCATGGCTCAGGCAAGTGCATGCACAGGTGTGAAAGGCTTGTGTGCCACGCACACGACTGCACGGCGTGTGTCAGGTGCGTGTGTCATCCCACGGCTGCGTCGCATGTGCAGGTTGTTAGCGGGTGTGCGCACAAGCACGGCGCCGTGCCCGCAGCTGTGTGCCGTGTCCCCTGTG
>NW_008240054.1:832625-833124 GCF_000691975.1 Corvus brachyrhynchos | reverse complement strand
TGGCGGGGGGGGGCACAGTGCCCGCGCGGGGTGCAGCCGGGCTGGGGGCCCCGGCGGGGCTGCGCGGTGCGGAGCCCACCAGCTCCACAACCGCTGGCCTCTCACCGAGCCGAGCTCGGGAATCCCCGGTTCCATTTATGAACTCACCTCGTCACACAATCAGGTTCCATTTGACACTGGAACGGGCTCGTCATGAGAAACTGAGCCGAGTTTTTATTTACTATGACCCGTTTGTCCCGAAAAGGCGCCCCCTGCCCCCCAACAGTGCCGTGAATTTTGGGGATTTTTGGCCACACTTAACCCCTGCCGTCACCACGGACAGTCCCTTCGACTCTCAGGGTCCGCCCCAGCCCTCAGTCCGGCCCGGGGGCTGCGGGGTCCCTGTTACCTCACTACCGCTGCCCTTTTCACGCATCCTACGGGGCAGCGCTGCGTTATTTCTGTACTGCCTGAGAGAAACACAGGGACGGTCAGGCACACCGGCGGGGCCGCGCGGCGC
>NW_008240054.1:828346-831692 GCF_000691975.1 Corvus brachyrhynchos | reverse complement strand
GCGCCCGAGCGGGGTCTGTCACCCGCCCGGCGCCTCCTTCGGGGTTCCGCGGGATACATCCCAGCCCGCTTCCCGGGGGACCGGCCCGGTCCGCGGGGGAAGGAAAGGGAGGTTCGTTCTCCCCCGTGCCCCGTTCCTGTGGCCCCGTGGGGGGAATGAGGGGAGCCGGGTCTGGAGCTGTCAGCGAAGGCGGGCAGGGGGATGGGGGTTAGGGAGGCTCTGTGGATCTGTGAGAGGTTCCGTGGATCTGCAGGATGTTTTGGGTGGTTCTAAGGATCCTTGAGGGGGTTCCGTGGATTTGCAGGGGGCCCGGGGGACTCCATGGATTAGCGAGAGGGTTCTGTGGTTACATAGGGGGTTTCTGGGGATTTGTGGGGGATTCGGGTGGTTCTGTGGATCCGTGGGGGATTCTGTCTTTCTGTGAAGATACCCTGTGGATCCACGGGAGGGGTTTTGTGGATCTGCAGGGGGCTTGGGGGGTTCTGTGGATCCGCAAGGGATTTCTGTGGGTTTGCAGGGGACTCGGGGGGTTCTGTGGTACCGGGTGGGGATGGGGTGGTGGGTATTTGAGGGGATTCTGTGGACCCTTGGGGGAGTTCTGTGGATCCACAGGTGGAGTCGTGGGGGTTCCGTGGGGGGCTCTGGGATCCGCGGAGGTTCCGGAGCCAGCGGTAAGGGCCCCGATCCCTCAGCGTTAATGGAAACACCGTTGGGTTACGCAACTCCTGCTGCCGCCAAGAACTTGTGCTCGGGGATGTCTGGGAATGTGCGGCAGGAGATAAGTTGCTGTTTGAAGGGGTTTTATCCTGTTTGAAGCAACAAGAAAAAACAATGTTTGCCTGCTGTGAGGGATCCAGCGGGTCAGACCCAGGGAGGATTTAGCACGGGAATGTGCTCCCAGCGAGGGACTTTGGTGGAGAGAAGGGATGGAGATGGCACAAGGATTGCCTGAGTCCCTGGGAGCCCCAGTCCGGAGGTTGAGGAGAGAATCCTCGGGATTCGCTCCTCAGGAGGGAGGAATCCAGGAGCCTTCATTCCCAGCGCGGAGTTGGATGATCTCTCATAGGGAGCTGGGGGCAGCTGGGCTGGGAGAACCTCCCGTTTTCCCTGTGCAAACCCCATGGAGGATTGGTGAAAATCGGGACAAACCTCGGGATTTCCATGGCAAGATCTTTCTTCCCTCTTTTTGGTCAACCCCCCTGTAAAGATGTATCAGGCAGGCAGCTCCAAGCTGGAAAACCTGATGGGGCAGTGGGAAAGTTCGCAGCTGGCTGAAAAAAGCCCCCAGGGGGAACAGCCAGTGCTTTTCCCAAAGCTGCCTTTTATTCCTAGAGCAAGGAAATATCCACAAATCCCCCTTTCCTCCCCCTTTCTTTCCCATAAATCTCCCTTTCCACCCCTCAAATCCTCCCTCCTTCCCCCCAAAATGCCCTCCCTGAGTTTTGCAGTTTTATGGAGCAATGTTTTCTCCTGATGAAAGTGACTCCTGGTGCTTCACCATTTCTCCGAGTTATCCCTGAAGACTCTCCTGTCATGGCTGCTGGGACACAGGGCGGGCTTGCCGGGTCCTGGCATCCCCAGAGCCGGATCCCCTGTGGCCTCACCCCGTGCCCTCTGCTTGTTTTAATCACCTCGGGATTAATTAATGCCCCCTCGTGACTGATTTTTTTTTTCCAATGTTTGAGCTGAAACGTAACTCCCACCTAGCTGGGATGGGACCCAGATCTTGGACATTCCCAGGTTAACCAGCATCTTGTTTTGAGGACTAATGTGCTCCATTTTCTCTCCCGGGGTCTCTGGATCATTTCAGCTCCCTCACCAAGAGCCAAAATTGCTTCTTTTTGAGGGGATAGGGATTGTGGGATCAATATGTGCTATAAAAGCAGGGATTATGAATATCCAGGGTGTTTTCAGGCTCTCATCTCCCTGTGCTGTTGCTTCTTGTCTCTCTGTGGGCTGGAAAGCTTGGCTTTTGGGATTATTATCCCTGTTTTTTTTTACCTGGAGCTGATTTCGGGTTGCTGACGTCTTTCCCCTGGAGCGTGCAGCTCCCTCTGCCTTCCTGCGTCACCCGTGGCTTTCACCTTGTTAGGAACAGCTTTCATTAGTGATTAGTGACGTCATGGGGTCTTCCCATATCCCTGGAATGCATGGATTTCCTGACAGCGGATGGGAGAGCCCAGCAAACCCATGCTCGGCTCTTCCTTGTTACTCAGCAACTCCCAAACTCTTGGCTTTGGCATTTCCACCCCTTCCAACATGATTTTCATTAAATCCACAATTTCTTGGGCTCCCGGGTGATTTCCCAGTCTGGAGTAGGTAGGGAATTACCCCTGAATCCCACAGGATCACTTTCCCATATGCAGGAACAGGTTCCTGCCTAGTGCCCAGTGTCAATGTGTGGAGGAATCAAATCTGAAATCGAACTGGGCTCACAACTGCTGGAAAAAAATGCCCAACAATGGGATTTTGGGCTGGTTTTCCCCCATCTGGCATTTTCTGGAAAACAGTGGGAATACTGGCAGCAGGAACAGGACACCTGGGTGGGGGAGCAGCTGCTGCACCCTGAAAACCTCCCTTGTCCCCTTGAATCCGGGTGGTTTGAGAGGCCCTGAGTTGCCAGGGAGCTGCCAGATTATCCTACAGCAGGTCCCTCTGTCTTCGAATTAATGAGATTGTTTGGATTCAGGGATTAATTAGATTAATTAACAGGCCCCTTTCTCCCCCAGGCTGGCGGCAAGGCGGGCAAGGACAGCGGCAAGGCCAAGGCCAAGGCCGTGTCACGCTCCCAGAGAGCCGGGCTGCAGGTATGGCACAGGGAATCACCGGGAAACAGAACTCTGGGCAGCTGGGGGGCCCCAAACCTTCTTCTTTGTGGTCAAAACTGAATATTTTGGAATTTCGAGGCTTATGGAGCAATGAGGAGCCCTTGGGCTTGCAGAGGGGATTTGCTGTCAGGTGGGACAGAGAGGATGGGAGGATTAATTGGGAGAATTAATGATTATTTTGATAATTAATTTAAAATACAATTATTTTTGCTATACAAGATGTAGTTATATCTTACTAAATTACATGATAGCAATATACAATATATTTATATAACAGTGTAATTTATTATTATAACAAGACATTAATACTATATATTAATTAGTAATAAATTGGATAGTGATAATTAAATCCTCTGTTTGAAGAGTTGCTCCTGGAAGCCACAGCCCGAATCAACAGTGTAGGGTGTAAATATGCATGTTGGGGGGGCTGTAGGTGTTAACGAGGTTGTTAATTGCCCCCCCCAGTTCCCAGTCGGCCGCATCCACAGGCACCTGAAGACTCGGACCACCAGCCACGA
>NW_008240054.1:827144-828186 GCF_000691975.1 Corvus brachyrhynchos | reverse complement strand
CGGTCCTGCAGGTGCTGGAGCTGGCCGGGAACGCTTCCAAGGATCTCAAAGTCAAGCGGATCACGCCCCGGCACCTGCAGCTGGCGATCCGCGGTGATGAGGAGTTGGACTCCCTGATCAAAGCCACCATTGCTGGTGGAGGTGGGCGTCATTCCCATGTTTCCATCCTGGGGAGGGAATTTAGCAAGACGGGGAAGTATGAGAAACCGAATAGGGATTTGGCAGTTGGCATAAAGGCATGGGCTTGCTGCTTCCCTGGATTCAGACCGAGGGGGATCCACTTGACGTTCACACTGGATTTTCACAAAAAAAGGGAATTTAGGATTTTTTGGAGTTTCTTGAGAATTCTACCAGTGACTTGACAAGAATTCTCCCTTCCTCTCTGCAGGTGTCATTCCCCACATCCACAAGTCCCTGATTGGAAAGAAGGGACAACAGAAAACGGCGTAGAAGGAGTGCGGCACCGGATCCCCCCCCGTCATCGTACTGTACCTGGGCACAGGAACATCTCGGGGATACGAGGAGTTTTTTTTAAAGAAAAGTTCAAAGGAAGAGCATAGAGGATTGACTGTAGAGGAAACATTGGGATGGGTTTAGATTCTGAGTAGGACACACCGTGGGCCGTGGGGCGGCAGCCGGGGGTGGGTGAGGGGCTTGGCTGCCCCTGTGTTTTATACAAAAATGGAACCCATAAACCATTTTTTACAAAAAACCAGACGGTCTCCAGTGGTGGCGGGGAGGGGGGGCCGGGCGCGCTGGGCAGAGGAGCCTGGTGCCCCCCATGCAAATGAGCCCGCATGCAAATGCACGGTGAGGGACAAGCGCCGCCCATTATGCAAATGTTCCGGGGGTGGGTGGGGCGTGCTCTGCGTGCCGGGAGCACATGGCCGGGTGTGTCCGTCTGTCTGTCTGTCCTGGACGCAGCAGTGTGTCTGTGTGTGTGTGCCTGTCCCGGCCGTAGGGGTGTCCATCTGTACGGTGCCCGGCGGTGCCAGCGGTCAGGCAGCCCGCCGCGCAAGGGCGCCGGGGGCCTGGTTGGTTA
>NW_008240054.1:823535-825647 GCF_000691975.1 Corvus brachyrhynchos | reverse complement strand
CCCCCCCGGCCGGGTCCCAGCTGGGGCCGGTCCCCCCCGGTCTTTGTCCTCGCCGGTTTGGGGCACATGACTGTTAATCTCCGGAGGCAGCTGCCAACGCCCAGCGCCCAGTGCTTGGGCACAGCCAGCACCCCTGAACCCCCTCAGCTCTGGCCACTCCGGCACCCACTGTCAGGGCATACCCAGCACCTCCCGAGTTCCCCTCAGCTCCAGGTCCCCCTCGGGCCCCACAGCACCCCACAGCTCTGGTCCTTCTGGCTCAAGCACCCACAAACCCGATGGCACAACCTGCGGCTGCTCTGGGGCTCCCCCCACGCTGCCTGAGGGAGGAGGCTATGAGGTCTATTTCCTCACTCTTCCCCCCCAAAAAGCATCTGGGGGACCTCCCTCCCCTCACCCAAGCTGGGCGCTGCCTTGTCCTCACCCAGATCCTGCCCGGAAGGTCGCTGCCAAGGACGCCCGCAGTCCTGGGGACACGGGTGGCCCCTGGGACACCCTGAACCCCCCCCACCGGCGTAAAACACCCCGGGAGCAGGAGGGAGCTGGGTGTCCGGTGGGGTATGGCTGGAACAGCTTTGCCTGGGGGCAGAGCTGCTGGAAGCTGGCATGCTGCGGATTTGGGAAGCTGGGATATGGGTCTGATCCCCTCAGTGGTGCCACAGGGCTCAGCCGTAGTTGGAGCTGGAGCTTAACTGGGACATGCCTGGAATTCCAGACTGGGGACGAGGCAAGGGCTGTGTGCACCCTGGGGGGCTCCTGGATTATGGGGCTCCGATCCCTGTGCCGGAGGCTCCGGAAGGAAGGGCTGTGCCGTGTTGGGCTGTCCCACGCCACCGTGACGCCCCCTGCTCTCCGTGTCCCCAGATAAAATCTGTGACCAGATCAGTGATGCTGTCCTGGATGCCCACCTCAAGCAGGACCCTGATGCCAAGGTGGCATGTGGTGAGTAAGGGCACCAGGGGACAGCAGGTGGGTGACGTGGAGGTGACGCTGTGCTGACATCACCCTTGTCCCTGCAGAGACGGTCGCCAAAACCGGGATGATCCTGCTGGCGGGGGAGATCACCTCCCGGGCCAATGTAGACTACCAGAAGGTTGTCCGGGACACCATCCGGCACATCGGCTACGACGACTCCTCCAAAGGTGTGTCCCGGGGTGCCACCACCTCAGTGACAGCACAGTGGTGGCACCGGGCTCACCACAGCCCCTTTTGTCCCCCCAGGTTTTGACTACAAGACATGCAATGTGCTGGTGGCCCTGGAGCAGCAGTCCCCGGACATCGCCCAGGGCGTGCACCTGGACCGCAGCGAGGAGGACATTGGCGCCGGTGACCAGGTGAGACCCGGGGCCGTGGGGTTGCCGTGGTGTGACCGAGGGCTGGGTGTGACCCCCTGTCCCTGTGCCACAGGGGCTGATGTTCGGCTACGCCACGGACGAGACGGAGGAGTGCATGCCCCTGACCATCGTCCTGGCGCACAAGCTCAACGCCAAGCTGGCTGAGCTGCGCCGCAGCGGAGCCCTGCCCTGGCTGCGCCCCGACTCCAAGACACAGGTGAGGTGCTGATGAGTCCCCAAAGCCCTTGGGAGCCCTTTGTTCCCCCTCCTGGCCTCTGACTGGTGTCCCCTGGCAGGTGACAGTGCAGTACATGCAGGACCGTGGGGCGGTGATCCCGATCCGGGTGCACACCATCGTGATCTCGGTGCAGCACGATGAGGACGTGTGTCTGGACGAGATGCGCGACGCGCTGAAGGAGAAGGTCATCAAGGCCGTGGTGCCGCCCAAGTACCTGGATGATGACACCATCTACCACCTGCAGCCCAGCGGCCGCTTCGTCATCGGCGGGCCCCAGGTGCTGCTGAGGGCACTGTGGTGGTGGTTCGGTGGTGGTGGTGGTGACAGTTGTGATGGCATGATGGTGGTGCTGGCAGCGACACCACGATGGTGGCAACGATGGTGCGGTGGTGGTGGCTGAGGGGTGGTGACAAGATGGTGACACTGTGGCGGTGGCACAGTGGCGGTGGCACAGTGGTGGCAGTTACAGTGGTGTGATAGTGGTGGCACGGTGGTGACAATGGCACAGTGGTGGCAGAGACGGTGTGGTTATGGTGGCAG
>NW_008240054.1:821646-822761 GCF_000691975.1 Corvus brachyrhynchos | reverse complement strand
GAAGGCAGGACCCCGGGGCCACCTCACTGAGTCGGGAATTGTGTATTCCAGGGATCTGGTTCTGAAGAAGCCCCTCTATCAGAGGACCGCAGCCTATGGCCACTTTGGTAGGGACAGTTTCCCTTGGGAAGTGCCCAAAAAACTAAAATACTGAGGAGAAAAGAGCATTGTTAGGGCTTTTCCCCCCACTCCCGCGGGCGTAGGTTACAGAGAAGCCCGTGGGCTCTGGGGGAAAGAGCTCCCAGCCCCCCCCCAGGCTCCCCGGCCCCGCCATTGTCTCTCACCATCGTTTTGGTTGTGTGGGGACCACGTGCCTCTCCTGGAGCCCACCCCTGTGTCCCCCCAAATCCCTCCGGATGGTTTTTAACAAATCTGTCTTTACTCCGAGCTTGGAGATGGGGAAAAAGGCCCAAGTGCCCTCTCAAGCCCTCCCCCATGTCCCCACAGTCCCACTGTGGCAAGGGCCACCCCATTCTGAGTCCCAGCAGTACTGCTGTGGGGGTTACCCCATTTTATCACTCCCCATTCCCCCTTGACCCCGAATTCCACTACATCAGGGGGACCCCCCATTTTTGCTCCCACTGTCCCCCCCCATCCTGGTGCGGGGGGGGGACACACAAACCCCTCATTGTGGCTCTCTGTGTGTCCCTCCCCACAGTCCCCATTCCACTGGGGGGATACTCATTTTGGCTCCCCCAGTCCCACTGGTGGGGGGGACATTTCCCATTCCACCTCCCCACCCCCCCTGGGACCTCGCTGGTGCTGGGTTTGGTTCTTAACCCTCATTTTTAACCTCTTGTTCCAAAAATGCACATTTTGGGGGGGACACGCTAAAGCCGACCCCCAACCCCCCCCTGAGGGTTCGGTACCAGAGGAAAACATTTTACATTCTTTTTTTTTTGGGGTTTTAATCCAAAAGCTGAAGCGACTCCCCAACTGCACAACTCCTCCACACCCCCCAACTTTGTCCAGATTTTGGGGGGGAAAGGGGGGCATTTGGCGCTTGATACTTGAAGGTTTGGTGTATTTATTGTGCGCCGAGGCGGGGGCGTGAGTACAGAGAAGTCCCCGCACTCAGCCGGCAGCTCCTGATCCCTGAAAGCCCCCCCTTCCCC
>NW_008240054.1:821397-821612 GCF_000691975.1 Corvus brachyrhynchos | reverse complement strand
TTCTCCTGCCCCTGAGGATTTTTTTTTTTCTTGGTTTTACTATTTTCGGGAGGTTTCGTCCGAATGTTTTGATCCACTGAATCCAAAAATGAGTTCAAAAAGAAAAGAATCTCAATAAAAGTGATGGGTTAGATGGAGCCACCGCGAGTGTGTGGGGGAAACGGGGGGGAAAAACGGGTGCAGGGGGGTGTTGAAGGGTTTGGGAAACCGAGGCA
>NW_008240054.1:820815-821111 GCF_000691975.1 Corvus brachyrhynchos | reverse complement strand
GGTGGGGGAATGGGGCTGGGGAGCGGGGGGATGGAGGGAAACGGGTACACGGGGTGGGGAAAGCCCAGAGCAGGGGGAGCCAGTTACCGGGAGAATCCGGAGCACGGGGGGAAACTGAGGCACGGGAGGATTTCTGGCTTAAAAAATAGCATTTATTTAGAGTGTTCAGAGCTCGGGGCCCCTCTGGGCCCCCCCATCGGTCTCGGGCCGAGCCTCCTCCTCCTCCCCGTTCCAGCTGGCGAAGGCCACCTCCTGCGCCAGGCGCTCTGGGGACGGGCGGGCCAGCGCCCGGTTCC
>NW_008240054.1:819896-820618 GCF_000691975.1 Corvus brachyrhynchos | reverse complement strand
AGGAACAGAGACACCACTGGGTCCAGCGGGACCCCCGCGGGCGGGGGCTCCCCCAGGATGGGCCGCAGCTCGGGGGGCAACGGGGACTGTTCTGGGGCGGAGGCGGGAGGTGATGGGGATTTTGGGGTCCCTGTGATGCCCCCAGTCTGGTGATGGGAATTGGGGATGTTGCCCTGATCTCCCCACACAGGGAGGGATTGGGGTCCTCCATGATCACCTCAGCCCAGTGCTCACCAGGGGCTGAGGTGATGGGGATTTTGGGGTCCCCATGCCCCCACTGCTGCCCAGGGGATGAGGTGATGGGGATTTTGGGGTCCCTGTGACCCTAGGGCGAAAACTGACAGGGATTTTTGAGGGGTTGTCTTCCCACTACTCAGAAAGACGTGAGGTGCCAGGAACTGGGGGGACCCTGTCATTCCTCCACCCGTGACAGGGATTGGGGGTCGTCCTGGAACCTCCCCCCATGGGGTAAGATGCTGAGGATTTTGGGGTCCCAGAAAGCAAAGTGTCAAGGATTTTGAGATTGCCAGGTGTGAGGTGTTGGGGATTCTGGGGTCCCCAGGGATGAGGTATTTGGGGGTCCTCACCGGTGCCGTTGCGCACACGCTCCCGCAGCTCCCGCAGCTGCGTCAGGTTCCGCTCCAGCTGCAGCGCCGTGGTGTTGACGTACAGGTACATGTAGCACGAGGGCTCCGGGGACACCGTGTGCACCTTGTGGTACT
>NW_008240054.1:817737-819858 GCF_000691975.1 Corvus brachyrhynchos | reverse complement strand
CAGCACCCCCAGGCACCCCCAGGCCCCCCGGGGTCCCCCCGAGCCTCACCTGCATCCCCTCACCCTCCTGCAGACAGTGGTTCTGCTGCTGCTCCACCAGCTCCACCAGCACCTTCCCCCGCAGGACCCGCAGGCTCGTGTTCCCCAGGTCCTCGCTCACGAAGTTCTCCAGGTACAGGCCTGGAACAGAGCTGGGTCTGTACCCCCACCCTGAAGCCCCCGGCCCTGTGCCCCCACCCTGAACCCCCGGACACTCCTGTGCCCTGTACCCCACAACCCCCCTCAACCCCAGGATTCCCCCACGCCCTGTACCCAACCCCTGAACCCCTGGGACCCTTCGTTCCCTGTACCCACTGCTGACCGCCCTCCATGCTCTGTAACCCCTGGCCCCACAAGTGCCCTGTACCCGACCCCCAGGGCCCCTAGGGCCGCACCGGGGAAGTCTGCAATGAACACGGTGTCCGTGTGTCCATCCAGCTGCGCCTCCATCTCCTGCAGCTGCTGACGCCACGGAGAGAGATCCACGAGCAGCGGGAGCAGCCACGGCGTGGGGGTCCATGGGGACCACGGAGCACGGACCAGGTCCACCCGGGGGTCCACAAGTCTGGGGGAATGAGGTGTCAACACCCCTCAGCACCCCCAAATCCTGTGGGACTATAGGACCCATGGCGTGGGGGATACACAACAGGTCCACCTGTGCAGACAAACCACCAGCACCCCCACCTATCCCTGTGTCCTCCCCAACCTCGGCTGGAAGCAGCAGCTCCACCAGCAGCAGCACCCACAGCTGTGGGCCCACAGCTCCCACACCAGCTCCACCCGCGGGTCCCCCACCCTGTGCAGCCAAGCCCTGCGTCCCCATGTCGCCCAAAACCCCGGGTATCCCTCCAGAATCCCATGTGGCCCCCACAAGATCCCGGGTACCCCAAAGGCCTCTCTGCCTGCAGCGACAGCACCCACAGCACGAGGTGCCCCGGGGCTCGCGTGCCCCAGCCCAGACCCACCCGCAGGCCCCCCACGGCCCCTGTCCTGTCCCCCACCTCTGCTGGAAGCGCTCGTTGATGGACACCCAAACGTCGAAGTAGATCTGGGGCTCGGTGACGTTGTAGCGCGGCAGCAGCTGGCTCAGGCAGGCCGAGTACTGCTTGAGCATGTCCGCGTGGTCCCGCCAGCGCCGGCTCTGCGTGAACGCCTGCGGGGACCGGGGGGAAACTGAGGCACGGGGACCACAATGGGGGACGGCGGGGAAACGAGGAATAGGGGAAAATGAAGGCCAGGGGGTGTCCCATGGGTGAGAGGTGATGGGGAAACACGGGCAGAAATGGAGGCACAGGGGGAAAATGAGGGATGATGGAAACTGAGGCACAGTGGGGGGCCCACGGGGGAAGTCCCTGAACTTGGGAGAAATGGGGGGGTCACCAGGGGGAAACTGAGGCACGGCGAGAAAATGAGGGACTGGGGAAACTGAGGCCCGGGGGCTGTTGGCTCAAAACACTGAGTTTATTTAGACTGATCAGAGCCCCCCATCCCTCCCCACCCCAGGGCCTGGCTCACCCCAGTCTCAGGTGCCGCCAGGGCTCACTCACCCCTGGTTTCAGGTAGCCCACCTCCCCGGTGAGCCCATCCCTGTAGGTGATCTTGACGTGCTGGTGGAAGCGGGAGTGCACCATCATGTCCCAGGAGTAGCCGTAGAGCCCGTTGGTCCAATTGTTGTAGCCCTGGGGGGACACGGGGGGGTCACAGAGCACAGGGGTGTCCCCACCCCAGGGGACAAGGAGGGGACAGGGATCCCCATACCTACCACCAGCCCCCTTTTACCACCCTAAGTGCCCCCCCACAACGCCACAAAATGTCCCCTACGTGCCCCCAAATGCCCTCCACATCCCCCAACCCCCTCCCCGTGTCCCCAAACTCTTTCTTACTCTTCTCACACCACCCCCATGTCCCCAAACCGTCTCCCCAGTCCCCCCGTGCCCACCTGGGTGATGAAGTGGGAGTAGGGCAGGAAGAGCTGCTCCAGCACGTAGAGGATGGTGAAGGCTGCGGCCAAGTGCTGGCGAGGCCGAAGGCCCCCTCGCGCCCCCCGGGCCCCGTAGTGGCAGTCAGGGCTGGGCTGGGGAG
>NW_008240054.1:817278-817611 GCF_000691975.1 Corvus brachyrhynchos | reverse complement strand
AGGGGGAACTTGCTCTGGTGGGGGGTGTTTGGGGGTCCCCAGGTGCCCCTGCCCTGGCTCAGGGTGTGTTTGGGGGGTGCCCAGGTGCCCATCCCAGTCTGGGGGTGATTTAGGGGAGGGCTAAGGGGTGCCCCTGCCCAGAATGAGGCTGTTTGGGGTTGTCCTGAATGAGGGTGATTTACAGGGGGTATCTGGGTGCCCCTACTATGGATAGGGGTGATTTAAAAGGAGTTGGAGGGGTGCCCCTGCCCTGGCTCAGGGTGTTTTGGGGGTGCCCAGGGGTCCCATGCCCAGGTTGGGGGTGCTTAAGGCGAGTCATAGAGTGGCTGGGTG
>NW_008240054.1:814634-816852 GCF_000691975.1 Corvus brachyrhynchos | reverse complement strand
CGCAGCCTCACCCTGCCCCTCCTCATTCCCACCCATCACCTCCCCCCCTTCCTCCTCCTGTCCGTCGCATTCCTCATCCTCAACCCAAACCCATCCCCCTGAACCCGTCCTCATCCCATCCCATCCCTAACCCCAGCCCATGAGCCCCCCTCCTCTCCCCATCGAACCTCCTTACCCTCATCCTCACTCCAACCCCATAACCCTCCTCATCCCATCCCATCTCATCCCAATCCCATCCTGTCCCACCCTCGCCTTCATCCTCATCCCTATCACCCCCCCTCACCCTCCTCTGCCCCGTTCCTGTCACCCCATCCCCATTACCCCCTCCTCATCCTCACCTTGGACCCCACAATTCCACTACACCCCCATCAACTCCCCTCACCCTCCTCATCCTCACCCCAAATCACCTCTCACCCTCCTCATCCTCAGCCCACCCCTGTCCCCCTCCTCACCCTCGCCCCTTCCCCTCCCCTGACCTGAAGGGTGCAAAGAGCCAGTGCCGGGCGAGGGTCCCCATGGAGAAGCCCCCGACCCAGTCGGCATCCAGCTTCTTCAGCCCCGCGATGAAGTACACGATGAACACCTGGGGGGACACGGTCAGGGAGTCCCGGGGGTGCCGGGGGGCCCCGGGGGTCCCGGGCAGGGACACCCACCTGGGCGCGCAGCAGGGCGTAGTTCCACAGCGGGACGTGGGCGTTCCTCTTCTGGGGACGGAAGAGCCCATCCACAGACCTGCAGGAGCACGGGGCACCCCGGGCACGGGGGGACAAGGCCACTGTCACCCCATTGCCAGAGCCCTGGGGACACCTGTCACTGCCCCGGGGACACACTGGCGACAGTGCCAGGGGTGACACCGGGACCTGTCCCACCGGGTGGGTACTCAGTGCCAAAGGGATATCCCCTGGGGACACAGCACCATGGGGACCCCGGGACCCGTGCCACCTGCTGGGGACACGATGGCCTGTGCCATCCCAGGGGGCCCCCCTGCCACCCACAGCTGACCCAGTGCCACAGGGGTCCCCAGGGCCTGTGCCACGTCCTAGAGACACTGGGGCCACTGGAACCCAACGTCATGGGGGTCCCGAGGACCTGTGCCACCCCCTGAGGACCTGTGCCACCCCCTGAGGACCCAGTGCCATGGGGACCTAGGGGTCTGAGCCGCCCCACTGGGACCCTGGTGCCACAAGGGACCCCAAAACCTCTGCTGCCCCATGGGAACCCCAGCCCCACGTCACCACCCTGCTGCCTTGCAGAGCCCTGGGATCCCCAGTGCCCCCCGTGTCCCCCGTGTCCCCACAGGCTCCCTGTGCTCTGGGGGTCCCTGCAGCCCTCCAGGTGCCCACCCGTAGCGGTCAGCGCCCAGCAGTGCCAGCTGGAAGCCCAGCAGCCCGTAGAGGTAGGAGTGGTTGTTCCAGGAGGTTTTATCCAGCAGCAGCAGGTACCAGTACGGGCACAGGAACGCGATGCAGCTCAGCCGGTAGCAGCACCCCAGCATGATGCCCAACGCTCCTGCGGGCACAGGACCCCCGGTGTACCCCCCAGCCCCTCCTGGTGCCTGTCCCCAGCCTCCCTCAGCTCCCTCCCAGTCCCAGTGTCCATCCCAGTGCCCATTCCCACCCCTGTGCCAGTCCCCCCCGTGATTCCTGCCCGTATGCCAGCCCCGTTCCTGCCCCAGTGCTGTCCCCTGCCCGTCCCGCTCCTCCCGGGCCTGTCCCAGTCCGTACCCAGGAACATGATGGTGTAGAGCAGGTACATCCAGTCCAGGGGCAGGGGCTGCAGGAAGGGCAGCAGTGGGAAGCGACACACGTCCAGCCCATCCAGGTACCGCTGGTCCAGGTGCCCCAGGCCCCGCTCCTGCGGCACATCCAAGGCCATCAGCAGCCCTGGGGGGATGAAGGGGGATCCAGGTACCGCTGGTCCAGGTGCCCCAGGCCCCGCTCCTGCGGCACATCCAAGGCCATCAGCAGCCCGGGGGGGATGAAGGGGGGTCAGTGATTCCACCAGGCCGGGGGGACCCAGGCATCCGTCGGTCAGTGACCGTGTCCCCCCCATCCGGCCGCCCGTCGCACTGCCCATCCTGTGTTCCGGTGCTGACTTGTCACGGCTCCACGCCACCGGCCCCCCTCGGGTGGGGGGGACCTCCCGGACCTCAGTCCCTCCACTCAAGCCCCTGAGCCCTCCCAAAGTCCCGGTGCCCCCCGGGCCCCTGGATTCCCCG
>NW_008240054.1:811145-813394 GCF_000691975.1 Corvus brachyrhynchos | reverse complement strand
TCCCTTTGGGGCACGTGGGGGGGTTTGGGGTGCCCGCAGAGCGCTTGAGGAAGTGCCCAGGCTGCCGTGGGGTGCCCATATGGTGCTTATGGGGTTCCTCTGGGGTGCGTATGGGGGGCTGGGTGCCGAGAGGGTGCCTGTGGGATGTGGGGGGTGTCCGGGGGACCCACAGGGTGCCTGGGGAAGCCCCTATGGGGTGCTTGGGGTGGACGTGGGGCACCTGTGGGGTGCTTTTAGGTTCATATGGGGTGCCCATGGTGCATATGCGGTGCCAGGTGGGTTCACAGGAGGTGCTGGGGATGCCTGGGGCGCCCATAAGGTGCTTAGGGGGTCTCTTTGGGGTTTCTGGGGTTCATATGGGGGTCTGGGGTACGTATGGGGTGCCAAGGGGTGCACATAGCGTGCTGGGGGGTCCATGCTGTGCCTGCAGGGTGCTTGGGGATATCCATGCCTGGGGGACGCGTGGAGTGCTCAGAGGGTGCCTACGGGGTGCTGGAGCTGTTGGGGTGTGTGGGATGCCTGTAGGGGCTCGAGGAAGCGCCCAGAATGCCTGTGGGGTGGTCAGCAGATGCTTGGGGTGGGCATGGGGTGCCTGTGAGGGACTCAGGGCGCTTATGGGGTACTTCAGAGTGTATATGGGGTATCTAGAGAGCATATGGGGTGTCTGAGATACATACGGGATGTCATGGGGGTGCCATAGGGTGCGTGGAGAGGTGCCCAGAGTACACATAGGGTGCTTGGCAGGTGCTTGGTGTGGACCTTGGGGTGCCTTGTGGGTACTGCGGGGGCACTTTTGGGGTACGTGTAAGGTGTGTATGGGGAGCGTATGGGGAGTGCTCAGGGGGTGTATATGGGGTACCCATGGGATGCTGGGGTGCCCATGCGGGGATTGGCAGGTACCGTTGGGGTGCTTGGGGTGTTTGTAGGGTGTCCAGGGTACCTTGGGAGTGCTGGGGGTGCCCCAGGGCATGCATGGGGTGTCTGTAGGGTGGTGTGGGGTGTTCATGCGATGTTGTGGGAGTGTCCAGGACACATGTGGGGTGCTGGAGGTGCCCCCCTGACCCCTGCCCTGTGTTGCAGGCGAGGGTCCCGGGGGGGGTCCCGGCGGATGTCGCGACAGATGCCGCGGCGGGCGACGGGCGCGTGCGGGCGCTGCAGCGGGAGGTGCAGGGGGTCACCACCATCATGACCCAGAACGTGGAGCGGATCCTGGCGCGGGGGGAGAACCTGGAGCAGCTGCACAGCAAGAGCCAGGACCTGGAGGCCACTGTGAGGGGGGCACAGGGGGCGTGAGGAGGGGCACGGGGTCCCAAGGGTGGGTACAAAGCTCCCTGAGGTGACTCAAGGCCCCTGAGGTGGCACGGTGTCTCTGAGGTGGTGCAGGGCTCCTGAGGTGGCACTGGGTCCCCAGGGTGGGTGCTGGAACCCCAGGGCGAACACAGGATCCCCAAGGGATCCCCAAGGGAGAACAGGGTCCCTAAGGGGACTGCATGGTGCCCAGCGGGTTGGCAAGGGACACTTGGGTGGCAGGAGCTGTCACTAGGATGTCCGTGGGGGTCCCCAGGGTTTCAGTTGGTGTCCCCAGTGTGGCAGCAGAGGGTCCCCAGGGTGTCAGGGGCGTCCCTGGGGTGGCAGTTGGGGTCCCCAGGGTGTCAGGGATGTCCCTGGGGTGGCAGTTGGGATCCCCAGTGTGTTAGGGGCATCCCTGGGGTGGCAGCTGGGATCCCCAGGGTGTCAGGGGCGTCCCTGGGGTGGCAGTTGGGGTCCCCAGGGTGTCAGGGGTGTCCCCATGTCTCTGCCCCCCAGTCGGAGCACTTCCGCACAACATCCCAGAAGATGGCCCGGCGCTACTGGTGGAAGAACGTGAAGCTGCTCGTCATCCTCGGCCTCGTGGGCGTCATTGTCCTCGTCCTCATCATCCTCCTGGCCACCGGCACCATCCCCACCTAGAGCCAGTGTCCCCACGGAGACATGGCCGCCCCAGGGCCCAAATACAGATGGGGGAAAGAACCAGTGGGACTTGTGTGTGTGTGTGTGGTGGGGGGACATGGGGAGGGACACAGATGGACGTGGTGAGATGGGCATGGGGGGACACAGGGACGTGGGAGGACACCAAGGGGACAGATGTAGGGGCATGGGAATATGCATGGGGACACGGGGGGACCGGCCCCAGGGATGTGGGGATGTGTGGGAACACTCACGTGGGGTCACGGGGGGGACACGTGTGGGGACACAGGCATGAGGGGGTG
>NW_008240054.1:807466-810440 GCF_000691975.1 Corvus brachyrhynchos | reverse complement strand
CGTGTCCCTGTGTCCCTGCGTGTCCCGGCCCAGCGAGTCGCTCGTGTCCCTCGCCGTGCCCCGGTGTCCCCTGACGCCGCAGTGCTCGTGTCCCCCCCGGTCCCCGTCCTCAGGTGACCCCGTGCCCACGTCCCCACGGTTTCCTGTCCCCGTGGTCCCCGTGTGCCCCCTCCCGCAGCTCCAGTATCCCTGCGGTGCCCTCGTCCCCATGGTCAGGGTGTGTCCCTAGGGTGGTACTTTCCCCATGGTCCCCCTGTCTCCATCGTCCCCATGATCTTCGTGTCCCCTGGTCCCCACATGGCCCATCCACACAGTCCCCGTGGTTCTTGTGTCCCCA
The DNA here is from genome assembly GCF_000691975.1 of Corvus brachyrhynchos. NCBI lineage: Eukaryota > Metazoa > Chordata > Aves > Passeriformes > Corvidae > Corvus > Corvus brachyrhynchos. The sequence goes on along the minus strand of NW_008240054.1, from coordinate 810,103 downwards.
TGTTCCCCCAGTCCCCCTTCCTCATGGTGCCCATGTCCCCGGTGTCCCTGCCTGTCCCCGTGGCATCTCCATGTCCCCATGGTCCCGATATCCCCATGTCTGTCCCTGTGTCCCCCTGGTCCCCCTTCGCTGCAGTTCCCATATCCCCAGTGTTCCCGCAGCATCTCCCCCGTGTCCCCACGGTGTCCCCACATTGTCCCCTGTGTCCCCAGGCAGGGCTGGCACGGTGCCAGCGCGAGGCCGAGGAGGTGGCGGAGCTGATGCGACAGAACGTGGTGCGGGCGCTGGAGCGGGAGGGGCACCTGGAGCAGCTGCAGAGCCGTGCCCAGGAGCTGGGACAAGCGGTGGGACCACGGGGACACAGGGACCGGGGGACGGAGGGGGCTTTATAGGGACATGTTAATCCGGGGACACACAGAGCCCAGAGGACACTGTAGAGGCATCAAGCCCCAGGGAGGACTGTTATAGGAACATAGGGCCTGGGGGGGACAGTATAGGGACATGCAGCCCTACAAGATACATACAGAGCCCTGGGGGACACTATGGGGACATAAATCCCAGGGGTGGACTTGCTCTAGGGACATCGAGCCCTGCTGCTTCCTCCTGGGGAACTTAGAGGGCCCCAGGAGGGACAAACTATTGGGACACAGAGCTCTGGGGCGACCTATAGTCCTGGGGGGCATTGTGGGGACACAAAGGGGCTGCGGGACACTGTGGGGACATATAGCCTGGGGAGGAGGGACTCCAGGGCCATAGGAGGGCTGGGGGGTGTGTGTCTGTTCCTATAGGTCCCCCCAACCCCTGTGTAGCCCTTGGGGGACTGTTCCCTATCCTCCCCATGTCCCCACAGAGTGAAGCCTTCACCCGCACCGCACAGACGGTGACGCGGCGCCAGCGCAGGCGACAGCGGCGGTGGCACCTGGTGGCCCTCGGCCTCGGCCTCCTCCTCCTCTTCATCCTGGGTCTGGCACTGGCGCTGGCCCTGGCACGGTCATCGCCCGGGACTGTCACCAGCACTGTCCCCACCGCACGGGGGGAGACCAAGCACCCCCCCAGCACTGCGGGGACCCTGCTGGGACCCTCTGATGACAGAACAACGGGGTCCCCACAATAAATAAACACCAGGAGCTGCGTGGGGAGACCCTACAATAACAGCAACGAGCCAGTGGGATGATCTTCAAGGAGACTCAGCAACAGCAAACCTGGGGAGCTCTGGGGAGACCCTACCATAAATAAACCCTTTAATAAAATCTGCTCTGAAGAGACCCTACAATAAAAAACCAGCAAGACTCACTCCAGGGAAACACTACAACAAGCACCAGGAGCTCCTTGGGGAGGCCCTACAGTCACAAACCAGGAAGATGAACTTCAGGAAGACCCCATAATAAATAAACACCAGGATCTGCTTTGGGCTGACCCTACAATAATTAAGGCTTCAGAATCTGATTTGGAAATACCCCACAACAACAAATCAGCAGGATGAATTCTTGAGGAGACCCTACAATAAATAAACATCAGGATATATTGGGGAAGACCCCACAACAAGAAGCCTGTGGGATCTACTTCAGAGAGACCCCACGATAAATAAACACCAGGATCTGTTTTGGGGAGACTCTACAATAACAAAGCAGCAGGACCCACTCCTGGGAAACCCTACGATAAATAAGCACCAGCACATGCTTTGGGGAGACCCTACAATAACAGAGCAGTGGTATCAGCTTGGGGGAGATCCTACAATCCCAAACCCACGGGATGCAGGAAGATCTTACAATAACAAATGTGCCAGAGCCTCCAGGGAGATGCTACGATCAATAAACATCAGGATCTACTTCAGAGAGACCCTACAATAACAAACCCCCAGGATGATCCCTGGGAAGACCCCACAATAACAAACATGGACCTCCTCTGGGGGAACCCTGTGAGAAATAAACACCGTAACTTTTGTTTGGAGAGACCCTGTGAAAACCAACCAGCAGGACCCGCTCCAGGGAGACCCCATGACAGACATACTGGACCCTCTCTGGGGAGGCCCTACAGTAAATAAACACCACAATCCGCTGGGGGTAGACCCTACAATAACACAGTCATGGGACCCACCCTGGGCACACCTGGCCCTGGCCAGAGGTGCCACCAACCTGGGCTGGGGGGCAGGAAGGGGCTGTGGCCCCTCCACCATGGTGGGGAGCCCAGAGGGGACCCTGGGGACACAATGGCACCCGAGGAGGGGACGGGGATTCCAGGGAGGGGGACTGGGGATCCCCAGGGACATGGTGACACCTGGTAGGGACTGGGGAGACCTGGCACCCCGTGTCACCTGCATGGGGCCACCCTGGCAGGTGGCATTGAAGGGGACAAGTGGGAACATGACACTTGGGGACCAAGGAGCCACATCGCTTCCCCCCCCATGCCTCAGTTTCCCCAAGCAGTGACAGACGCCGGAGCCTCGCAGCACCTTTATTGACACCGGGGGGAAGTGGCACCGGTCCCCGGGGTGGCACCGGTCCCATGGGGGTGGCAGTGTCCGGGGGAGTGCGGCAGCGTTACCCGGTGCCCCGGCGCTTGCTGAGCTCGTCCTGCACGCGCTGGCACAGGGCCCTGCGCAGGGGGGGCTCCAGCGGGCTCCGGGCGCACACCCGG
>NW_008240054.1:803056-805482 GCF_000691975.1 Corvus brachyrhynchos | reverse complement strand
GTTGTCCCGGAGGACGCGGGGGAAGGCTGGTCCTGGCTGTGTGTGCTCAGGAACGGAGGCGTCTTGTGAGCTGGTGGGTGAGACTCCGGGGTGTGTGAGGAGGGACACGCTGGGGGGAGCCGGGAGGGGAGGGATGGGGAATGGGGGTCTGGGGGGATCCTGGGGTGGGGGGGTCACACCAGGGTGTACCGGGAGGCACCAGGACTGATCCTGGGTGTCCTGAGCTCAGCTCTGGGCAGGGTTTGGGGACACTGGGGGGAGCTGGGGCTTAGCCCCGGGGAGCTGTAATGGAGGCAGGGCTGGAGGGTGTGTCGTCCCGGTGCTTTTGGGGTCCTTGTGCTCCCTTTGTTAACACTCTCCTGCCCCCCCAGTGCGCTACGGGCGCTTTGACCCCGAGGACCAGCGCAGCCGGCACTGCCCCTACCTGGACACCATCAACAAGTGGGTGATGGGGGTGTTTGGGGTCCCCCTGTCCCTGGCGGTCCCCCCAGCTCCCCCACAGCCCTGTGACACCACCCTTCCCCCAGGAGTGTCCTGGACTTCGACTTTGAGAAGCTCTGCTCCATCTCCCTGTCCCACATCAACGTCTACGCCTGCCTCGTCTGCGGGAAGTACTTCCAGGGTGAGACCCTCCCCTCGGGCTGCTGCAGGGCATGGGGACATGGGGAACACATGGGGGCTGCTGAGGGGGGCATGGGGGACACCCACGGACTAGAGTGGGGCACAAGGAGTCCGGGATGTTGCTGAGTCCCCCAGGGGCTGTGGGGACACCCATGGACAGCGGAAATGCCGAGGGACACAGGGAACAGCCAGGCACAGGGATTCTGCCTGGGAAGGTGACAGGGAACAGCCAGGGACAGGGTGCTGTCAAGGGGTACAGAGAGGATGCTTGGAAGGGACACCATGGGGACAGCCAAGGACAGACAGGGTGGCTGCTGGGTGAACTCAGGGACCCTCTGGTGGGCACAGCTCCCCCGTGTGTGGGCAGGGGATCCTTTGTGTGCCCCTTTCCTGTTCCCGTGGCTGCTCTGTGCCTGTCCCCGGTGTCCTGTGTCCCCCTGACGGCGCTGTCCCCACAGGCCGCGGGCTGAAGTCGCACGCCTACATCCACAGCGTGCAGCTGAGCCACCACGTGTTCCTCAACCTGCACACGCTCAAGTTCTACTGCCTGCCTGACAACTACGAGATCATCGACTCCTCGCTCGAGGACATCACGGTGCGGGGTGGCTCCGGGCGTACCCCGGCTCTGTGGGGCACATGTGGGGTCCCCAGTTCTGGGGAGTTGGGTTTGGATCCCCCCGGTGCTGAAGGGGGTCTGGTTTGGGGTACCCCGACTCTGAGGTGTCAGGTTGGGATCTCCCCAACTCTGAGGGGTTTTCGTTGGGGTCCCACAGTCTCTGAGGGTTTTGGGTTGGGGTCCCCCAGTCTCTGAGGTCTGTCTCCCCCCACAGTACGTGCTCAAGCCCACCTTCACGGCCCAGCACATCGCCCACCTGGACAAACAGGCCAAGCTGTCCCGGGCCTACGATGGTACCACGTATCTTCCTGGCATCGTGGGGCTCAACAACATCAAGGCCAACGACTATGCCAACGCTGTGCTCCAGGTGACACCAGGGCGAAAGGCTTCCTTTTGGGGTGAAACCCCCCCAAACTGCACTGTGGGCCTGACAGGGAGGAATCCCACCTTGTCTCCTGTAGCTGTACACTGTGAGAGTGTTCAGGCTTCATTCTGGGGTGAAACCCTCCCAAAATCATGCTCTGGGGGTCTCGGGGATGAATCTCATTTCTCTTCCCACAGCATATGCACCTGGGGGGTGCTGCCTTCATTTTGGGCTAAATCCTCTCTGAAATCCTCCTAAAATCCCACTCTGGGGATTCTGAGGGTGTATCCCACCTTCTCTTCTACAGGCATTACACCTGGGGGCTGCAGGTGGCCTTTTAGGGCGAAAGTCCCCCCTAACCCTTCCCGAGCCCCCACTGTGGGGCTGACAGGGATCAGCCCCACCTCTGGGTCCTTTGCACCCCAGGCTATTCTGGATTTCCCGCGGGCTTCGCACCCGTGGCGGTGCAGGGTTTGCATAACTCCCCCAAAACCCTCACAGATCGCCCCTCTGGGCATCCCGGGGCTGAATCCCCCCTGCTCTGTCCCCAGGCCCTGTCCAATGTGCCTCCCCTGCGGAATTACTTCCTGGAGGAGGAGAACTACCGGCGCATCCAGCGCCCGCCCGGGGACATCATGTTCCTGCTGGTGCAGCGCTTCGGGGAGCTCATGAGGAAGCTCTGGAATCCCCGGAATTTCAAGGCGCACGTGTCACCCCACGAGATGCTCCAGGCTGTGGTGCTCTGCAGCAAGAAGAACTTCCAGATCACCAAGCAGGGTGGGGTTTGGGGGGACACAGCTGGGGCTGGGGGGCAGAGCTGGGTGT
>NW_008240054.1:802566-802971 GCF_000691975.1 Corvus brachyrhynchos | reverse complement strand
GCAGTGCTGGGTTTGTGGCTCTGGATGTGGAGGGCAGAGCTGGATCTGGAGGACTCTAAATTCAGGGAGCAGTGCTGGATACGGGGGCTGGGGCTGGGTTTGGGAGGCAGCACTGGGTCTGGGGGCTCTGGATTCGGGGTGCAGGGCTGGGTTTGGGAGGCAGCACTGGGTCTGGGGGCTCTGGATTCGGGGTGCAGGGCTGGGTTTGGGAGGCAGCACTGGGTTGGGGGGCTCTGGATCTGGGGGGCAGAGCAGGATCCAGGCTCAGCTCCAGCTCTGCCGTTGCAGGGGATGGGGTGGAGTTCCTGTCCTGGTTCCTGAACGCGCTGCACGCGGCACTGGGCGGCACCAAGAGGAAGAAGAAGAGGGGGTGGGGGGAGGTTCTGGGGGGGCCCTCGGGGGCCG
>NW_008240054.1:799734-802056 GCF_000691975.1 Corvus brachyrhynchos | reverse complement strand
GCGGAGGAGAAGGAGCAGCTGCTGCAGAACAGCGAGTACCAGGAGCGCATGGTGGAGTCCACCTTCCTGTACCTGACCCTGGACCTGCCCACGGCGCCGCTCTACAAGGACGAGAAGGAGCAGCTCATCATCCCCCAGGTGCCCCTGTTCAGCATCCTGGCCAAGTTCAACGGTAGCACCGAGAAGGAGTACAAGACCTACAAGGAGAACTTCCTGAAGCGCTTCCAGCTGACGCGCCTGCCCCCCTACCTCATCTTCTGCATCAAGCGCTTCACCAAGAACAACTTCTTTGTGGAGAAGAACCCCACCATCGTCAACTTCCCCATCACGTGAGCCATGGGCAGGGAGCTTGGGGGGCTGGGAGCTTGTGGAGAGGGTTATAAGCACCTAAGAGGAGATTGGGGGTATCTGGGGGCGTTTGACAGTGTCTAGGGGTGGTTGTGGGTGTCTAGGGGGGCTTGAAGGCTTCTGGGGGGGATTTGTGGGTACCTGGGAGGATTTGTAGGCATCTAGTGGAGGTTGAAAGCATCTGTGAGGGGTTGAAAGTGTTTAAGGGGGCTTTTGTGGGTATCTGAGCAGGGTTGTAAGCATCTAGCAGGCGTTTGAAGGCATCTGGTGGGGGTTGGAAACACGTGGCGTGGATTAAAACCATCTAAAGGGAGATTGTAGGTGTCTGGGGGGGTTGTGGATATCTGAGTGGAGTTTGTAGGCATCTAGGAAGGGCTGAAGGCATCTGGGACAGTTTTGTGGGTATATGGGGGGCTGTAGGTATCTAAGGGGGTGTCATGGGCATCTGGGGGGGATTGGAACAGTCCAGGAGGGACTTGGAAGCACTTTGGGGGTGTGTGTGTGTGTGCTGTGGGGGTCCCCCGCGGCCGGTGCCCCCCCTGAGGCTGCGAGGGGTCCCCAGGAACGTGGACCTGCGGGAGTACCTGTCGGAGGAGGTGCAGGCCGCGCACGCCCACACCACCTACGACCTCATCGCCAACATCGTGCACGACGGGAAGCCCTCGGAGGGCTCCTACCGCATCCACGTCCTGCACCACGTGAGTGTCCCCTCCTCGGGGGGCTTGGGGGGGGCCACAGGGACCCCCCCGAGTCACCCCGACCCCTCCCGGGTCCTGGCAGGGCACAGGGAAGTGGTACGAGCTGCAGGACCTGCAGGTGACCGATATCCTGCCCCAGATGATCACCCTGTCCGAGGCCTACATCCAGGTGAGGAGGGACAGGGGGTGATGGTACCCCCAGAATGTCCCCTGACACCCCCTGAATGTCTCCTGTGTCCCCCCCAACCCCCTCCTGCTCTCCTGCAGATCTGGAAGCGACGCGAGGAGGATGAGACGAACCAGCAGGGCGCCTGAGACCACCGGGGGCCCGCAGAGACCCCCTTGGGGACATCCCCAGCCCCCTAGGGGTACCCTGAGACCCCCTTTGGGAGCACCTCAAGCTCCCCAGGGACACCCAGAGACTCCCAGGGACACCCACAGCCCACCTGGGGACACCTCCATCCTCCCTAGCCCCCAGGGGAACACCCAGACAGCCCCGGGAGCACCCCTGACCCACCTGGGGACACCCCCAGTCCGCCCGGAGGTGTGTCCCAGTAAATGCCACCCATTATTTTTGTAACTTCTTTTCACCTTTCCTCTGCTTGGGGTTTGTGGTTTCTGCTGCTTCCTGTGACCCCCCAGCCCCCATCACGCCCCGAAACACCCCAAAACACTGAGGCAGAGCTGCATCCAAGGTTTATTGGGCAGTGCTGGGGGGGTCCTGGTGTCCCCCTACAGCCAGACGTGCTCCTGGCAGTGCTGCAGGGCCTGTGAGGGGCACAGGGGTCAGTTGGGGTGGCAGCCCCCTGTCTCTGTCCCCCCTGTCCCCCTGTCCCTGCTCACCTGGCAGCGCCGGGCGGCCTCTGGGCCGGAGCACCAGAAGATGGGGCCCAGGGCACAGGGGCCCAGGGGGAGGGACAGCGTGGGGGCACCGACGCCCTTGGGGTCCTGTGGGGGGGACACAGGGTCAGGGGTCCCCCAAGGGTGGGGGCACCCCCAAAGCTCCCTCCACAGGGCTGTGCCTTGAGGACTCTGGCACTGTCCTCTTGAGGGAGGGTGGCACTTACTGGGGACCTTGCTGTGTCCCCAGGGCTGGTGGGACTGTGACACCCCAGGATCTGTCCCCTTGGGGCTGCACCACCATTTGTGTCCCTGGCGTGGCTTTTGGGGGCTGCGACACTCTGGGACATGTCCTTGGGGCTGTGACACTCCCGGATGTGTCCCCTCGGTGCTGTGTAACCCTGGGGTGCCCTGTCACCTCCTGGGGACTGTCGCC
>NW_008240054.1:797431-799166 GCF_000691975.1 Corvus brachyrhynchos | reverse complement strand
GCACGGCCGGGGCGCCCCCGGGCTCTCCGTGGCACAGCTTCACCGTGGCACAGACCTGCTGGGGCTTCTGCGGGGCAGCACAGGGTCACCCGGGCACCCTGGAGTGTCCCTGCGTGCCATGGTGTGCCCAAGCCCCCAGCAGCCCGCATGTCCCTGGCGGCCACAGTGTCCCCAGATCCCCTCGCCACTCATGAGGTAGAGGACCCGTAGAGGAGGCGATGGACAAGCGCGTGAACCAGGTGCCGGCACGGGATCACCACAAAAGGCAGATGCAGGCACAGAATCCTCACCACCTGATCTAGCACCACCTGCACCAGGACCCCCACAGTGACACCCACAGTGACACCCACAGTGAAACCCACAGTGACGGCCTCACCACCACCACCGCACCCCAGCCACACCTGTCACCGCTGCACCGCTGGTGCCCATGGGTGGCACCTGTGGCACGGCACCTGTGGCCATGGCACACACGATGGCATCCATCCTGTCACCTTGCCACCGTGGCACCTGCTGACATCGGCCACCACTTCTCCCCCCAGCCCAGCACCCACAGTGGCACACGTCACCATGGTGGCATCTGTAACCATGGCACCCTCAGCGGCTGCCACCACCTCACCCCCCCCCTCCCCAGCCACAGTGGCACCTCCCTGTGTGGCACTTGCTGGCACCCACCATGACGCCCAGTGGCACCTGTGCCCATGGCCCCCACGGTGACACCCAGAGTGGCCCATGACCCCATCCCCACAGGCACCTCCTCGGTCGATTGGTTGGAGACGCGGCGGAGGACGACCACGAGCTGATGCAGGAGAGGACAGCGGGGACATGTGAGACGTGGGGACACGGAGATGTGAGACACAGGGACACGGGGATGTGAGACATGGGGACGTGGGGATGTGAGACACAGGGACACGGGGATGTGAGACATGGGGACGTGGGGATATGGGACATGGGGACATGGGACATGGGGACACGGAGATGTGAGACACAGGGACACGGGGATGTGAGACATGGGGACGTGGGGATGTGAGACACAGGGACATGGGGATGTGGGACATGGGGACATGGGGATATGGGACATGGGGACATGGAGATGTGAGACACAGGGACACGGGGATGTGAGACATGGGGACGTGGGGATGTGAGACACAGGGACATGGGGATGTGGGACATGGGGACATGGGGATATGGGACATGGGGACATGGAGATGTGAGACACAGGGACACGGGGATGTGAGACATGGGGACGTGGGGATGTGAGACACAGGGACATGGGGATGTGGGACATGGGGACATGGGGATATGGGACATGGGGACATGGAGATGTGAGACACAGGGACACGGGGATGTGAGACATGGGGACGTGGGGATGTGAGACACAGGGACATGGGGATGTGGGACATGGGGACATGGGGATATGGGACATGGGGACATGGAGATGTGAGACGCGCCCCCAAACCTGTGGCCACTGTCAGCACCCGGCCAGGGGGACCTGGCAATCCGGGCCCCCCCCAATACACCCCCCTCAAGTCACCCTACTCCAACACCAGACCTCTTGGGGGGACCCGGGGGTGGGGGAACCCTCAACGCACCCTCCCGCTCCAATACCCCATCCCGGGGGACCCCTGGCACCATGACCCCCACCTCAGAACACCCACAGCCCCCAAAACTCCACTCCTGCCATCATGGGGGGACCTGGGTGGAAGGAACCCCCCCATTACACCCCCTGATACCACAT
>NW_008240054.1:796483-797296 GCF_000691975.1 Corvus brachyrhynchos | reverse complement strand
ATCCCTCATGGGGGACCCCCGCCAGTGACAACCCCCCCAATACCCCATCCTAGCCCGAGACCCCAAGAGGGGTCCCAAGGGCCCGGACCCTCACCCAAGGGCCCCCTTCCCCCCTGCCCAGGGGCATCCAGGCAATCCGTGTCCCCGTCACTTCACCACAGGGTCCTTAAGGGGGTGCCCAGCCCTGCCCTGGGGGTGCCCAGCCCTGCGGGGACACTCAGCTCTAGGGGTGCCCCCGGCTGTGGGGATGCAGGGACCCTACCTGGGGTGGTCCCGAGCAGGGCGAGGAGCAGCAGCAGTGCCAGGGCCATGGCGGGGGACAGGGCCGAGGACGGGAACAGTGGCTGGGCCACGGCAGTGCTGGCAGGGCCAAGCCCGTGGCCTCTTATAGCCCCGCAGGCGGGATGTGGCCGCTGGCACCGTGCCAGCACACGGGGACAGGTGTGTCACACACACGGGGACACTGCGGGGCCTGCCACCCCCGCCCTGCCACTCTGCTGCTGGCCCCATGCCCCGGTGTCCCCACAGCCATGTCCTCACTGGGGTCCCCATTCAAGGGCCCCATGTCCCCAGCAGGGATCCCTTTTAATGTCTCCATGTCCCCACTGAGTCCCCATTGCTCTCCCCATGTTCCCTGTTGGGGTCCCATGTCCCTACTGGGGTTCACATTGGGGTCCCCATGTCCCCCACTGGGGTCCCCCTGTGCCCATGTCCCCACACCCCCATGTCCCCCTGCACTTCTCCATGTCCCCAATCCCCCCACATCCTCTCAGCCCCACCACGTCCCCCCCGCCATATCACCACCTCTCTCCC
>NW_008240054.1:792893-795718 GCF_000691975.1 Corvus brachyrhynchos | reverse complement strand
GGGGGGAAGCTGGCGGGGCTCAGCCGGGAGAGAGGAGGCTCAGGGGCGACCTCACTCCCCACAACGCCCCAGAGGAGGGTGGATCCCCATCCTCACCCTCCCCGGGCCCTTCCTGCTCCCTTCCTGCAGCAATTCCAGCTCACATGTCTCTTTCGTAACGAAATAATTTATTTCCTAACAATCAAACAAGACAGAAATATCCATGGACACAGCAAAGATCTCCTAAAACACGGAATTCCTAAAAAAAAAAGCACCATTCTATTGGCTTGACATGGGATTCAGCCCAACAATGGGATATTTACAGCAGGAACGGCTGGAAATGGGATCCGTGTCCACTCCCGACTGCCCAACGGAGCCGAGGCTGGGGTGGATCCACTTCTTGGGAAGCAAAAAGAACAGAAAAAATGATGGAAAAGCACAAATAAGAGGTGTCCCAAAGAATAATAAAGGAAAGGTTGAGTGGAGACGGGATGGCTCCACTGGAAAAATTAGTAAGGATGAAACAAACATTTTGGTGCTTCCCGGGACTGGCGGTTCGGGATCTGCCTTCCATAAGGAAAAAGAAAGGAAAAACAACCCAAAAATGGGTGGTTTTGATTCCCACCCATCCGTGCCCTGATCCGACTCCCCCCACTCCCTGGATTTTTGTCACAACCTATAAAAAAGTCCTTCCTGCAGCTTATTTCATAGGAATGCTGGTGGATCAGTGAATTCCAGGAAAAGGCTGGCACCACCAATGGGGACCCGGAGATTCCGGGTTAGTGCAGCGTTTTGGGGGCTCCCGGAGCACAGCCCGACAGTGCAAAGGGCCAGGAAGGGTCAGTCTGGGAGAGGAAGGAAAAAAGGGGAAAAAAAGGCGCTGGGAACTCAAAAAGGCACAAACCTGCCAAAACCCCTCATTTGTGCTGAGGCCAAACCTTCAGAATGTCCAAAACCAACCACAAATCAATATTTTGTACCTCTGGAAGGGTCTTCCCAAAGCGGGGAATCACCTGCCCCGAGGGTTCCACTGGGATTCCCCAGGTGAAGGATGGAGCTTGGCAAAAGCCACCTGAGCCACTGGCCCCCAAGGGCTGATATTCCTCTTTTTCTTGGTGTTTTCCATCTTTTTGCCTTTTTTTCCCTCTTTTTGAAGGCGCAGGGAGTTGAGCTCGGGTGCCCATGGTCTGCAGCAATGCCGGAGGGTGAGAAATTCCAGCAGCTTTAAAGGAAAATTCCTTGTGGTTTGGGTTTTTTTTTTTTTCTTAGGAGCCAGCACGTAGAAAAGAGCCAGAACCTGGGGAATTTGGGCAACTTGTGGGGCCTGAGGGCAGCTTCCCACTTCCCCAAGTGCGCCAGGAACGGGATTGGGGTGTTGAAAAGGAAAGGAAAACAGGAAAAGGAGAAAGGGGGAAAGGGGAACAGAAAAGGAGAAAAGAAGGAAAGGAAAAGCAGGAAAGGAGGAGAAGGAGAAAAGGAGGAATGAAAAAGAAAAGGAAGAAAGGAAACAGGAAGGAAAGGGAAAGAAGAAAAAAGAAAAGAACAGGGAAAAGAAAAATGGAAAGGAAAGGAAAGGAAAGGAAAGGAAAGGAAAGGAAAGGAAAGGAAAGGAAAGGAAAGGAAAGGAAAGGAAAGGAAAGGAAAGGAAAGGAAAGGAAAGGAAAGGAAAGGAAAGGAAAGGAAAGGAAAGGAAAGGAAAGGAAAGGAAAGGAAAGGAAAGGAAAGGAAAGGAAAGGAAAGAAGAAAAAAGACAAAGGAAAGCACTGGAGTCTCCCACTGCTCATCCCCTTGCACTCCATGGAGCATCTCGATGCCTTTCAGCACCTGTGTTTCCTGAAAGGGACTGGCAGAGCCACCTTTGTATCCTAAACCCTTGGAGAGCTCCTTGCCGACTCCTCCCCAGGGCCTGGCCAGCTCCATGGGGCTGGAAAAGCCCTTGGACCAGCTCGAGGGGAAAAGGAAGGGGTTGGAAGCAGAGCTCTCTACATGTCAGCATTCCCAGAGCATCTCTACAAGCAGGAAGTGGTGGGAATGCTCCCTCCAGTGCATTGGGAAACGAACACACACCACGGACAGCTCACGTGTGCTCCGGCTCGGAATCCCCCCTGCCCTCCGGGGCTTCTCTCCCTGTGGTGGCTTCTGGAATCCTCCACGAGGCTGGAAAAATCCCAGATCCGGGGAGTCCCGTGGGGTTATTGCTGAGCAGAGGCATCATCTTTGTGCTGAAGGGGTGGAGAGAGTCCATGGGCTCCCTCCGAGGTAGAAAAAATTGTCCCCGAGACTAGAAGCGTGGAAAGGGAATTCCAGGAGTCTGGAATGCCGTGCCACGGGAGGTGGGACGTCCCATTTGGGTTTAGGGAGGGCAGAAACTTCCCAGCCCGGAGGCGGCCGACCCGAGGGGTGAGGATGGCTCTGCGCCCCCGGAGCGCTGCTCCCCACGCCAGGAATGCTCCGGGACGACTGGGATGGGGTGTCCCTGAATATTTAGAGTCGGGGGGAAGGGACCCCCGACTGAGGCTGATCCCTGTGCCCGAAATGCTCTTTGTTCCCAACCTGGCTCCGCTCTGTCCCGGTGGAAACTCCACAAAGGGCCGGTTCTCTTTTCGGATCTGCTCCCAAAACCTCAGCTTTTTGGGTCCTGAGGATCGGGAACGTGATGACGCCACCCAAATGTAGAGAAGATCGGGAATACCGGGCAGTGACAGCCTGGGAAAGAACCCAGGGAAGGCTCTTGAGGTCGCTGTTATTGCCAAGATATTCCCGGGCGTTTCCGCGTGTGGCTGGAATGTAGGGCCTGGCAGAGGAGATTCGGCCGGGATGAGCGGCCGGCGGTGCAAACGGAGCCC
>NW_008240054.1:791918-792417 GCF_000691975.1 Corvus brachyrhynchos | reverse complement strand
CGGAGCGCCGGGACGCCCTCGGACCCACGGCACCCTGAGCTCCGGGATGCCCCCGGAACCCCTCGCCATTCCCGGCCCAAACCAGCCCGGCGCAGCCACCACCAGCTCCCGAGGCACTCCCGTCTTCAACACGCCTGGGACGTGGAGCCATGTGGATCCCAACTCCCGCAGTTATCCCAGCCCAGTGCTGGTGCTCTCCCAGTTACCCCAGCCTGATCCAGCACTCTCCCAGTCACCCCAGCCCAGTACCGGCTCTCTCCCAGTTATCCCAGCCTGATGTCAGTGCTCTTCCAGCTATCCCAGCCCAATTCAGCACTCCCCCAGTTACCCCAGCCCAATCTCAGTCCTCCCCCCATTATCCCAGCAGAATCCCAGCGCTCCCTCCATTATCCCATCATGATGCCAGTGGTCTCCCAGTTATCCCAGCCCAACCCAGCACTTGCCCCGTACTGGGATGCTGCTCTTGGCACTGATCCCATTTTCCAGCTCACCTGGATGT
>NW_008240054.1:791513-791848 GCF_000691975.1 Corvus brachyrhynchos | reverse complement strand
TCTCCAGGCACAGCCGGAGCTGGGCACGCCTGGAACGGGAGCACACAGCTGGATCAGCTTCCCCAAGGCATTCCCACCCCACTGGTGTGGAAAACTGGGGTGGTCGGAGCTAAGCCTGACCAGGAGCCTTCCCAGCCCCCGTGGGCTTCCAGAAACTGTGAGAAAACTGCAGCCAGGCAAAAGGATGTCTTGGAAAAACCTCATGGATAAACCCTGCTGGCAACCTGGGCTGTTGGGATGATCCCAGGCAAGGAGATGCCAATAACCTTGGAATTCTGGGCGAGAATATCCACTTTTGGTCATTCTCTTCCCAAAAAGGTTCCACCTCAGGAATG
>NW_008240054.1:788212-791496 GCF_000691975.1 Corvus brachyrhynchos | reverse complement strand
AGCTGAAGCTGCCCAGGCTAACACCCAGCTGCAAATCCCTGGGCACTGCTTCCTTTCCCTATTTTTAGTAGGAACAGGGTGGTTTTGGATACAAAACAAAACCAGGTCCCTGCAGGAGCACTGACTGTGCTCCAGGAATCCTCCCTCTTCCTGTAACATCTGGATTTTCTCCACATTAACAGGTAGGATGTTAATGCTGGAGGGAAACTCCAGCTCCTGGAGGAAATCCCTTTATCTACTGAAAGCAGGGATGCTCCCAGCACATCCCAGTTTCCCTGTGTCCATTACTCCAATCCCAACATGTAGGTCAGATCCTCAGGAATGGGCTGTAACACCCATCTCTGAACCGCCCGATCCCGGGCAGCTCCAAACGGATTTTGCAATGACCTGCTGGTCTTGTTTGGGATACACTGGGAGTGAACAAGGTTTCCTCACCCAAAGGACCTCGGGATGACAACACAGGCAAAAAAAGTGGGATTTACTCAGGACAAATCTCAGCTGGAATACCTCTGGAAAAGCAATAATTCCCCCCAGCCCAGCTCCTCTGGCACTCACCTGTTCTTTTCCATCTCATTGTGTGTCGACCTGGAAAAGAAGGAAGAAGTTAATTCCTCTGCCTGATTAGGGATTAACAGTTGGGATTAACATGTGGGAATTAGCAAAGGCTCCCTGGAAAAGATGCAAACCCGAGGGGCTTCCAGAGCTCCATACCCAGGGATGGTGAATGGTGGGATGCAGCTGCAGAAATTGCCAGATAAATGGCAATAAAAGGGTCAGGAAAACCATAACATGGGATTTTTATCCAGAGACTCAAATTTAGAGTTGGGATTGGGATTAACAGTGGTATCAGTGCTGGAAGTTGCTCCATCTGGCACTGGGCAGCATCTGAGTGGTCGTGTCTGACTCCAGGATCTGGCTCAGGACTGAAACTTTGAATGTCCATGATGCTGGGAAAAGGTGGAAAACACAAGCTATGACTGATTTTCCCTCCACTGAAATCCAGGAAAGAAGCCACAGGAGGCCACACTGCTCGTGCTCCCAGGAATGGTGCTTAGGGAAGAGCAGCCTCCCTGCCTACCGACCTCCTAAAACCTACAGAGACCTCAAGCAGCTCCACTCTAATTTGGGAAAAACATCGTTACGTGCCTGAAAACATAAATGTGGGAATAACCCACAGGCTGTTTGGAGGGGGGTGTCTACTGGGATAGCCCCACGAGATCTGGGAGTGCTGGAAAAACAAGGGATGTCACCAAAGGGAAAATAAGGGATGGACCAAAGGAAAAATGAGGGATGTCACCACCACAGTAGTGGGAGATGCTCTCTGAGGTCTCCTTCGCTTTTCCAGCAGCCCTTCCTGATGGATCACCCTGCTCCAGTGGCTCTGTTGGCTTTCTGGCAATATCGGGGCCACACCTCCCACATCCCCAAAAATGTTTTTCCCACTCCAACGGCCGGGATTATCCTGGCACAATGGAAGGGCTCAGCTCTCCGGCTCCCGTGCAGTCGCTCCATTAAATGTTTTCCTGGATAAATCCATATGTTTCACACCCAGCCCTTTACCAAGGGGTTGCCATGGGCTGCAGCCTTAGGAGTTTTTTCCTTGATCCCAAATTATCCAAACACTTCCCCAGCACTGGTACGGGCAGGGGTGAAGCTCCCATCACCTCCACAATCACGAATTACAAATCCATCCTCTCTTCCACCTGGATCCTTCCTGGAACGGTTGTTTTCTCTTTTGGCTTGCATTCAGCATCACCAGTATTTAGAAAAATATGAATTAATTGATGGATTTTAATTTTGGATAAAATAAACAGGGACAGAGGGGATGGCAGCTTCACCCCGGGGCAGGTGGAGCTCCCACACCTGTGGCTCCCACATCCTCTCCAGAGCGATCTCGTGCCCACAGAGTCACTGATTATGATTCCCACCAGTTTAAACCTCAGCTGATCACCAGCTTTCCCTTCAGAATATGTTTTTTATTCCTGAAAACCGTAATAGAGTGGCCTGAAGCAAACAAAATATTCTGAGAAGGAAACCTGGAGCGTGTCCAGGCAGGACAAACCCCTGGATTCACCTGGAGTCTGTTTGATTCAAGCCCAGTGGCCTCAGCTGCCCCCTGAGGGGCTCCTGACACCCCAAACCCCAGCGTGGGCGGACACGGAGCCGCCCCGGCCCTGGGAGACACCGGGAATCCCAGCACGGACAAATCCAGGTGGATTTTTTCCGGCAGCTGCCAAAGGTCGGCTGCCGTGGCGTCGCGCAGACGGGATCGCTCCCAACCAGGAAAGAAGTGACAGATGTGGTGCCATCAGGGCCTGGCTCCTCCCTGGCACGATCTGGCGCCGGTGACGTGTTGGGATGGACCTGCTGCCCCTCACAGCTTCCCCTCGGCTGGGGGCACATCCTGGAGCCAGCCCTTCCCAAAATCAGCTGAGGGTTCCCCCACCACGAGGATCCAAGGGATTTTAAGGTTATTAAAGGAATGGAATAAAGCCTCCAGGATGGTGGGATTTGCTCCTGAAATTCAATGTGGGTGCTTGGAGCCAACTTCCAACTCAGAAAAAAGGTGGTTTAGAATTTAAAATCAGCGAGGAATAAGAAGGAGGAACAACCAGGGGGGAATAAAGGGGAGGAACAACCAAGGAGGGATAATGGGAGGCTCAGGGTGGGTTTCAGGGTGGATAACTAAGGAGGTGACAGGAGGGTCACCTGCCAGGGCCCTGTGACAGCAGGACCTCTCTGGGCTGGTCACCCAGGGACAGAAAGGTCCCACCCACGGTGTCAGACACCCGGTGACAGGAGGACTTTGGTGACAGCAGAGCCCCACCCAGTCCTGTCACACACCCAGGGACAACTGAGCCCGGTCACCTGATGACAGGAGGGTCCCCCACTGCTGTCACCACCCAGTGACAGGAGGACCTCCCTGTACCCCAACCACCTGGAGACAGGAGGGTGCCCCCGGCTCTGTGACACCCCCAGGGGCGGCGGGGGGCCGCTACCAGAGCCCGGGGACTGGGGGGTCACCCCGGCCCGGCCACAGGCCCAGTGACAGCAGGGCCTCCCGGGGCCGGGACACCTGGGGACAGGAGCCCCCTGGGCCTGTCACACTCCCGGAGACAGAGGGACCTCAGCAGAGACTGAGCAGCGTCCTGACAGGAGGGTCCCCCCGGCCCTGTCACACACCCGGTGGCAGCGGGGCTCCACCAGAGCCCGGGGACCGGGGGGGTGACCCCGGCCAGAGGCCCAGCTCCAGGGGCCTCGGCGGGCGCGGACACTCGGACACG
>NW_008240054.1:784744-787134 GCF_000691975.1 Corvus brachyrhynchos | reverse complement strand
GATGGGGACAGACCCCCCCCGGGATGGGGAGAGACCCCCCGGGATGGGGACAGAGCCCCCGGGAAGGGGGACAGATCCCCCAGGAACGGGGACCCAACAGGGACAGGGGCCCCTGGGACAGGAACAGACACCCCCCCAGAGCTGGGACACCCCCACCCCGGTCAGGGGTCAAACCAAGATGGTATCAATTCCCAAGGATTTGTGTGAGGGGGAATCGAGGCCCTGCTTTATCTCTGAATGATAAAAAATAAAGGAAAAAAATAGATCTGGGGTTTTATTAACAGGGAAACAAACCAAAAGCAGGGAAAACACAGCAAAATCCCAGCCAGAAACCGACCTTTTTTGTAAAAAAATAATAACAAAAACCCGGGAAACGGAAACTCGTGGTGGCTCTGACTGTGGGATTTGTTGGGAACAACCCAAATTCCACTGGAATCCAGCATCGGAGCCAGCCAGGAGAGTGCAGGGAAGCAAAATCCTTCCGTGGTGGGAGTCATGTCCCAGTGTCAGGCGATGAAATCCAGGGGCCTGTTGAATCCTCCTTTTCTGTTCATGTATTGCCTGGATGAGGATGGAGCCAGAGTCAGCCCTGGATCCAGGGAAATCGGGACAAAAATACCTGGGGGAGGCTGGGAACGGGACTCAGTGGCCACAGGGACCCCAGTTCCACATGGATTTGACCGAGAAATGGGCAGGAAGGCTCCCAGCGAGGAGCTGCTCCGGAGGCTGGGCTGTGTGAGGATCCCACCAGCACTGCCTGGCCCTAGCCCCAGGCTCCCATCAGAAGGGGAACAGAATTGACAAAGTTGAGTGTTTTTTGGGAATAAACCAGGGGAACAGCGTCGCTTCCTGCTGCTCCCATCCTGTTCAGGCCTCACTGGGCACATCCCACCTGTTCCTAACATGCTCCTCACTCCTCATCCTGATTCCCCCATTCCCAGGGGGATCTGGAGAACTGTCACCTCTACTTTTGTGTCTCAACCTCACAAAATTCCCGTTTTCCCAAGGCCTGGAAGCCGGATCACCGTGAGACAGAGGCCACAGTTACCTCACAAAACAAAATCCTCTTTCTATCCCAAAGGAGGGGGGACACACCTGTACTTCCTCTTCTGGGACACGTTGATGGCGTAGGCATTGGCGGCGCCGTCCACCTTCTTCCCCTGAGGAGAAACGTCCCAAAACCCCATGGATTATCCCCAAACAGGGCAGGTGCCACAGTGGAGCCCCCAGGAGTGGCCCCGGGCCTGCGCTCACCTTGGTGGTATCGAAGGAGGCAAACCCCATCATCTTCATCATCTCAATCTCCTCCTCTGTCTTGCCCTGCAAATCCTCCTCTGCGGGAAGAAATTCGGGCTGGGATTCCCAAAAATCTGGGTGTCCCTGGGCTGGTCCCGGCCCCACAGGGCATCTGGGAGTGTTCCAAGAGAAAAATCCCCCCTCACCTGTGATCTGCCGCTCCTTCTTGGAGTCCTTGAGCTCCTTCTTCTCCTCATCCCGGCGCTCCTTGGGTCGCGCTGGTGACGAGGAGCTGGAGCGATGCCGGCGTGGGGACCTGCTGGGGCACACGAGGTGGGGCTGCAATTCCCACCTGGAAATCCCACCTGGAGCTCCCATCGTCCTCGGGTCACTCACACTGCCCTCACCTAGCTGTGCCCACCCCATGCTGGTGTCCCTGCTCTCTCCTGGATCCTCCCTACTCTCACCGGAAAGTCCCCGCCCTCACCTGGGTGGTCCCTGCCCTCACCTGGATCGTCTCCGGTGTGGGGAGCGGGACCGGCTCCTCCTCCTGTCCCTGTCCCGGGACGTGGAGCGCGAGCGCCGGCGCTCTGCACGGGGAAGGGTCAGCTCCTGCTTCCGTGCCCGCTTCCCAAAGGAAATCCCCGCAGAACATCCCAGGTCCCAAGCAGACACCCCGGGACAGCCCCTCCCAGCCCCCCCTGACCCCCCAGGACAGTTCTGGGCTGAGGGACCCCTATGGGCATTCCCAGGAGTGGAAAGAGCAGCAGGAAAAAGCTCCACCTGGAGCGGGGGGAATCATCCGGGGAGAAATCACCCGGAGGGGGCTCAGCCAGGAAGGGGGAGATCCAGCTATAGGGTGATGGTCCCCAAAAACCTGAGGAAGGTGGAGAGGGGTGGGAAGAGCCGGAGAAGGAGGAGAGGAGGAGAAGGAGAGGTGAAGGAGGAGAGGAGGAGAGGAGGAGAGGAGGAGAAGATGAGGATGGGGAGAGGGAGAAGAGAAGGTAAAGGAGATGAGGAAGAAGAGAAAAAAGAAAAGAAGGAGGAAGAGGAGGGAGAGAAGGAGAGAAGGAAAAGAAGAAGGATGAGGAGGAAGAAGAGGAGGATAAGGATGAGGAGGGAGGGGGTCTCTGCTCTCCCCAGAGCGAGGAACC
>NW_008240054.1:777024-784012 GCF_000691975.1 Corvus brachyrhynchos | reverse complement strand
ATCCCATCCCATCCCATCCCATCCCATCCTCAGCTCCTCCCTCCTCTCCACCTCCCATCCCAGCCCCCACTCCGTCCCCGACCCGTTCCATTCCCATCCCATCCCATCCCATCCCCACAACCACCTCCATCCCCATCCCACCCCCTCGCCCCTCAGTCTCCGAGCGCTGCCGGGTGCCAAACACGGGGTTTATTTACACCGGCGTTCCACGCGCTCCCGGCCGCGATTGTCACACGCGGAGACATGCCACATCCCGGTGGCATTCCGCGGGGTTCAACACCCCCCCCGCCACCGGGGCCCTCCTGGGCAGCCCCAGGTGGGAGGACGGATGCTGAGTCCAGCTGGACTTGCCCTTCCCCGTTGCCAACATGCGATCAGCCTCTGTTTTCCAGGGGAGGTGCAGATGCGGAGGCCCCGCAGCAGGGATTTGCCCCTCCCTGCCTGCCCCTGGAGAGACCCGCACCCTGAGCCTTGCTGGATCGAGGGGAGGGAGGGTGGGGGAATTTCCCGAAGGGTGGTCCTGGGATGGGATCTTGGCCCTGTCTCCTTCCAGCTGCGCAGCCAGGACCCTCATCATGGTGATGATGGTGGCACTGGAGCCTTCGTCCCTTCCTACCTGAAACTCCCCAGAATTTCATGGGAGAGAAAAATCAATCCCACCGCTAAGCCAGTGTCCCTTGGAAAAAGGGGTGACAAAGGCCCTGGGGACAGACTCCCAGGGACAAAGGGGTGACAAAACCCCCGGGGGAGCCCCCGGGTTGGGCTGGGGGGTGTGGCAGTGCTGTCATTCAGGAATTCCCCCCAGGTGTGACGGTGCTACCCCCCGGGGAGGTGACACAGCTGTCTCTGCTGCCCTGGGTCACGAAGGGGGAACAGGCCCAGGGACAAAAATGGCCTCAAAGAGCCTTAAAATCAGTGGCAGTGAGGAACAGCCCCCCCGGTGACAGGGCTGGGGATGCAGAGGGGGCTTAGGGGCTCAGTGTGTCCCCTCGGTCCCCCCTATCCTGCAGGAGTGGGATGGGGACCTGTGGGGGGGACACTGGGCAGGGGGACAAAGGCTCTCCCCAGAATCCAGGCTCAAGTTGGCCATGGGGCTCTGGCAAGATCCCTGTCTGGGGGGTCTCTCTGCTATTTTCTGTGCCCCAGTCCCTGCCTGCACCCCCCATTCTGTGGGCTTCCTGCTCTTCCAGAGGGATCCAACCCCCATGAGCTGTCTCACAGCAGCAAAAAGGTTTGAAACCACAGTGATGGCACATGGGAAAATCCTGCTGGGGTGAGAAAAGCACAAATGGGGGGTGTTCTGGGGCATTCCAGACCTCCTGGACAGGACTCCATGGATGCAGGAAGGCTCAGGGCAAGCACCCCAGGAAACTGGGAGGGTGAGGGGCTGATCCCGTTGGTTTGTCCCCAAATCCCAGCGCTGGAATGGCCGTGGGGAACATCGGCATGGCTGCGGCTCTTCCTGGGAAGGGATTGGCCAGGAGGTTGTAATGCTGGGAGGGAAGGGAACGCCAGGAAGGATTGAACTTGTGCTGGGAATCCAGAGCTGGGAAAAGCAGGGATCCGGCATGGACAGGGTCACTGTGAGCGGAGGCCAGCGGGAATTGGCAGCGTGTGTTCATCCCGAAGTAGCACTTAGTGAGTGAGTTTTGCTCAGTTTTAAATAACACAGACAATTTCCGGAGTTTTTTTCCCCTATTTTCCCAGGTGCGGGTCGTGCAGTGAGGTGGGGGCTTTTCCAGTGGTGGGAAATCCTGCTGCTCTTCCTTGGCTGGGGAAGACACAGGGTGGGGGTACCAGGAGAAGGGGATGAAGTGATTCTTTAGCCCAGCGAGAGGAAGATCACAATCTGGGAAGGAAAAATCTCAGCTTCTCCTTCAGGAAAAGCAATCCCCTGCCTTCAGCTCTATCCCATTCTCCTGGCGAAGCGATGGACAGTTTTCCCTGGGGATGAAGCCAGCGCCATTCCAGCAGAGCTTGAAACAGAAGGTGAAGAAAATAACCACAAAACACCCTTTTCTTCCTCAAATCAAGCAGATCTGGGCTCTGGTGGAGAAAATTCAACCCTCGGCCCATGGTGGGAAGGGGCCGGAGCCCAGGAGGGAAAGTGGGGAGGGAGATGCAGCGGGAATTTCCCCAAACGGGGACCACAGTCTCTCTAAGCTCGGTGGCCACCTCCAGAGGCGGGTGACAAGGGGGACGAGGTGCCTTGTGCCAGGAGGACCCGGAAAACAGCCAGAATCCGGGGGTTTTGGGCCGCGCCTCGGCCAGACGCACGAGGCAGGAGCTGCCCCCCGCCCCGGCGCTCCCGGTCTCAGAGATCCCGGGGATCCCCGGGATGGCCACGCGCGAGGCCTTGGGAGACTCAAGATTCAATCTTTTCCTTCTTTTTGCCTTTTTTCAGGAAAGATGGGGTCCGGAATTTCTTCTTCTTTTTGGAGGGTGATTTGGAGGGTGAACCGTCGGGGGACACAGGGTTGCTGGTCACTGTCTCCTTCTCCTTGGGGGCATCCTGATCAGCATTGGGGGTTGTCCGGTCTGTCCCTCCTTTTCCAAGGTTTTCCTCAGTGCTTTGCTCTTCATCCTTCCCGTTCACCACCGCTGGTGGCTCCTTCTTGGCAGTGGAATCAGGGGGGGCTTGGCTGCCATCGGCCTTCTTATCACCTTGGGAAGGGGAGAGGGAACAGGGAATTGGGGCAGCAGCACTGGTGTTGTGGGGATTTTATCCCCTCAGATCTCCAGTGGGACCTGGGCAGGAGCAGGATTTGGCCTCCACAGGTAGAGAATGCTTGGATTTGATCCTGTCCTGCCACAGGCACCACTTCCCCGAGCCTCCCCCCTCCCTGCGGGAACAAGCGATGTGGGATGGAGAGCCGGGAAGAGGCAGCAGGAAAAGCAGGAAGCAACAACAAGGAGGGATTCCCCAAGGGATTTCCTAAGGGATTTCCCCTGAGTGGGGCTGGAGTGGGCCACGGAGACCGAAGATCCCCCCGAGCCCGTGTCCCTCGTCCGGGGTGGCCTCTCCGTACTTACTACGGCGCCAGGGATTCAGGGATAACTCCTTGGGTGACAGGCACACGGGGAGGAAAGAGAAAGGAGACGTTGTGGAGACAGACAGACAGACACACAGACACCACGAGACACCATGGCAGAGCCAGCAGCCCCGAGCCGCTCCCCGGCACCCGCTGTGGATCGGAACAACGGGCCCATCGCACCCGCCGGAGCGTGAGGACTGGGATGGGGGACAGGGGTGTCCCCTGCACCCCACAAAGCCACCGACAGACACTCACATCCTCCTGCCATGAATCCCCATTGGAGCTTGGCCCCTCTGGAGCAGAGAGCCCCCGGGGACAGGCAGGGGGACACAAGGTGACAGCGAGCTGCGTCTCAACGCGGTTTGGCCACAGCTGCCCTTGTCCCCCCACTCCTGCTGCTCACTGGGACCCCACCCCTCGTTTAGGGGTGCTCGTCACCCCACTCACCCTCCGTAGGCTCTGCAGGCGCTGGGGGCTCTGGAGGGGGTGGCTCTGGTGGCGGAGCCCCACTCTCCTCTGCTGCCGCGTCCTTCTCACCTGCCACAGAGAGACATGCTGGCCCCAGGTCCCCTCAGTGCCACCCAGGGCTGTTTGGGGATTTTGGGCTGTCTCTCCTACCCTGTAGGTGCTTCTTCCTCTCCACCTCCTGCTTGTATTCCTCCAGCTCCTGGTCCGTGAGCTGGCTGAAGGGGTTGGGGGGCTCTGGCTCGGGGGGAGCCTCTTCCTGGCCCTCCTTGGCCTCTGCATCCCCCAAGTGGCTCTCAGTGGACTGAAACAGACCCCCAGAGTGGTGTCACCCCCCCGGAGAGGTGCCACACCCTCTGGAGCTGTGTCAGCCCCCCCACCCTGAGCAGTGTCCCCTCTGCCCTCGGAGTGGTGCCACTGCCCCTGGACCTGTGGAATGCTGGGGAGCCAGGGAAAGGCTGGGTGCTCTGGGAAGGGGGACTTGGGGCTGGGCATGGGGGGTGGTGTGGGGCTTGTGACGAGAGCTGACATGGGGTGATGGTGGCCTGGGGATACAGTGGGAAGATGGGGGGGACACGGGGTGACAGGACTGTGTCTGGTCTCAGCAATGACACTGGTCAGCAGCTGTGACGGGGGACATGGGGTGTCATGGGCTGGCGACATGGGGTGACACGGGTGCCATAACGGGCTCCGGCTGGTCTCAGTGATGACGCTGGCCAGCAGCTGTGACTGGCGTGACATGGGCTGGGAATACCAAGCTGGGGACATGGGGTGTCTGTCACAGGGCTGGGGACACGGGGTCACACAGGTGCCATACGGGGCTGAGGCTGGTCTCGGCGATGAGGGTGAGGACAGGGATAAATCCCCCTCCAAGGACAGGGATAACCCTCCCCCAGCACCCTGAGGCCCCCCTGTCCCCCAGCCCCCACCTTGTTGCGCATCTCCAGCAC
The DNA here is from genome assembly GCF_000691975.1 of Corvus brachyrhynchos. NCBI lineage: Eukaryota > Metazoa > Chordata > Aves > Passeriformes > Corvidae > Corvus > Corvus brachyrhynchos. The sequence goes on along the minus strand of NW_008240054.1, from coordinate 779,562 downwards.
CTCCTGCGGGTCCGTGTAGAGCGGCACAAACTGGTTGGGGTTCTCGATGCGAATGGGGGTCCCACTGCTGCCCTTCTCCACCTCGTCTGCTCTCAGCCACTGTGGGGCCGGGGAAGGAAACCCGGGAAAGGTGTTTTGGGGAGCAGGAGACCCCAGTAGTAGAGGGGAAACACCATAAATGCAGGGAGACCCCAATGGTGAAGGGAGACCCCAATGGTGAAGGGAGACCCCAATGGAGAAAGGAGACCCCAATGGAGACCGCAATAAACACTCCTTGCATAGAAGGAAGACCCAAGTAAATGCATCATACATAGAGGGAGGACCCCAATAATAGAGGAGGACCCCAATAAAAGCATCTTGTGTAGAGGGGAGACCTCAATAAACTGGTCTTACATGGAGGGGAGACCCCAGTAAATGCATCTTGCACGAGGGAGACACCCCAATAATAGAGGGGAGACCCTTATAAACATGTCTTGTGTAGAAGGGAAGACCTCAATAAAGGCACTTTATGTAGCGGGGAGACCCTGATAAATGTGGGGAGACCCCAAACAATGCATCTTGCGTAGAGGGGAGACTGCAATAGATGCATCTTACATAGAGGGGAGACCCTGATAATAAAACGGAGACCCCCATAAATGTATCTTGCATAGAGGGAGACCCCAATAAATGAGAGGAGACCCCAGTAAATGAGAGGAGACCCAAATAAATGCATCTTGCACAGAGGGAAGACCCCAATAAAGCCGATGGCACTCGGCCCCACTGGAATGGGGAGGTGGGATTTCAAAACAATCATTATTACGGGATGAAGGCGGATCCCTAGGACTTCCTACACCCCAGATTTTAGCGGGATCAATAACCAGGACACCCTCCACCTCTCTGGCTGTTGATCCCCAAGCCCCTGTCTGCCCATCTGCCCCTCACCGTGGTCTTTGTCCTCTGGCCACCGGCGCTGCCCTGCGGCTCCTCAGCCAGGTTGACCCTGGTGTAGGTGTTGGGGGTGTTGAGCCACCTTGTCTTCTCCTTCTGCTGCTTCTGGGCGTGCTGGCGCAGGGCGGGGGTCCCGGCGGGCTCCTCCTCGAACACGAAGGCTGTCACGGTGGCGGGGATCAGCACATCGCTCTTGGGCTTGCTCTTCTCCTGCACGAAGGGGTAGCGGTACGTGTAGCCCGTGCGGTATCCCTGGAAAAGCGCAGAGCGGGGAGTCAGGAACACGGGGATAAACCGAGGGGTTGGAGCGCAGTTTGAGGGGGGTTGGATGGGTTTTGGCGCTCACCAGGTTGTCCAACATCCTCATGAGGGCCTCGAACTCATGCTCGCCCAGGCGGCTCTTGTGCAGGGGCCCGAAGGTGGTGCCGGCGCGGCGCACGGCGCCCAGGCCGTGGGGCACGCGCTGCTGGGCCCGCTCCAGCACGATCAGGTTCTCCGCGCCACCCGCGCTCGCCAGCGCTGACACCTGCGTGGGCACCGGGCACCGCTGAGCTGGGGACACTGGGGACGAGCCCCACAGCCACCCTTGTGCCCAGCGCTGGCACCCGGGGGAGTAACAGGGGTGAGACCTGGCACAGCTCAGCGGTGATGGAAGTGAGGGGCTGAGAGCTGGCACAGCTCAGGGCATGCTCCTGGCACAGGCTGCTGGGCCCACACGCAGCTCACCCCACGGTCCGCGCTCACCTGGACCTCGCAGGCGGCCTGCAGGTGGAAGATGCTGTAAAAAGCCTCCTCAGCTGTGTCCCCCAGCGCCAGCACCCCGTGGTTCCGCAGCACCAGGATCTGCAGCACCCGCGTAGGACGTCAGCGGGGTGGGCAGGGGATGGGGGGGTGACCCCCGCGTCCCCCGGGGTGTCCCCTCACCTTGCAGGTGGGCCCAAGGCACTTCTGGAGCTCCACACGATCAGCTTCATCCTCCACCTCCCCGCGGAAGTCGAAGTAGGCGACGTCCCCCAGGAGAAGAGCAGCGCGGGAGATGGGCAGGAGCCCGCAGCGCATGGCCGACACCTGGGCACGGGGGGGAACAGGGCAGGAGGGCCAAGGAACCCCAAATACCCCCAAGAAACACCAACACCCCATAAAAAGCCCACCCCCACAAAAAACCCCCAACCCTTCCAAAACTCCTCTCCAAAAATCCCCTAACCCCCCAAAAAAACCTCCCCAAAAATCTCCAACCCCACCAAATCCCTCCATAACCAACTTCCTAAATTTCCCCAAACTCCCCACCTCCCAAACTCCAAAATCCTTCCAAAAATGAACTGCCCACAAAGAACCCCAACCCCCAGAAAACCTCCATCACCCAATCACCCCAACCCTTCATGTGCCCCCAAAAGCTCCCAATGCCTCCAAATCCCCCAAACCCTTTCAAACTCCCAAGGCACCCAAGTCCTTCACAGCCCCTCCAAATCTCCAAGATCCCCTTGTCCCCCCAAAAAACCCAACCTCCCCAAATCCCCAATCCCCCTACCCCTCCAAAACACCCTTCCAACCTCCCAAATCCCCCCTGAACCCAGCTTCCCCAAAGGCCCCCAAGCCCCGTTCCCCCGCCCG
>NW_008240054.1:774968-776661 GCF_000691975.1 Corvus brachyrhynchos | reverse complement strand
GGGCCCCAGCGGGTACAGGGGGGGCTGCTCCCCCCCAGGCAGCCCCGTGGAGGGAAGGGGAGGCTCACCAGGCTGGCCGCTGTCACCTCGCTGCATGCCAGCCCCTGTGGGGCCACCAAGAAGTGCTCCTGCTCCTTGCTGACCCGCAGCTGCCATGGGGGACAGAGTGCGGTGAGAAACACCCCAAAAATCTCCCCAAATAAACACCACCTCTGAACCCCGACACCTCTCTGATCGCCCCCAAACCGTTAAAAAATCTCTGAAACTCCCCTCCCAACCAATACCCCAAAGGAACCCAACAACCCCAAAACCTCCAACCCCCACAGACTTTGACCCAAAATAACAACCCACAAACCCTCAAAATCCCAACCCACCTCAAATATCCAAAACCCCTCAAGAGCCCCTAAAATCACCAACATCCCTCTAGGAACCCAACAGCTCCCAACCTTGTAAGATTCACCAAACCCCCCCAAACCCCGCTAAAGAACGCCAAATCCTAAAACTCCCCAAACCTCAACCATCCAAAACCCCCCCAGACACCCAACTCGCCCCCAAAAAACCACAAAACAGCCACCCTCAATCCAAAATCCACCCAAAATCCCACACCTCAATACACAACACATTCTCCTTAACAAACTCCTCCCCAAACCCAAAACACCCCCAACCCTCCTGTCCCCCCATACAGGTTTTGGGGTGCTGATGGTGTTGGTGGTGTGCTCTAACTGCCCAGTTGAAAAGGTCCAGCAAACTCCAAGCCCCCCAAAACCACCAAATCCCACCAAAATAACCGAAATTCCCCCAACATCCACCTTAACCAACCCCAAACCTCCTCCAACTCCCCCAAACCCCCAGATCTCCTGTGGGGTTTTGGGGTGCTCACAGTGGCAGCAGCATGTCCCAGTTGTGCCCAGCCTATACAGGTCCAGCAGGTACCAAAAGCCCCATTAACCCCCAAATTCCCCCAAAACAACCCCAAATCCCCCCAAGACAACCCCAGCCCCCCATCCTGGTGTTGGGGTGCTCACAGTGACGGCAGCATGTCCCAACTGTGCCCAGCCGTACAGGTCCAGCAGCCGGTGGATGCTGCCCACCTTGCAGCGCATCAGCCGCTCGCCCTTGGCCAGTGCCGGCCCCTCCGTCCCATGCAGGTCATTGATGGGGGTGAACGACGCCAGCCCTGGGGATCGGGGACCCCCCAGCAGCAGTGGGACCCCCCCAAACCACGGGGGGTTCACCAGGGACAGGGAAGCAGAGGGCTGAGGGAATGGGTTTGGTGGCTGTCAAGGTTTGGTGGATTCAAGGGTTTGCTGGACCTCAAGGTCCTCAAGGCCCCAAAAGTTTTGGGAGGTCCCCAAGGCCTCAAAGGCTTGGTGGTCCCCAAGATTTGGTGGTCTTCAAATGGTTTGGTGGCACCCCAAGATCCCAAGGGGTTGATGATTTCAAAGGTTTACGAGTCCCCAGGATCTCAAAAGTTTAGGGGCCCCACAGTTTGGTGGGCCCCAAAGGTCTCAAAGGCTTGATAACCCCAAAGGTTTTTGGGGTCTTCAAGGTCCCAAAGGTTTGGTGGTCCCAAAGCGTTTGATGCCCCTGAAGGTCGCAGTGGTTTTTGTGACCCCAAAGGTTTGGTGGCCCCCAATGTTTTGAGACTTTTCCCACCCCCCCCGCCAATTACACCCCCTCTGGGGGGCCCCAG
>NW_008240054.1:773968-774822 GCF_000691975.1 Corvus brachyrhynchos | reverse complement strand
CCGCCCCCGGGTGCCCGGGGGGGAGGTGGGCAGAGCGGCGGGGGACGTGGTGGCCATGAAGTCAGCGATCTGCCGCAGTGCCCACACGTGGGATGAGTTGTTCCCCTTCTTCATCTGCTCTTGGATCAGGCTCTCCAGCTCCTCCCGGAAGGACTGCGGCACCGGGGACAAGGTGACAACGGGGTGGATGGGACCGTTGGGGACATTGGGGCGGGGGCAGCATCACTGGCTCAGTGGAAGTGGCACTGCTGGCTTGGTGGTACGGTGATGGTGGCACTGGCAGTTTGGTGTCAGGGACAGCATCGCCTTGGTGGCATGGCAATAGTGGCACTGCCAGCTCGGTGACATGGCGGTGGTGGCACTGCTGGCTTGGTACCAGTGGTACTGGCAGTTTGGTGGCTCAGTGGTGGTGCCAGCATCACCAGCCTGGTGGCAGTATCACCACTGGCTTGGTGGCACAGTGATGGTGGTGGTGACAGCATCACCAGCTTGGCGGTAGTAACATTTCCAGCTTGGTGACAGAGTGGCAATAGTGGCACCACCAGATTGGTGGCATTACCGTCTTGGTGGTGTCAGTGACCCCACTGGTTTGCTGGCACAGCTCACCGTGGCAGTGACATTGCCAGGTGGGGAGATGCACCACCATGTGGTGACAACTATTAGCTTGGGGACACGAGGGATGGGGCGGAGACAACAAAGGATGGCGCCAGGGACAAGAGGGCTGGGGTTGGGGACAGGAGGGACGGGATTGGGGACGCAAAGGAAGAGGTTGGGGACACGAAGACAGGGGTTGGGGGACAGGTGGGACTGGGCTGGAGACAGGCGGGAGGGGGTTGGGGACTGGGGGGGCCAGC
>NW_008240054.1:773257-773657 GCF_000691975.1 Corvus brachyrhynchos | reverse complement strand
GAGAACGGCACAACTCAGCACACAAACGGGTGCCGCAGCCGAGAACAGACGCAGCTCAGCGCACCGATGGAAGCAGCCACCAAGCACGGGCACAGCTCAGCGCACCGACAGGAGCAGGAGCTGAGAACAGGCACAACTCAGTGCATAGGTGGGAGCAGGGGCCAAGAATAGGCACAGCTCAGCACACTGATGGGAGCTGAGAACGGGCAGCTCGGCACACTGATGGGAGTGGCAGCCAAGAACGGGCACAGCTCAGCGCATCGGTGGGAGCTGCGGACGGACAGCTGGGCACACCGATGGGAGCAGCGGCTGAGAACGGGCACAGCTCCGCGCACCAATGGGAGAGGCTGCTGAGAACGGGGGGCACCCGGTGTCCGGGTGGGGGCGGCCGCGGGGGGCA
>NW_008240054.1:772650-773069 GCF_000691975.1 Corvus brachyrhynchos | reverse complement strand
GCGCGCCGCTGCGGCCGCCGCACCGGGGGGGGCTCCCAGCCTCCCTCCCTGCCCGCGGACCCCAAAAGGACCCTCCCATCCCCTCCTGGTCACCGTCACCGAGCGCCTCGGGGATGCTGCTGCCAAGGGCCCCCCAACCCAGGGCACCCCAAAACACAGGGTGGGGCTGGTCCCCCAAATCCCGGGGGGCGACCCCCCAGTCCCCCCATCGCTCAGGGCAGAAGGGGACTCCCCACAAATTTTGGTGCTCGGAGCGCACCTGGCTCAGCGGGAAGGGGGGGCCATGGCCGGGATAAATCCAGGGGGGCCCCGGGGACCCCAGGCAGCAGGGCCCGAGAAGCCCCGGGAGAAGGCGGGGGGGTCTCGGGGGGCTGGACTAGGACCCCCCAACGCTTCCCCCTCCCAGCATCCCCCCCCCC
>NW_008240054.1:771599-772068 GCF_000691975.1 Corvus brachyrhynchos | reverse complement strand
TGGGGGGGGGGGAGGCGCAGCTAATTACTAATTACAATTTCATAAAGCAATTAATTACAGCTCTGCCCCCCCAACCCCCGCGTTTTAGGGGTGACAGACCGCCTGCCCCCCAATTCTGGGGTGCGGGTTTTATGGGGTGCAGGACTCCAGGACAGGAGCGTGACCCCGAAAATGGGGGCTGAAGCCTTGAACTTGGCCTTCGGGGGGGACCCCCGCGGGCCCCCCCGGATTTTTAGGGATGTCAGGAAAAACCTTAAAGAAAAGAGAAAAATTAAAAGTTTTCTCACCTTTGGAATATTTTGGGGGGAAAAGGTGATTTGAAGCCCCCCTTGTTTATGTCAGTATTACCCAGATGCTCCCCCAAACCCTAAGCCCATGGGTGTCCCCCCCTTGGTGCCCCCCCCAGGCTGCTCTATCCCCACCCAGGTGACACCCCAAACCCCCAGGGAGTCCCCCAAGGTGCTCTGTC
>NW_008240054.1:770817-771384 GCF_000691975.1 Corvus brachyrhynchos | reverse complement strand
AACCTCAAAAACCTCAAGCAGGAAAATCTCCACCAGGCCCCCAAGCCCCCACATTATAGGGGGGTTCTAGGTCAGTTTTGGGGCTTACCCTCAATAACAATTCAATTTATTTTGAATTTTTAAATTAATTCCAACCTGAAAAACAAGAATAAAATCCCGCAAAGCCCACATTATGGGGGGGAGGGGGGTGTCAGGAAGATTGGGTCCCCAGAGGTGGGGGTCAGTTTTAAGGCCCTTCCTCAAATAATAATTCCATTTAATTTTTATTATTAAATTAATTCCAAGCTGAAAAGTATCAAGAAAAAAATCCCATGAGCCTCCCCAAACCCCAACATTATAGGGGAGTTTGGAAGTGGAGGGTCGGTTTTGGGGTCCCCAGATGCTGGAGGTCAGTTCTGGGATGTCGCCCCCAAATAATTACATTTATTGTTAATCTTAAACTGAATTCCAAACTGAAAAATTAGAAGAAATTAGAAGAAATCTGTCCCCGCTCCATATACCCCATCCCCAACCCGGCACTCCCCCTATCAGCCCCCCCCCCCCAATTCCATATTATAAAGGGGGGGG
>NW_008240054.1:769343-770528 GCF_000691975.1 Corvus brachyrhynchos | reverse complement strand
GGCGGTCCCGCGGCACCAGCGGCACCAGCGCCCGGAGCCGGGAGAACCCCGTGTTGAGATTCCGGATCTGCGGGACACGGGGACCCCCGGGGAGCCGGGCAGAGACCGAGGGGAGCCCCAAAGGGACCGCGGTTAGAGACCCCCAAAGGGACACAGAGAGGGGACCCCCTCAGGATCAAACTGGGATCTCTTAAAGTCAAACTGGGCCCACCCCCAGGATTCAACTGGGCTCACCAGGAATAAACCAGACCTCCCCAGAATCAAAATTGGGGGTCCCCCCCACCCCCGAATTAAACTGACCCCCCCGATTCAACTACCCCTGGGAGTTAAAGTAGGTCTCTCACAGAATCAGGCTGGGGTCTCCAGGATTAAATTCGGGCCTTCACAGGTTTAAACAGGGCTGACCAGAATTCAACCTAGAATTAAACTGTGACCCTTCCAGAATAAAACTGGGCTCCCCAAGATTAAACTAGGCCCCATCCCAGGATTAAAACTGGGACCCCAAAATTAAACTGGCCCCTTCCATGATTAATCTAGGCTCTCCTAGAGTTAAACTGGACTCACCAGGACTAAGCATGACTCTCCTAGAATTAAACTGAGACCTCAGAATTTAACTCTGCCCCTTCTAGAATGAAACTGGCTCCTCCTAGATCTAACTGGGTTTACCAGGATTAAATTGGAGCACCCTAGAATTAAACTTGGGTACTTGGGATTAAACCAACCTCTCCAGGATTAAATCTGGACCCCATAATTAAACCGTGTCCCTCAGGGTTAACCTGGGGTTTCTCCAGGATTAAACCAGACTTCACTCCATTAAACCAACTCCCTCTTCCCCGGGATCAAACTGAGCTCCTTGGAATTAAACTCAGCCCCCCTAAAATTTAACCAGAGCTCCCCAGGATTAAAACAGGCTCTCCTGAAATTTAAGTGGGCCCTCCCACGATTAAAACAGGGCCCTTCCAGGATTAGAGCCACTCCTTCAGGGTCAAATTTGGCTCCTCACAATTAAACTCACCCCTCCTAAAATTTAACCAGAGCCCCCCAAGATTAAACCGACCAACACAGGATTAAACCAAGCACTCCTAAAATTTAACTGAGGCCCTCCAGGATGAAACCCACCCCCCAAATGCAAAGTCCCCCCACACCCCCCCTGTGCTGGCACTGCCGGCGTCCCCACCTAGAGCC
>NW_008240054.1:759357-769294 GCF_000691975.1 Corvus brachyrhynchos | reverse complement strand
GGGCAGGGGCCCGAAGCGCTGCCTCAGGAGCCCCTCCAGCACCTCGGGGGGCGGCGTGGGCTGCAGGACCCCCGGGACCTCTGAGGGCTGTGGGATCCCCGGGGGCTCCGAGACCTCTGAGGGCTCCAGGGCTCCCGGGGGCTCCAAGAACCCTGAGGGCTCCAGGACCTCTGAGGGCTCTGAGACCCCTGAGGGCTCTGAGACCCCTGAGGGCTCCAGGACCTCTGGCCACCCCCCAGCTCTGCTGGGCTCCCCCATCCCACAAAAGGAACGAAGCTGCACCCAGTGAGCTGACACTCAAAAGAGGGGGGGGAAACTGATGGAAAAGGGCCTTAAATATCCAAGACCAAACGAGGCACAGGTGGGACTCGTCTGAGCCTGACAAGCGCTGGCTCTGCCTCAGTTTCCTCACCCACCATCCCAGCCTGGTATCCACAAAGAGCTGAGCCCAAAAAACGCCCCCCCAAAACCACGCTGAGGGACATTTGAGGGCATGGGCATGGGATGGGCACCTGGATTCACTCCAGAGAGAAATGGGTTGGTTTGAGAGGCCTGGTGTGTTCCTAAAGACGTGGGAAGCACTTTTGGGTGGGGAAAACAGAAATGCGAGGTTTGATACCACGAGGCCTGGCTCGGTAGGTGGCAGTGTTAGTCCCTGACGTGCTGCAAAACTCAGGGAGGCTGGGAAAAAATGGTAAAACCTCCCTTTTTCCTCCAAAAGGTCACTTTGGGTTATCCACCATGGAGGAAGCCTCATCCCAGTCTCACCACCGGGATGGATTTCCCCTCCCCTGTGGTGTTTTCATGGGGAAACGCCCTCCAAGGGGGCTTATCCTGGTTTTCCTGGGGGTTTTGGGGGCTCCAGGAGGGAGTGGGTGCTCTGTGGTGACGTGCAGGGTTGGGGCTGCCTCAGTTTCCCCAAACCTGGAAGCACCTTCGAGGGCTGGAGACCATCCCCCGCTGCTCCGGGATCCTGGAAGTTCATTCTACGTCCATAAGGAGAGTGAGGGTGCAGAGCAAATTGTAAAGAAACCCCTAAATGACCCTAAAATGAGCCTCAGAGGCACCTGGAAGTTAATTGAGGTTTTTCTAAGAACTTAGAAAAACCCAATTTTCTTCTCTTTAATGCTCTGTAATGAGCTTCCCTATCCCACAGCAGGCTCTGGATAATCCCATTATTCCTGCCCCGATCTGGGCGTAATTCTGGTATCTGACAAATTAATCTGAGGGCAGGGAGGTGTAAAGTCACGCCAAAAATGGGCCTGTGCCCAGCTGCTCACCTGTGCTCACCACACGTTGGACCCCCCAGCTGGGGTTTGTTCCTTCTCTGTGTTGGAAAGAGCTGGGAAATGCTTCAAGTTGAACAGAGGGGGATTAAATATTGAGGGGAAAAATGTGGGGTGGGGGGTGGAGAAGGGGCTGGTGGAAATGGGGTTCCCCTGAAGGGAAATGAGCAGAGCCAGTGGAGAAGGAATTGGGGATTGGGATGATTTGGGGTCACAGTTACTGGGTGTGTCATGGTTATTTGGGGTCACAGTTATTGGGGGTCAGGGTGTTTAGGGGTCACAGTTATTAGTGACCTCATTTTAGGGGTCACAGTTATTAGGATTTGGGGTCAGTAGGGGACACAGTTATTAGAGGTCATGGTTAATAGGGTTTGGGGTTATTAGGGGTCACAGTTTTAGGGGTTACAATTATTAGCATTTGGGGTTATTAGGGATCATGGTTTTTAGGGGTCACAGTTATTAGGGCCCACATTTTTAAGGGGTCACTATTTTTTGGGGTCACTGTTATTAGGGATCTCATTTTTCAGGGGTTGTGTTTTTTAGGGTGACAGTTATGAGGGGGCAGGGTGATGAGGGGTCCCAGTTAGGGATGGGAGCTTGGAAAAGGCTGAACTCCTGTGAAACATCACCCCAACAACTCTGGGGCTGCTGTTTTGGGAATGCCCACTGGGAATGTTGTTTTCCAAACCCTCAGGCTCAGTTATCCCTCTCATTTTCCCTCTCTGAGCATGGACAGAGCAGCAACCAGGTCCCAACGCTCCATCCCAGGCTGCTCCCTAAATCCAGGTGTCTCCATCCCTTTGGGGTCACCCCATGCCACCCACCCCAGTGCCAGTGATCCATCAAGGATCTGACATTTGCCAACATCATGAGACTGGAAAAACGCCCCACGGGTTTCCAGTTACTGTGGCGGGGTGGCCTGGGAAGGGGGACGGTGCCAGAGCTAATCCGGGGCCGGGGCAGCTGCTGGCATGGGATTAAACCCAGTCCTTCCTGGCATGGTCCCAAATGTCTTGAAAGTGTCTGGGCCCTGCCAGAGCTGCCGGCCTCGTGCTGGCTGCGTGCTGCCCAGATCCTGGCCATGGGTGGGGAGAGTGGGAATAAAATGTTCCAAGGGGTTTTATGGAGCTGTGGCAACACCTCCGGCCACTTCCACCTCTGCATCCTCCTCCCTGTCGTGCTGCCAAACACATCCCAGGACACCTGTTCTATGGGACGCATCCTGGGATTTCTGGCATCAGTCATAACTTGCTCCCTGAGCTCTCCAGGAGTCAGGCCTGGGTTGGCACCAGGATCCCCATCCCACTTCCAGCGGGTTCCGGGTGCCCGGGGATGAGCTCACAGCTGCCAGTGCAGGGAAATGCGGGAGTGCAGGTATTCATATGGACAGGGAGGCTTCTGGAAAACTTCGTGCTGTCATTAAAGTCATGAAATCCTCTCTCCTGCTGCTATCGGTGCTGCTGGTGACATCAGGACCGCATCTCCCAGGTGCCTTATCTTTGCCAAGTATCCCGGTGCTCCCATGAGGGACACAGAGATCTCTCCTGGCTCAGTTTTCCCGGCTCACCCAAAAGTCTGAGGGGATATTTGTGAGGGACTTCCAGAGGCTGCGTTTGCCTCTCAATCCAGCCCTGGGGTCGATGCTGTGGGATTTGTGGCCGGGTAGGTTCCCACTGCAACGTTCGTGGGTCCGGGGGACATCCCGGGGACATCCTAGGGAGCATCGCCATCCTGCTGCATCCCAGGCACTCGCTCCCCCAACCCCTCCTTATGCAGGGATTATTTATCCCCTCTTTTGTAATGAAGAGCAGGGGGTGGGGCGCTGGAGGGTGGGGATTGTCCCGGCCACCCACCGAGATTCCCGGGAGTCCCACGCCGGGAAGGGGCAGGTCTCATCCCCGCCATGGCTGGATTATCCATGAGGCGGGAGAGACAATAAAGGGATTTATTGGCACAGCGAGGATTCCGGCAGGGACAGCCGGGCTGTGGGGCTCGGCACCGCTTGGATCCCCTCAACCCCACCCGTTATTCCAGGGGGATATTAAACGACCCTGGCTTGGTTAAATCCAAATAATGACTAAAATCCTACTGGCACTGGTGGGAGGGAGTAAATCCGGCACAAGCAGCGATGCCCCAGCGCTCATCTCCCACCACCCAGCTCTCGCGGTTCACTGATTCCCTCATTCCTGGAGATTCCCGGGAAGCGGATGGCGCAGCCGGAGGGCCGGTGCCGGTTCTGCCGTGCCGGCCGCGGTCGGAGCGGGATGAACAAAGGCGGCTCTGTCCGTCCCGGGTGAAGGAGCCTTTGTGCGAGCTGTGGGCGGCGGAGGGAGGATCCCAGCCTGGAGCAGTCGGAGTTTTCCCCGTCCGAGCGCAGAGGAATTTTTGGAGATAAAAGAAGTTTCTATTGGATGAAGGCGCTGTCAAACCCCCATCATGAGGCAGGTGGATGCGGGCACAGGTCGGGGTGGGGGTCTGGCTGTCCCAGGGTCCGGATGAGTCCTGGGCTGTCACCGACAGCCATGTGCCCTGATAATGGGATGGGATGAGGATGGGTAGGGACAGGGACAGGGACTGGGACTGGGACTGGGACTGGGACAGGAAAGGGATTGGGGATGAGATGGGAGAGGAACCAGGACGGTGTAAGGGATGGGGCAGGGATGGGGATGGGGATAGGACAAGGGTGAGATAGGGACAGGGATCAGGACAGAGATGGTGACAGGGATGGAGATGAGAATGAGGGTGGGGATAGGGATGAGGACAGGGACAGGGATGAGGATGGGGATGGAGATGGCACAGGACCAGGATGCGGACATGGATGGTGTCAGGGATAGAGATGGGAATGGGGACAGAATGGGGATGAAATGGCAACAGGAACCAAGACAGGGATGGGGTCAGGGATGAGTAAGGGAATGGGATAGGGACTAGGATTGAGATGAGGATAGTGACAGTGATGGAGAAGGGTTTGAGAATGAGATAGTGACCAGGATGGGGACAAGGATGGTGTCAGGGATAGGGACGAGGATGGGATGGGATGGGGACAAGGATCAGGATGGGGTTGAAGTGGGAACGGGAATCAAGACAGAGATGGTGGCAGGGATGGGGATGGGAGCAGGTTTGAGATGGGGATGGGGATGAAGATGGAGATGGGACAGGGCAGGGATGAGGATGGGAATGGGATTGGGACAGGGGTTGGGGCAGGGATGGGATGGGATGGGGACAGGGATGGGTATGGGAATAGGATTTGGACAGGAATCAGGATGGTGATAGGGGCAGGGATGAGGACAGGGATGGGACCAGGGCTGGAGCTCAGCTCCGCCCTGCTCCCCCAGCTCACACAGCACCTGACCAAGGGTTGGGGCTGAGCTCAGCACCTGGACTAAGATTTAGGTCTGGTCTTAACCTTTAGCCCATACAGGTGGTGCCTAAGCCCAGCCTGGAGCCTGCTGCTCCCAAATCCGAGCTTTACCCCTTCTCTCAAGCCTGTCCCTCTCTGTGATGGGAAAACCTGGGGCTGCAGCTCCATCCTCCTCCTCCCCGACAGCAATTCCTGCCTTTCCCATCCCAGATAACCCTCCAGCACTGACTGCTGGAGCTGCTGGGCCCTCCGAGCTGGATAATCTCTGTTAGAATTAATAAATGATTCAACCTTAACCCTCTTTGCCTGGCAGCTCTTCTCAGCAGCAGGGAGAGGGGCCCTGCGTGCCCACTGTCACGTAGGGATGGACCCACGGAGCCACAGGGTGGGGGAGGAGCCAGGCAGCTCTTTTCCCCCTCTTTTATCCCCCATCTGGGTTTTTGGAATTCTCCAGGACTCTCAAAGCTCCTCACAAGCACAGGAGCCGCCGCTGCTGCCATGGCAGATGCCGCAGATCCCAATTAAGCCCCTTGCCGGGTCAGATCCATGTGGGAGGCCACGTGTCCCTGTCCCACGTGTGCCCTCACACGCAACTCACATTTGCACACGCATGATGGGTCTCCAGCAGGCTTGGGGCCGCACGGACTCGTTCTGCCTCAGGGCTCCCAGCCCCTCCAAACACATCCATCCTTCCTCAGCAGGGGATTTTTCCATTTTATTTTCCCTCTCTGCGAAATAGGAGAGAGGATTCCTCAGTAAAACTCTCTGCACTGAAATTTGGGCTGGGGGCAAGCGAGGTCACCCCCACAGGGACAGAGCAATGCGGGGCTGATCCATGATCTGGCTGCTCCTTATTGCCGTGCCAAGGGGTGTGGAACGGGGTGCACCTCTGTGGGGGTGTCAGCGTGGGGCAGGAGGAGCCCTGACCCTCCACAGAGCATCTCATCCCAGACAGCTCCGTCATTCTCATCCCAAGGCTCCGGGATTACACCACTGCTGCTAAAATCCCGTCTTCATCCGCGCGGTGCCCAGCCAATGACCTCGGCGCTGGCACGCAGGGCCTTCCTCCACAGGGATCAGAGATGATAAAGCCCTCCCAGCCCCAGCTCGGCGGGCCGAGGTCTCAGTCTCAGTCTCAGTCTCAGTCTCAGCAAACCATGGTGGATGCTCCAAGGATGATGTCCATGCACACGGAGAACGGGATGGACAGTGAAAGCTTCGCCCAGGTGAGGGGATTTTTGCCCTGGAATTCAGGATTGTGGGGGAGTTTTTGCTCCTTGTACTTGGATGAGGATCTGCGATGGATGCGGCACAAAGGGGTGAAAGGGGAGCAACTGTGGGTGTCAAGGGATCACGGGATGGGTGCTGGGGAATAAGTGATGGCAGGGTGGAGGGGAGTTGTGTCTCAAATCTCTGGCCTTGACCAGGTGGGGTGATGTCAGAGCAAGGTGGGATGAAATATTTGGGGCGATTTTCTGCCTGTCAGAGTGAATTGGTGGAAATACATGTGGCTGGGGTCTTTGAGCCATGATCATTCTGTCAGGAAGCGAGGGAGATGCTGCCTATGGTGAGTGAGGATCCCAGGAGAGACCAGCTCTGCTCCTGTGTCCCAGAGAGAGCTCCGGGCTGGACTTAGGAATCATTCTAGACTTGGGGGACCTGGGGGGTTTCAATCCTTCTCTGCCCACCAGCACTGCCATGGCTTTTGGCTGGGATTTTGGAGGGGCAGGAGGTGGGTTCCCAGCCCCTCTCTCCCTTGCCAGCTCATCCCTGTGCCTCACCCAGACCCTGAGGATGGGCTGGCAGGCACAGCCATCTGCACGTGGCTTTGCCACGCTGGTGTGGACACTGGTCCCTGCCAGGACACCACGGGACTGAAGGGTGGGATTCTGTCACAGCTGTGCACCCGCATCTTCCTCGAATCCAAGTTTTGGGCGATTTCCTCCGATCGGGTGGGAAGGATTTCATGGGGTCGGTGCAAGCTGGGTGTGGCTGTGGCATGGGACCATCAGGGTGGTTATCCCACTCCCAGATGAGACCCCTGGGATCTGGCTTGCTCACACCCACAGCGCTGGGAGAAAGGATGAGGGTCCCGTGGCAGAGGCAAGGGAAAACCCCCTGGCACTGAGCATTCCCTGCCCAGTCCTGCTCGTGTCCCTGCTCCAGTTTGGTGGCATCAGGGATGTGGTGTGTCCCACGCTGTGGGACGTGGCGGTGCCCACGGAAAGTGCCCCAGGAGAAACCTCCCCTTTCCGCTGTGATTGGGAAAGTGCCACACGCGGGAGTTGCTCATCCCAGGGCAGAGTGACTCAGGGTCCTGTGTCCTGACCAGGACTTTTGACCTCGGACCTGTGCCAGGTTTTGTGGCACCTGGCACAGCCTCTCTGGGATGTAGGACGGTCCTCAGCTCTCCCTGCATTTGGCCATGCTGGCTTTTGGGGACACCTTCCTTCCTGCCACAGCTCCTGCCAGCTCCAGCATCCAGGCTTTGGGTACTGGACTGGGACTTTTGGGACCTTCCTGGGATGTTGGGGACCTTCCTGGGATGTTGGGGACCTTCCTGGGATGTTGGGGACAGTGTAGCTCCTGGGAATGGAAGGGGCCAGATATCTCCTCTCCCTGTGGTGTCACGGGGCTGATCCCGTGGAGCAACCAATGGATCAGGAGATGTTTGATGGATCTGGCAGGCTCCTCTACAGCTGGATGAGCTGGCACTGCCCTGAGGGAGGTCTGGGCAGGCCAATGTCATCTTCATGGTGCAGTGATTCGGGAGGTGGCAATAGGACATGCAGGGCAGGAGCTGGGAGTGGAGGGGGAAAACAGGATGTACCGGTGTGGAGTGTCCCACTACAGATTCCCCCTGGGCAGAGGGGGCTGCTTGGGGATGGAGATGATCCCTAGGTTGAGGGTCACCATCACCAGTGGAGAGGGGGGGCCACCACGGAGGAAGGTGGCCACAAGCAAGGAACAGTGACCATCACTGGAGGCGGATGGCTGTCACCGATAGAAAGTGACCATCACTAATGAAGGGTGGCCAGCACCACTCCAGGATGGCTGTCACCAGTCAAGGATGGCCATCTCCAGTAGAAGGTGGCCCAGTCCCCTCCTGGCACAGGTCTAGTGACCCCCATGCCCACCCACTCACACCCGTGTCTGGGTGCCGCTAGCCAGCCAAACCCCCTTTGGATCCCTCCTGTCCTGACTGGTGGCCTTGGTGGCTTTGAGGGTCACGCAGGGTTGGGGGAGCGAGGGAAGAGCTGGAGCAGTGTGTCAGTGACACGTGAGGACGCTAAAATTAGGCGGCTCCAGCTAATCTAATTTAATCTCCCCTTTTCCGTCCGTTCTGTGGAGATTAGCCCGGCGAGCGGGGGGGGGAGCCAGGCTGTGGGAGCTGGGGCAGCCCAGCCCAGGGACACCCAGCCCGACCCCCGGGGAATCCCTCCGCCTGTTTTGGGGAGGGGTGGCTGTGGGAGGTGATGTTGGGGTGCAGCTGGGGTTTGGGATGGGCTGGAAATGGCTCCGGCATTATGAGATCTGCAGAGGAGCAGCAGTGGGATGGACGGACAGATGGATGGATGGATTCCCACCACCCCCAGCGCGGGCAGGGCACAGTCCTCCCCTCCCTCGCCCTTCATGGAGCAGTTTGGGATGGGCGAGCCCCCTCCCTCACCACAGAGCCAGGGAAAGGCTGTTTCACCCAGCTCAGCCCAAGGTCACGCGCTCATCCTGCGGCTGCTGAAGAAAGAAAAGTTCTCCGACCGGTTTTCTATTCCCGGCCCTGTGCGAGGGCTGGGTCCAGCCAAGTCCAAGGTTTCCGGTGCTTTGGGTGACAGGGCAAAGTCAATAACTGGTCACCAGTGTCATCCTGGTGCCGATGGGTTCGTGTGTGTCCGTGTCCTTGTCCAATGAAACCTCGTTGGAAACTATGTGGAGCAGCGCTGGAGTGATGAATCACGGGGCAGGTGATCCCAGATGAGTTCATGCCTCTCCTGGAGCAGCTCCAGCTCCGGGATCATCCCAGCTGCTCCGTGCTTGGATGGTCTGGTTCCCAATTCCTCTATCCCCACCCGTGCCTCAGTTTCCCTGGCATAAAAATGGGACATGGCCCTCAGTGAGTTCCAAACGGTCTCCTGGGGGTCCCCAGGAGCAGCAGTGCTCCAGGGGGGGCTTTGCTCTGTGCTGTGGGTCAGGCTGGTCCCAGGGTTCCAGGATGCTCCGTCCCTGCTCCGGCCGCTGGGCATGGCTCTTCCTCACGCTCCGACGTTGTTATTACTGCATCACCCATCCTTAAGGAATCACATTAGAGAAATTAGAGCTGGTTGTAGCTCCAGTCCCTGCAATCAGCCGCTTCCTTTTCCTAAGGAACGCGGCATTAAATGCCGATAGATTATTACAAGCCCATGTAGTGTTTGGAAGCAGCTGGGATGCCTTGAAAAGATTTCCATTGGGAGCTTTATTCCATGAAAGGAATTCCAAAATCAACTGAAAAACCTCAAATTAAAAAAATTACTTTATTTAGAGGAACTGGTTGAGCAGAGCTCAGCTCCTCCTATCTTTTCCCGACTAGGGTGTTATCTGGCAAATCAATGGAGTCTTGGGGAATATTTTCCCTGAATAAACTGATTTTTTGGGACAGAAGGATGAGACAGGTCCCTCATTTTGCGCAGACAGTCGCTTCCTTCATCCAGCCAGGCCGGCGGCAGATGGGGAAGGCAGACAGATGTGTCCAGCTATTTTTAGGCTCAAACGCTGCTTTAATTTCAACTTAACCATGGAGAATTTGGCTTTTTAGGGTAAAAAAAAAAAAAAAGCTGGATCAGAGGGTGAATTGAAATGCAGGGGCAGTGACAGAGATTAATGGGATATCCTGAGTTGGAAGAGATCCACAAGGATCATTGAGTCCAAATCCTAAAATGCATCAGGTCATGATCTGGGGATTTAACTGGAATGCCTGACAGATTCATGGTGGGTCCAGCGGGACTGGATCCTCCAGGAAAAGGTGTCTGGTAGCAGGATTGGCTCGGCTCTGGCTTTGGTTGCTTCTCCCCCTCTTTCCTTTGAAACGGAGTTACAATTCCTTGAGCAAAAACACCAAAATGATGTAAATGGCCGCGTAGAAAGGACTCTTGAGAGGCTGAAGGCAAGAAGAGCCGGAGCCGCTCCGAACTGGTTGGGAAAGCGGCGGGAGCGGGCAGACGGGTTGGGTAACTCCTGCCCCAGGGCTGCTGGGACCGGCTCTGCTGGGAGCGGGGAGCGGGAGCCCCGCCGGGGGGCCCGGACGTGCGGCGGCCCT